>NW_027142363.1:13090954-13263454 GCF_026170545.1 Melanerpes formicivorus | reverse complement strand
TTCACAGAATCACAGAACGTTAGGGGTTGGCAGGGACCTCAAAAATCATCTAGTCCAACCCCCCTGCCAGGGCAGAATCACCTATACAAGAGCACCCTGGAATGCATCCAGGCAGGTTTTGAGTATCTCCAGGGAGGGAGGCTCCACAACCACCGTGGGCAGCCTGTTCCAGTGTTCTGTCACTCTCACAGTGAAAACACTTTTTTCCTCAAAGCTGACACGTTCTTATGTTTGTGGGTGTGCAACAAATTCAGAATTAGACTCCAGAGACTGATATCTGAAGTTGCTGATGTACACAGTCATGAATTTACTGCTTTTGTCTTTTTGCTGGTAATTTGCTTACCCAAGTAATTGCGCATTTCCCCCCACGAGTCTTCGATAAAGTTAATAAGGGAAACAGCTGGAGAGGGAAACTGCCTAAAAAAAGCATAAGAACCTTTTCTGCCTTCATTTACTTTCCCCATCAAATAAAAGCAAGATTTTAAAGGTTAAAAAGGAAAAAAAAAAGAAGAGTTCTGCTGCTTACATATAACTCCAACTCCAGCACCCACATACACGGTTGGGTAGCCACCATCTGTTAAACATATTGCTTAAAGCATCTCATTGCCTGTGTTTTAATAGGTTATATATTAAATGCTGAACCTCTAAATAAAGATATAGCATAGCTCCCTGTCCATGCCATGGAGATCTCAATGGTCCTACACTAGCTCTGCTACTTAAAAGCAAGGTGTGATCTGCAGATATTTTTTATTAATACAGCAAGAATCTCCAATAATGTCACATTCCTTTCTTGACCCATTGGGTTGTGTAGGATTTGGGAAACAATTATTTTGAGGGAGAGAGAGTTTGTGTCCAGTTCTGGGCCCCGCAGTTTATGAAGGACATTGAGACACTTGAACATGTCCAGAGAAGGGCAACGAGGCTGGGGAAAGGCCTTGAGCACAAGGTCTAAGAGGAGAGGCTGAGGGAGCTGGGATTGTTTAGCCTGGAAAAAAGGAGGCTCAGGGGAGACCTTATTGCTGTCTGCAACTACCTGAAAGATGGTTGTAGCCAGGAGGGGGTTGGTCTCTTCTCCCAGGCAACCAGCACCAGAACAAGAGGACACAGTCTCAAACTGCACCAGGGGAGGTTTAGAATAGAATAGAATAGAATAGAATAGAATAGAATAGAATAGAATAGAATAGAATAGACCAGGTTGGAAGAGACCTCTGAGATCATCGAGTCCAACTTATCATCCAACACCACCCATCAAGGTGAGGAGAAAGTTCTTCACTGAGAGAGTCGTTAGCTATTGGAATGAGCTGCCAGGGAGGTGGTGGAGTCACCATCCCTGGAGGTGTTGAAGAGGGGATTGGACGTGGCACTTGGTGCCATAGTTTAGTCATGAGGTCTGTGGTGATGGGTTGGACTTGATGATCTTTGTGGTCTCCTCCAACCTTGGTGATTCTGTAAATCTAGTGAATTTTATTCAGGAATGAACTGAATTTTAGGTAGAATAAAACCTTGATGAAAAAAGAAGCTAAAATTAGCATTTTAGCTTACCCCCTGTCTCAGACTTATGTGTATTTCTGTAAAAACTCATTCCCAATATTTTCCTGCACTAGCTCTATCTGGTCACTAGATGTTGCTAAGTATCTACGCTAGCAGTCGTTTTGGCTGATCTAGCTCTATGGCTTTATAGGTGCAAGAAAAGAACATCACTATCTGTACCAAATTAGGGAGTTATTTCACTTTGATACACGTTATAAATAAAAAAAGCCCTCATTTTCCTCATTTTGTAATAAAGCTGCATCTTTCCTTGTTAATGGGCTCTACTGAGAAAAGATTTCCCATTGCCCAGAACTTGAATTTCATTTTAACACTTTGGATATTTTGGAAAATGTTTTCCCTGTCAAAGCAAGGATTTAGGCAAAGATCCCTTGGTGCTTAGGGCCTGAGTGTGGTTCATGAGGAATAATGGTCATGACCTTACACTGGCTCTGCAATGCAACTAGGGGACCTTTCGCTTTTCCCTTTGGCTGCTGAAGAGTCAGTTATTCCTCCTGAGACCTTTCTCCTTGCTAACTTCCCCAAGTACAACATGTTTAATATTCTCAGTATGTGCCTGCTTCTGAGTACTGCTGGGTAAAAGCAGTTATAATTTCATATATATACATAAACTAGAAATACTGCACAGCTTCTTTAGTTGCTGGTTGCTACTGTTTTAGAAAAGAGGTTTTTTGTCAAGAATATTGATGTGCTTTAGCTATGAAGAGGACTTGTGGTTAGTGGGTTATGGTCATATACAGAAAATGGGCTAGCTATCACCTTTCATCTGACTAGTCTTTAGGACTAGTCAGGCTGCCCAGAGAGGTTGTGGAGTCTCCTTCTCTGGAAACATTTAAACCCCATCTGGATGCGTTCCTGTGTGACCTACTCTAGGTGATCCTGCCCTGGCAGGGTGGTTGGACTAGATCATCTTTCGAGGTCCTTTCCCACCCCCAGTGTTCTGTGATTCTATGAAAGGCAACAGGATGGTCACTATTCTCTACTTGGAGTCACCAGTGCCTGTGAAGACAATCTTCAGCCACTCCTTGCACAAATGTGCTCCTTAAATCTTAGCCAAAGCTTGGGATCTTAGTCAGAATGTAAGAAAAACTTTTCTCTCAATTGGTAACTCCCATACCATTGGACTTATATATGGCAAATACATATATATATATCTGCTGAGACATACAGTCTCAAGCTGTGCCAGGGGAAGTTTAAGCTCGAGGTGAGGAGAAAGTTCTTCACAGGGAGAGTTGTTAGCTGTTGGAATGGGCTGCCCAGGGAGGTGGTGGAGTCACCATCCCTGGAGGTGTTCAAGAGGGGATTGGGCATGGCACTTGATGAAATGGTTTAGTAGTCATGAGGTCTTGGGTGACAGGTTGGACTTGATCTTTGAGGTCTCTTCCAACCTTATTGATTCTATGATTCTATACCCTTCTTGAAACATTTCCTGTATGAACAGCTTGTATACAAGTGGCATGTCTTGAAATCAGTGGAGTTTTTCAGTGGATAACAATCAACAGAGGTCCTAAAAAGTAAATTTTATTTCACCCAAAAGACAGAATACTCAACTTGAAACTTAGTTTCAAACTGCAGATGAACATATTACAATTTCAGAATAAAAATACAGAACAATTGAAAAAGAAAGAAGGAAGTTTCAAATGGAGCATGTATGTAAGTAATTCTGGGTTAAATACAGAAACCAAGATTTGCCAGTTGAAATGCCCACATGCTTTGCTCAAAAGTGTTCAATGTTTTCTGTAAAACCCAGTGATATTTTTAATAGAATGTATATTCACTGTGGGTAGAAATCCTCCAGCCAAACTTTGACTGTCTGAAGGTTCAGGGCTTAATCTAAGACAGCAGTTCAGCCTCCCCAGCTCTAGTGAGTGTGATTTATCCTGTCCTGAGAGAGGTGACTAAGACTGAGAGGATGAATTCACCTGGGCACATACCAGTCTCTCTTGTCTATAGATGAAGCCCAAATGCTTGGCTCACTAAATGTCTAACTTCTGGAAGGCTGAAATTAGTTGAAGCGAGAGTGAATCTGTCTATTAAAAACAAACAAACAAACAAAAAACCACAACAAAAAAGAAGCCATAGCTTGGCAGTATCATGTGGAAAATATTGAATCAAAATGTTTTGCTCCTTTTTTTTTTTTTGTTTTTCAGTATGTATCTTCCTAAAGCAAGAAATACCTGAGAGGCCTTTTGTTCTCAGAGGGCAGAGCAAGCGGAAAGCAAAAAGAACAAACATCGGTGCCCAGTGCAAATTGCGATAGGCAGCGGGAAGCTTGGAAAGAAAAGGAAAAGAGGACTCAGAGGAGCCCTTGAGAAGAAGCAGAAGATAGCCAGTATAAATCTGAAAACTTGGAGTGCAATGCACTTTTTCCATAAAATTGTACCTGTCTGATGAAAAACAGATTCTGTATTTTTCTTTAATCAGCCCTCAGCAGAAAGAACTTGCTGAACTGGGCTCTCCAAATCTTTCAATTTATCACTGCTCTTTACCTGTGAAATAGAATTTCTCTCTCCTTTCCTGCACTAGAAGGGTAGTTTATTTGAATCAGTCTGAAAGGCAAGAAAAATCTGAAACCATGCTTTTCTATTTTTTTTTTTTTAGAGTTTCATGATGTACAGAAATGCTAAAAACAAGGAGACTAAAAATCAAGTATTTATTATAGGGCTCATAATCCCAGTATTCAAGGCTGGTGAGAGGCCTCGAGCACAAGCCCTATGAGGAGAGGCTGAGGGAGCTTGGTTGTTTAGCCTGGAGAAGAGGAGGCTCAGGGGAGACCTCATTGCTGTCTTCAACTACCTGAAGGGAGGTTGCAGCCAGGAGGGGGTTGGTCTCTTCTCCCTGGCAACCTATGACAGAACAAGAGGACACAGTTTCAAATAGAGAGTTGTTAGCCATTGGAATGGGCTGTCCAGGGAGGTGGTGGAGTCACTGTCCCTGGAAGTGTTCCAAGAGGGATTGGACATGGCACTTGAAGCCATGGTTTAGTAGTCATGAGGTGTTGGGTGACAGATTGGACTTGATGATCTTTGAGGTCTTTCCCAACTTTATTGATTCTATGATTATATGATTCAGACACAAGTATAATTTCCTTCACAGGATTTGTTAATGTACATTCACATTAGTCCTCTTTTCCAAGGGGATTGTAAAGAAATGGGCTTTGCATCCCTCCTGGGAGTTTCACCCTCCCTTTTGGAGTTGAGTCTCTTTCAGACCTGAAAAAATAAAAGTACTTTGCTCCAGGATTAACTCCTGGGGCAACTGTTTCTCTTCCACTGCTGGGAGAGAGGGAAATAATATTGATTGGGGAAATAATATTGACTGGCATTTGTTTTTAGCCTGTAAACTATGGGCATCTGTGAGCTTCTATGAAAGGTAGCAGAATCCACAGAGTACAAACAACTGAAGGACATGTGCCTATAAAGCTTTTATGCTAATGAGCAATGTAAGGAAACATTTTCTCTCGTTTAGTTTTTCCCCAAGCCAATAAAGAACCTGTAAAGGTGGGGTTCATGATTTATTTTTATAGTCCTTACGTACATTAACCATCAGTAAGGTGTGTGTGATGCTTTACAAAGATGATGTTGCTCTTTTACAGATGAAGTGACTGAACACAGAGAGGCATATTGTGACTTACTGAGGTTGCTACAAAAGTCATCTCACATATGTGCAATTGCCTCTCTTCAAGGATAGCTTTGTTTCAAACCAGGCACAACTGTCTAACCTGAGACCTCTTGGGTTCCAGTGCCTACAGTGTCTTGGTGAGGATTAAGCACGGGGATTAGTCCCTGATGGGGACAGGGATGCCTGCCAGGAGCCTGGCCCAGGGTCATGCTGGCTGCTGGACCATAGGGTGCTGTAGTGCAAGTGGAAGGGGGCACCCACTCCTTCCCTCTATAACACCAGCAGGTTTCTGGTTTCTCTTCTGCCCAGGCTCCCTGTGTGTCACTCATACTGGTGCTCCTGCTCTGGCTCCACTTGACCCTTTCTAAGACAGAGGGGAGGATGGGTGGTTCAAGGGGAAATACTATAATTTTCCACTTTACTCTCTCTGTCCTAATGCTTGACTGCCAAGTCACTGTCCCCTGCCTGCATTTCTAGACTTTGTTTCCCTGCTTCTGAGTGTAGAGAGGAAGAGCTCCGCAGCTTGGGTAGATGGTGCTCCTAGGAGGCTTATGCAATCACCAGTGTCCATTTGTTGAGGCTCAAAATTTGGTACTGTACACCTTACAAGTTGTCTGCTATTCCCTTCAAGGGTATGATTCCCTGTGCTGATCATAACATTTTTCCTTTGGCATCCTAACTCTTGGGTGCACCCACCTCTTCAGAGTTGCTTTACTACCATAGGTATGCTGTGCACAGCTCTATGCAGGTGATATTTGCGAGGAGAGTCTGAGGGAGCTGGGATTGTTTAGCCTGGAGAGGAGGAGGCTCAGGGGAGACCTCATTGCTCTCTACAACTACCTGAATGGTGGTTGTAGCCAGGAAGGGGTTGGTCTCTTCCCTCTAGCAACCAGCACCAGAACAAGAGGACACAGTCTCAAGCTGCACTAGAGGAAGTTTAGGCTGAGGTGAGGAGAAAGCTCTTCACAGAGACAGTTGTTAGCCATTGGAATGGGCTGCCCGGGGAGGTGGTGGAGTCACCATCCCTGGAGGTGTTCAAGAGGGGATTGGACATGGAACTTGGTGCCTTAGTTTAGTCATGAGGTCTGTGGTGACAGGTTGGACTTGATGATCCTTAAGGTCTCTTCCAACCTTGGTGATTCTGTGATACTGTGATATTTATGCTGCTCTTTAAAGAAACCCCCAAACAGTTCAAGAAGGAAAAAGAAAGAAGGAAAATTCCATTTGTGAGTAAACTTCCTATGTATGGAGAGAAGTCTAGAGATTCAAATGTGTTAAGTATCCACACAGTTAACAACATGTCACTTCGTGAGAGAATTTTCATAATTAATGAACTGGTTCAATTTGCTCTACCGCTTGACTTTGATTAATACATTTTTGAGTGTTCCCACTGGGACTCTGTCCAGTTTGTTTAGTAAGCTCTTATGTCTATATCCAGTTCATGTGTATGGATCAAAGTGTTGGCACCAAACGCTGGCAATATTAGGCTATGGTACAGCCATTCTGACTCCACTTGAAAAGAAGATAGCAATATATCTTAAACCAAGGTCTTTGTGACTCATTAGAAAAAAAAAAAAGAAAGAAAAATTAATAAAAAAGGGAAAGAAATTTCACACTGCATTGTGTGGAAACGCTGTGATTTAAAAGTTCATCTCACGCAAGCTTTGCCAATTAAAGAGGTATTTATCAATCCAGGCAGTAATTGTGCAGACCCAAACGGGCAATTTGTTCAATATTATGCAGTGAGCTGCAAAATGTCTATAATTAACAAACCTAATGAACATTACCCTCACTTACCCAGCTGCTGCAATGGCATTTCGTGCTCATCTCACACTTAATGATTTGGACAACCCCCCTGAATCCTCTGTACAGCACAAGGATGTGATCCAGGTTTTAAAGAGGGATCAAACCCTGGACTGATTCAAGGCAGGAGGAGCATAGAATAAACCAGGTTGGAAGAGACCTTCAAGATCATCGCGTGCAACCTATCATCCAACACCACCTAATCAACTAAACCATGCAACCAAGCACCCTGTCAAGTCTCCTCCTGAACACCCCCAGTGATGGCGACTCCACCACCTCCCCGGGCAGTCCATTCCAATGGGCAATCACTCTCTCTGTGTAAAACTTCCTCCTGACCTCCAGCCTGAACTTCCCCTGGTGCAGCCTGAGACTGTGTCCTCTTGTTCTGGTGCTGGCTGCCTGGGAGAAGAGACCAACCTCTGCCTGTTTACAACCCCCCTTCAGGTAGTTGTAGAGAGCAATAATGTCACCCCTGAGTCTCCTCCTCTCCAGGCTAAGCAGCCCCAGCTCCCTCAGTCTCTCCTCATAGGGCTTGTGTTGCAAGCCCCTCACCAACTTCGTTGCTCTTCTCTGGACTCGTTCCAGCAAGTCAACCTCCTTCCTAAACTGTGGGGCCCAGAACTGGACACAGTACTCGAGGTGTGGCGTAACCAGTGCAGTATACAGGGGCAGAATGACCTCCCTGCTCCTGCTGGCCACACTGTTCTTAATGCAGGCCAGGATGCCATTGGCCCTCCTGGCCGCCTGGGCACGCTGCAGGCTCATGTTCATCCTACCATCAACCAGCACCCCCAGGTCCCTCTCTGCCTGGCTGCTCTCCAGCCACTCTGACCCCAGCCTGTAGCACTGCATGGGGTTGTTGTGGCCAATGTGCAGAACCCGGCACTTGGATGTGTTAAATCTCATGCCGTTGGGCTCTGCCCATCTGTCCAGCCTGTTGAGGTCTCTCTGCAAAGCCTCTCTACCCTCCAGCAGATCAACTCCTGTCCCCAGCTTGGTGTCATCAGCAAATTTACTGATGATAGACTCAATGCCCTCATCCAGATCATGATCCAGCACTGATCCCTGGGGGACTCCACTACTGACTGGCCGCCAGCTGGATGTGACACCATTCACCACCACTCTCTGGGTTCGGCCATCCAGCCAGTTCCTAACCCAGCTCAGAATGCTGCTGTTCAAGCCATGGGCTGACAGCTTGGCCAGGAGTTTGCTATGGGGGACGGTGTCAAAGGCCTTGCTGAAGTCCAGGTAAACTACATCCACAGGCCTCCCCACATCCACCAGGCGGGTCACCTGCTCGTAGAAGGAGATCAGGATCCACAGTTCACATTGCCTGAGACAGGGGCTGTGGCAGAGGTGCAAGGACTGTCTGCAAGAGTGTCCTGGATGGGCTAGTGGAAGGGGATGCTGCCCCTGGTTGTTTTCATTTAGGGATGCCTCTTCCCTCTACATCTGTGCCCTGGCTGCTGCTGGGCAGCCTCCTCACAATTGGGGCCAAGGAGCTCACATTTCTTGAGACTCTAGTCTGTCTGAATAGGATGGTCCAACAAAGGAAAAGAACCTCATGTCTTTGGAGTGTTCTTGCTTGGTCCTGTTACAAAGAACCCATTTCTATCAGGAGCAATATTTAGCATTGGTAGGATCCCAACAGGATGCAAAAGTGGCACAAATTGCAAGTATGAAAGTTTATCTTTTACTGTAAAATACAGTGCTCACCAGGAAGAAATAACTTCTTTTGGTTTTCATCTTAAAGGAGATTGCTAAACACCAATTTCCTCCCAAATGTCATGGGGCATGTTCTGTGTTTGCTGTAGGTGTATAAATGTCTCTATGCCTAATTAATATTAATGAGTATGCTGGAGAAAAAGAAGGCTTTGCCACATAGTGCAGAGGGCCACTGCCAGTCTGTGTGTTAATTCAGGGCTGTCCTAGCCTTATTTTGAAGGCTGAAATGTAATGCTGAAATACTTCTCCAGCTCTCTTTCCTGGGGTTAATGTCATCCCCAGAGAGCTGGAGGCATGAAGAGGATCGATGACAGTGTCAGAAAGCCCCCAGGGAAATCCTCGGTAGTAAGAAAATATGAGAAGGCTCAAACCAAGTTTTCAGTGAGCGCTGTGTATACGTATCCACATAGGCTCAGGGCTCCCACCTCTGTGCCCTTGGCTCATGGCACTGCACTTTCAAATGACGACAGTTGGAGAAACCTATCTTAAGCCTATAGGGTTTAAACTAATTAGAGAAATTCCCCTGAGCTCAATCCCCATTTTCCCTGGGGGTGACGGGCACCAAGCAGTTAATCACCAGCAGCAGCCAACTGTCATGCCTGCTGCCCTGGTTTTGTTCAGATGTTATAAGGCTGAATGATATTGGATAATGAACAATGGGAGACAAGCTGATGTAAACATAGAAAATGCTGGCAGATTTAAGTGCATATTGTTTAGCTACTAGTAAGAGAACAGCCTCAGAGAAAATGTATTCTTTTTAACTTTGCCCATGGGGTTCCCACTCCCATAATTCTCCAGTGGGTTTTATAGCTGTTTATTTCTGCTCTGCCAGAGCAGTGTTTGTATCTAGTGGCTCCATCAGCAGCATTTGTCTTTGTCTTGTCATTTAAGTACTTGCAAGCAGTCTTTGGCTGAGCAAAAATGCAACATGCTGCACAACAAGACTCTAAAATACCTTGCAAGGATAGGTTCTTGATCATTTAGTGCTTTTAGCCATGTGGTTATTTCCATTCCATATGTTACAGATGACTTCCCAGCAAATTACAAGTTGGTTAATGGTTGTTTTCCTTTACCCTATGCTGAAAGAACTGTAAACCCAAACCACTCCCTAAACTAAACATACTGTCTAGCATAGTATCCACACAGATTTGTCTATCAATAGCTTACACATCCGAGGGGCTCCCTCCCGTTTAAATCCTTGCTTGTAAACATTTTCTGAAAGAATTCCAGCAATTCTGATAACATAAGCTGAAACATCACAGAATCACAGAACTGTTTTGGTTGGAAGAGGCATCTAAGATGATCAGATCCGTCCATCCATCCATCCATCCATCCATCCATCCAACCATCTCAATCAAATCTATCTACATAAAAGTCAAGTATAGATCTGTATTTTCAAAACAGTGTATGCCATAAAGCAGCCCATTTAACCTGTGCTGATGTTTTTAACCTTCTTTTCTATGGAGCATATATAGGTACTGAAACAGAGTGCAGAAAAAGCGCTTTGTCTTTTTGAGTTTATTTGATTTCCATGTTTGGCAGATGCTTTTCAGGAGGCCCTTTTACCATTTGCACCAGCTGTTGAGTAGTTAGTCTGTCTTCTTCTGTGCCTAACTTTTAAGGAGTGATGATAAAAGATGTTTAAAAAATGAGAGGAAAAAAAAAAAACCTCTTAACCACAATATTGTGCTGACAGTAAGACTCAGAATGAGGTGTGATAGGAAAAAGAAGTTAAAAGCATGAGTTTTTTTAAGCTAACTGGCTATCAAATACATTCTGCCTTTAGCAAATCCTCACAGTAGTGAGTGCACAAGCTGCTGAAGTCTGGCTGCCTATCAGTCCCAATCAGAGCAGGACTGCTAATTTGGGCTGCCATTTCTTGTTTGTTACTTTTCTTTTCCAGTTACTGCAGCATAACATCTCATAAAATTGTTTGGTCCATTTGCAGTGGAAAGAGTATTTTGGGATATTTTTGTTTGTCTTTATCCTCTTCCTCCCAGATTTTTTCAGGGTTTCAGCCAATGACAAAAGTTGGCAGTGGAGAGTTTTCAGGAGGTGGGGGCAGTTAGCTCTTTGCCCTTATACTTTAGCTCATTAGAAGAATGTAAGTAAGCCCAAATACTGCTGTGCTGCTGTTGAGCATGTAGAAACTACTGCTTACATGATGACCTTTGGGACACATGAGTGGCCCCTGAGGAGGAACACGGGCCATGAATAATCCAGTTAAGTGGCTGTACCATATGAGTATCATGAGGTCCATACTAATTGCAAGAAAACTTGATGTTTTCCACATTCCTTGCCTGTTCTCACTGTAAATCAGGTCTGGTTACTTTACTTTGATTTCTGTCTGGCATGTGCCTACAACCTTTACCTGCCCCCACTCTGGGTACACCAAAGGAATAAATCTGCTCACAGTGGCCAGTCCCCTTCCCAGTGTGGATAAGCATTTGATCTGCCCAGGCATGAGTACATGTTTTAATAATCCTGTATTTGTCCTGCATTTTTTGCACCAGGGTACATTCACATCTGCTTTTTGTTCTCCTGAGAACTGAAATGTGGAGAGAAGCCTCTAGTCAGGAAAACAGTTTTCATATTTCTTGCTCTCCAAAAAGTCTGATGCTGGACTCAGTGTTATTGTCACCTTTGTTTAGGCTCTTTCTCCAACAGAAAACATGTAGAGCCAGAGGAGATAAGGTTTTAAAAGGAGGAAATACCAAGATGTTTAAGAGAAGAGGAAAATTGGCATAGTTGAATGGAAAAGCCAATGAAGTCCTGGAAAGAATATTAGCAAGGCTGCTGTCTCTTCTGATACAAGAAGCAGGGAGGAAGGAGAGGAGCACAAATTAAAGTAGCAGATGGAGTATTTGCAGTCAACAAAAACATCCCAATGCAGTGTGGAGTGAAGCTGTAGGTCTCACTGCCACAGAGCAGTGGGGACACTAGGTCTGAAGAGCAATGGGATGCACAGGCACCTCCTTTATCCCAGCCTCTAGATGAGATCCTTCTCACTCATAGGACGAAACACTTGCTGGATGAGTCAAAAAGGGGTTCTTCCTTCTCAATGGCAGGAGCATCTTAAATTCTTCTTAGTCCATCTTTACATTTAGTCTCTAGTTAGGAAGTGCCTTAACTGATTTAGATGATTGATCCTTTTTTTGTTTTGTGTGTGTAATTAATTAAGTATTCATGTAGTGTCATTGCTTATATCATAGTATGATATTACTGTAATGCTTAGGAATCTTTGTAATGCACCCCAAAGGATGTAACAATGTGAAAACTGGAGCAAAAAAAGGTAGTCCTTATCCTCCAGAAACACAGTGGCTGGCTCAGTCCAGTATGGGTCTTTCTACTTCAGGTAAAGCAGTGTGTTAATTTAGAAAATGCTGGTCATAGAAGCATGTTCAGAGGTAGTGCTTGATCAAAACCGGCTCTGTCACTGTCATCTGCTAATGAAACACTGCTATCATCATTCTGTGTTTCCAATGATAAAGGAGAAGGACTAATGCTATTTCCCTACTTCTTTCAGAAAACAAAGGTCAGTGACAGGCAGAAAATGGCATTTCATTAACTAGACATCTGTATTATAAACATTATTCCCAGACAAGCAGGAAAGTCCCCAAAATCTGAGTCACTAGTGCTTGAATAGATGTTTTGTAAGACCAAGTGCAGCCCTTTACAAATAAAGCATTGATGAAATAAACAGTCACTTTGTATCAAAAGGGGAAACTTTTCTTATACACAGGCAGTTTTCATAACACAGTGCCATGGTTTAGAAGCTTCTTTTAAAAAAGTGTGTAACCCCATCAGCATATTTTTTGCTGTCTAACCAGCATCTTTGCTGGTTGCTAGTCTAAGATGTGTATTTTTTAGAGTATTTACCTTCTCATACTTTTGCCTAGTTTACAACTCCCTAATCTTCCTTCCTCTTGGTCTTGGTTGTAATCATGATCCTTAAATGCAAATTTTGAGCTACTGCAATGATTCAACATGTGTCCACTCTATGAGAAGAAAAGTAGATGGACTTTAAAATCTGAAGCAAATTTTTGATGCTGGAAAGTCACACTGGTCTGTGCCCTTTAACTCCAGGCAAGTTATTTCCCATGCAAGGCTTCCATGAAGGCACTTGTCATTGAACATTAGGATAACATTACTGAAAAGCTCAGCAGAAGGGTAAGTGGGGTGCAGGTCTGGGAAGGAAGACCCAGTTACCACTGCAACCTGCTCAGCTGCTGGCCTGGCCTGCTGAGGTACTGTAGGTTAGGCACCTTCAGCAGCTCTGCTGAGCTTCCTGCTCCTTCATGTCTCTTCATGTATCTTGTGAATGCAGGCAAAACCTCTGCCTGAGCACTTGCTCAGCACCTGATGCCTTATTTCCAAAGGTGTCCCTAAGCAAGGCTTATTCCAAAGAATAAAATGTGAAAAAGGATTGGAAAAGCTTCTCAAGTGTTTTTGTTTTCTCTTGTGCTTATGCCCTAATGAAATTAACCTGATTCTCTGCTGCCTTTGACAGAGAATCTCTTTGTAGTCATGGTAAAGAGGCACCAAGAGAGCTTTGGTGTTAACAGGATTTTGCTCTGGACAGATGCACTGTAAGTTGGGAGCAGGTGTCGATCTGTTCGAAGGTAGGAGGACTCTGCAGAGGGACTTTGACAGGCTGGATAGATGGGCAGAGTTCAATGGCATGAGATTTAACAAGCCTAAGTGTTGGGTTCTACACTTCAGTCACAACAACTCCATGCAGTGCTGCAGGCTGGAGTCAGAGTGGCTGGAGTGCAGCCAGGCAGAAAGGGACCTGGGGGTACTGGTCAATAGTAGGCTGAACAGGCTGAAGGTTTTCAGGAGGAGACTTGATGGGTTGCTTGGTGCCATGGGTTAGTTGTTTAGGTGGGTTGGATTGGTTGATGGGTTGGACGTGATGATCTTGAAGGTCTCTTCCAACCTGGTTTATTCTAAATAAATTCTAAATAAATGAGCCAGCAGTGTGCCCAGGTGGGCAAGAAGGCCAATGGCATTGTGACCTGTATCAGGAATAGTGTGGCCAGCAGGAGCAGGGAAGTCATTGTGCCCCTGTACTCAGCACTGGTTAGGCCACACCTTGAGTACTGTGTCCAGTTCTGGGCCCCTCAGTTTAGGAAAGATGTTGAGTTGCTGGAAGGTGTCCAGAGAAGGGCAACGAGGCTGGGGAGAGGCCTCGAGCACAAGCCCTATGAGGAGAGTCTGAGGGAGCTGGGATTGTTTGGCCTGGAAAAGAGGAGGCTCAGGGGAGACCTTATTGTTGTCTACAACTACCTGAAGGGTGGTTGTAACCAGGAGGGGTTTGGTCTCTTCTTCCAGTGTGGCAGTTTAGGATGGGTGCCTCCTTTTGCTGCCACACAAGATACACCTCCTGTGTCCTGACAGTTCAGCCTAGTGGGTGGACACAGGAAATAGTGTATTTCATGCCTGTAATATCCTGCTCCCTATAAATTCATCTGCAAAGTCTCTCACTTCCTTTTTCTTCCCTTGCTGCTCCCATGGGAGATGCTCCCTATCTGATAATGGAAGAGGAGTTATCTTAATGCCTCTTAGGCCTGGCTAGGCCTAATGCCAGGACGAGAAGGGGGAAGGGCAGTCTCAGATCTGGCCAGCTGAGGTTAGCCTAACAGTGGAGGGGGGGAAGAAAGAGCCCTGTGGGTTTTGGGTGTATACTCAGATAGGGAGAAGGGGAGTGCTGGGAGGCTTCTGGGTATCCTGTAAGGGATTCTGTATGCTTTGGGATCTTTTTGTCGCTGTGCTTGTAGCTCTCTGTAAAACACTTACTGCTTTTCCATTTAAATTTTCCATCACTTCTGCAATCCATTTGTGCTTTTCTGCCCTGGTGGGGAGGCAAGAGAGGATCTGCCTGGCCTCCAACCATGGACACCCAGGCAATCTGTGACAGAACAAGAGGACACAGTCTCAAGCTGCACCAGAGGAAGTCTAGGCTGGGTGTTAGGAGAAAATTCTTCACAGAAAGAGTTATTTGCCATTTGAATGGGTTGCCCAGGGAGGTGGTGGAGTCACTGTCCCTGAAGGCATTTAAAAAGAGACTGGATGAGGCACTTTATGCCATGGTTTTGTTGATTAGATGGCGTTGGGTGATAGGTTGGACTTGATGATTTCAAAGGTCTTTTCCAACCTGGTTAATTCTGTGATTCTGTGAACAGTAGCAGAGGTTTCTACCTTCCTCTGCAAGTTGTATTGGCAAGAATTTCCTAGTATTTCCTTTAGAATAGGAGAATGTCTCTCCCATTGAAATCACTAGGACCCTGAGCTCACAAGTCCAATCCTGCTCTCAGCTGAGACTGAGATAAGGATCAGAGAGAAGAGCAACAGTGTTGGGAACGAAAACTCTTCGCAGCTGCAAATCAGCTGACAGAAGCAGATAAAAATGTGTGAAGAGGCAAAAGAACATTAGGTTGTAAAAGACAGATTCAGTGTTGGAGGGCTTAAATTTTTTCACCATTATTTTATATTTCTGTAATTCCCTTTTCATTTTAGCAGAGTAGGTGACAGAGGTAATGTAAAAACAATTAGTTTTGTTGGTAGATCAAATAGGAAGAATAATTCCTGCAGGGGAACCAAGAGTCGTGTGTGCACATATGATTCATGCATAGGTACTTTAAACATCAGGGGGTTTGGATACCCACCTTGCCAGGGCAGCTCAGGAAGTTTGGTGGAAACATCCTGAGAACATGTAAGGTGTTCTGATTTCTCTATCACAGGAGACTGTCTCTTCTTTCCTGTCCCTTGGTTTCTTTAATTCACCTTTAATGGAAGAAGATGTTTTGCTTTTGCATATAAATCTAAAGTATGCAAAAAGTTATGGGAGTCATGCAGAAATATAAGCAGATACTTGTTTGTCAGTCTGCCCATCTTTCTTTCTTACGTGTTTACACTATTGAGGAAGAAAACAAACATCACGAGGCCCACAGCTGGCTGCTAAAAAGATATTTTCCCAACACAGCTAGTGGGAAAGTGTGCTACGAGATGTGGTAACAACCCAAATAATAACAAAACAAGAATAGCTTGTTTGTATGGATTTCATTTGCTTGCTTTTTGCTTGATTGGGAAATTCGGGACTGAAATTTTAGGCACAGCTTCAGTCATGTAAGAATAAAAACTAAAAAACTCCTATCCAGAGGTCATGGACAATTAAAGACAGCTATGACAAACATCATTTGCTGAAAAAACACTTCCTTCCTTCAGAAAGCATGCTGGGGATGTGCAAGGGCATTGTGAGAACAGACAGGAGAGTCACGACCAGAGATGCTGTGCATGTGATTCCTCCTCTGGGTGAATAGCCTCTCTGGGATCCCCAGGACTCCCTCCTGTTTGCCTTGGTACTCTTGCATGCTGGCCCTCATCGTGACATAGCCTGGCAGTGTCGCCAAGTACCCAGAAACAAATGGGCTGGTAATGATTCTCTTCAACTACCTTTGCAGCTTTGTAACTTGCAGGTACACAGCAGGAGCCTGGACACTGCAATAACATGCAGCTGAGAGAGCTGGGGTTGTTCAGCCTGGAGAAGAGAAGGCTCAGAGGAGACCTTATTGCTGTCTACAACTACCTGAAGGGTGGTTGTAGCCAGGTGGGGGTTGGTCTCTCCTCCCAGGCAACCTGTGACAGAACAGGAGGACACAGTCTCAAGCTGCACCAGGGGAGGTCTAGACTGGATGTTCGGAAGGAATTCTTCACAGAAAGAGTGATTTACTGTTGGAATGGGCTGCCCAGAGGGGTGGTGGAGTCCCCATCACTGGAGCTGTTTAAAAAGAGACTGGATGGAGCACTCTATGCCATGGTTTATTTGATTAGATGGTGTTGGGTGATAGTTTGGAGTTGATGATCTCAAAGGTCTTTTCCAACCTGATTAATTCTGTATTCTGCAATGTGCATTTTGGAGCATTTCCCCCATATCACGAGGCAGTTTTGACAACATGCTCTATCTATATGCCTTTCTTGAAAGGAGAAGGTACTAGTAATGTGACATCCTTCCCTCCCTAAGTGAGGAGACCTGTCCTTGATGCTGGGGACATGGCACTCCCTGCTGGGCCCTGTATTGGCTCCTCTTGCAGGGGGCTACCTCCTTTCCTGAAGGCAGAGGGTGTGGACTGGATCTGGGGATACGTTGGCTACTCCTTATGACATTCCTGAGCCTCTGGGAAGCTTTCAATCCTCTTTGCTTTTACATATCCAGTTTCTCCTGAAGTGCCAAGAGATGAAGGAACTTTGCAAAACACTCTGTCGTCAAAAGAAGAACAAAGCAAAAGATACTCCAAACGTCCAGAGATAAATAGCTTGGGGAGGGAAAAAGTAGAAATTTGTAAATCCTGCCTGCAGCTCCCTGGAACCACAACTGGCTGAAGAGGAGACCTGGTGCATGGTGTTAAGCAAATGTACTTCCTTTCAAAGAAGGAGGCAAAAAGTGGATGTCAGAAAGCTGTGCAGCATATGAGGCTGATGTCCTGTTGTGAGGATTGTTGTTTGGCACATGAGCATCTTACAATTTTGCAGTGCTGTGGTTTCAGGATGCAACTGTATTCACTAGGGTGGTTGGCAGCTTCTTGTGCTCTTTTGATAGGACTGGCAAAATAATGCCTCCTCTGCTGATCTCACTAGGCATGCACACTGCCTGGGGTGCCTTGCTGCCCAAGTGAGCTAGAGCCTATGTCTTTTCTCAGCTTAAAGCTGGAGTGTGCTGTATTTCATCTCTCTCCTTGAAGCATTTGTACACCACATGAGAGGCTGAGCATGTGATATTAAGGACTTCATTTATTTTGCAGTGGCCTAATGCTGTGTTTTAAAGACAGCGGGAAAGGTTTCATGGTGTGTCTAGAAGGAAAGAGGCTGAGTTAAATAGCACAGTGTAAAAAAGTATCAATGGCAGCAAACTTGTGATTACCCACAGGAGTGCAGGTATCACGGAAATGGGTTGGGAGTGAGAAACTCCCTCCACCCCATGTGAAAAAAACCCTCTGCATTTCTTGATACAAAGACCATAAACACCTCCTATCCATGCTTGCCACTGGCTGTTCAGTTTGACAGCTTTGCCATGAGCTTCCACAACAAACGTGCTTGGTACGTGCTTTGCTGGCGCCAGTCTCAGCCTTGCAGGAGTGGATGAGATGGTGCCCAAACCTTCTCCTGCCCCTCATGTCTGCTCATGTCTTGCCCCAGCAACGTTTACTGAGATTTTCACTTTCTAAAATGAGCACTGAGCAACAACTTCATATTATTTATGTGCTTTTTGTGCTTCTGGTGTTCAGGCTAAAGTTGAGATGGAGTTTTAGGAGCTACTGCTGTGATGCAAGATGATACCCACAGGTCTGGCAGGTTCTATAATAACAAGGAGCTGGCTAAATCTGGACTTCCTTAGCTCCGCTATGTAGACTGCTCAGCACAGGGGTTGTTTCAAGCAGCAAGAACAGAGGAAAAGCCGAGCTGTATGGAGAAGCCTAGCTTTGTATTAAGGCACACACTAAATGCAGATCTTCCATTTAAGTCTGCTCACTGCACTGCTCTAATTGTAAGAGTGAAGTTGTCCCAGGGATAAGTCACACTTTGAAGGTGTGCTGATGTTAAGACCAACTCAACCCAAACAAAACATTGCAACAGTTCTACAGCTTTTTGGTACAGAGATGAAAAGAGCAAGCTGCACATGTCAGATGTTAGGCATGACACAAAATACTACTGTGATCACAAAGGTTGATGCAGACATATATATATATATGTATGTAATAAAGCCAAGCACACACACTACTGGATCAAAGGTACTGGACTTAAGACAGGCATTTTCAATTAAAGTATTACACTGATAACAAATGTGAATTTTCAAGTTAGTGTTAGAAATATGGGAAAAAATTAAGTTGCTCTGCATTTGATATTAACTTGAGGCTGCAAAATGTATTCTTATTTGATTAGCTAAACTTATAAAGGCTATGTAAGGAATTGTTGCTTTAGTTCTGTTTTTTTTGACTGTCTTGCTTAGGGACAGCTCCCATCCCCATGCTGTCTGTCTGTCCATACTAATTTTGGTTAAACCACAAAAGATTCCTTAAAAAAATGGATGAATTTCACCTTAATTCATGGAAGAAATTAAAATTTCAACAGATGGTGTTCTGTAGGTATTTATGAAAATTTGAGGTTGAGTGGAGGAGAGAAATCTGCACTAAGATCCCACTGAGAGTAGGGACACAGCACAAACTTCACTGTTGCATGCTTTGCTTGGAGTATCAGATACTCACTCAGAAAAGTTCAGGCTATGGCCCTTGCCATGTTGTCTGTCAACCAGTAGTTACATCCTGGGGAGAGCAGATGGATCTAAGGTCTACTGGCAAGGAAGGAAGTTACAGATGTGACAGAAGGAGTAAAACCAAGGAAGAGAGTGAATGTAATGAGAAATTATGGGGAGCATACATCTCTTAGAAACCATGCTTTATTTGTTCCTTGGCTCAAAGTATGACTTGTATAATTCAATGGTAAGACTTGAAACCTTGCATCTGAGATGTACAAAAGACTTTATCACAGAATCACAGATTATAGGAATGGAGTATCTTAAATGGATTGAAATTCATAGTATCATAGTATCAGTCAGGGTTGGAAGGGACCACAAGGATCATCTAGTTCCAACCCCCCTGCCATGGGCAGGGACACCCCACACTAGATCAGGCTGGCCAGAGCTGAGATTCTTTCAGTCTGTGAACTTCACAGTATCACAGTATCACAGTATCACAGTATCAC
The DNA here is from genome assembly GCF_026170545.1 of Melanerpes formicivorus. Taxonomy (NCBI): domain Eukaryota; kingdom Metazoa; phylum Chordata; class Aves; order Piciformes; family Picidae; genus Melanerpes; species Melanerpes formicivorus. Next base: position 13,243,999 of record NW_027142363.1, on the reverse strand, counting down.
AGTATAACTTAGGTTGGAAAAGACCTCGAGGATCATCGAGTCCAACCTATCAACACAGGCCCCATGACTAGACCACGGCACCAAGTGTCACGTCCAATCTCCTCTTGAACGCCTCCAGGGATGGTGACTCCACCACCTCCCTGGGCAATCTGTTCCAATGACAAATGACTCGCTCGGTGAAGAATTTCCTCCTCACCTCGAGTCTAAACCTCCCCTGGCGCAGCTTGAGACTGTGTCCCCTTGTTCTGGTGCTGGTTGCCTGGGAGAAGAGGCCAACCCCTTCCTGGCTACAACCGCCTTTCAGGTAGTTGTAGAGGGCAATGAGGTCAGCCCTGAGCCTCCTCTTCTCCAGGCTAAACAGAATCTTCTCAGAATCTTGTATTAGTTCCAGTCAAAAATGCTTCTGGGCTAGCATTGAAGGAGCTTGCTGAAGATATTAATGTGGATGATTCTTTTATAGCCTTTTAGTAAGTGACTTCTCAAGATTAGGGAAGTAAAAAAATAATCAGAAGATAAAAAACTCTGAGGGATTAAATATGATTAAATAAGCCACGATTCAGGTCACAACAAGGCATCAGAAAGTCCTTCAGTATTTTCCTAGAAGATGGCTAACCTGGACAGGTAAAAAATGTACAGCAATTCTGAAATGTTTTTCAGCATTACTGCACTGATTCTGTGAGAGCTTTGCTGATCATTACAAGACACTTTGAAAGGGAGAGGAGAGTAAATCCTGGTACTTTCCTGCAAGTTGTGGTGGGTCACAGCCACTTCCACTGACATGCATGACAGCGATGCATGGAGGACTTGGACTTACATTGCCACTGTATGTCTCAGAATGCTTTTTCTATAGTTTTAGTTGTGAGACTGGAAGGGAGAAATATGGTTTTTAATATTCTTATTTCTCCAGTTACCTGCAAATGAGAAACTGTGAATGGGAAGTGGAATGCAATGGTAGGATTTTGTTATTGCCAGCAAAAGCAAGAAAAGAGAATTAGGCCCCATAATATTCTGATATGAATAGCTATGAATAAAAGTGGTAAGCCCCTCCCCCCCCCCAACAAGTTAGTGAGGCATAATTTCAGGATGTGCAAATGAAAGCATTATTGCAGTCAACAGATCCTCATTCTTTTCAACTCCTTTCAAGTGATTTGTGTAGCAGAAAAGTAGACACAGGAGAATACAGAACTTTCTGGCCTATCTTTGAAATATTTAGCTTGCCCTAGAGTTGTCTGAAACCAGAGATATCAAGAGCTGCCAAGTCTGGAATTTGGATTACGTTAAATCCTGTATCACCCTGCTTTCGTGGTGGTGTGATTGCTGCATGCCCCTCTTTCTTTTACATACCAACAAACTGTAAATCAACCTTCACTGGATCAGTGAGTTTAGCTGGGAAAAAAAATACATTTCTGTTAAAAAATCACGATCATGTTGCACTCACTTTCAAAAATCCATGCAGCTTTGCCTCCATCCATGCCTCCAATCTGATTTACCATGCCTCCCTTGCTGTCAGGCCACCAAGTGGTGTGATGGCATCACCATCTCCCTCTCTGCTCCTTCTGCCTGATCATCATCTACATGGTTTTCCATAAAACTCCCATATGTTTCTGTGGCCCTTCACATTCTCCCTGTTCAAATTAATTCCAGAGGTCTACTACTGCTCCTGTTAGTTTTTTACTGCTAATTTTTTTTTGTTACTCCCTTATTTTTCTGGTTGTTTTGATGCTTGTGTGGTAATCTACACCGGGGAAAGGGTCGCTGGAAAAACATAGAAAACATACAGTTGCCTCTCAAGGGCAGAGCACAAAGGGAAATACCAGAGCTGAAAAACAAGCTAGAAAAACACACTCTGAAAAATGAAGTTCAGATTCTCAAACTGTGTTTGCATTGATGTTTCTTCAGAGAGAGCTGCTAGAAACTTGGCCTGCTTGCGTGTAATTTTAGACTATGGTCTACTGATGTTTATCATCTGCAAACATGATTCTGTAATTCTGAGTCTTATTAACCACAAGTCAAAGTTTGCTGTTTGGTTAAGGTAAGGAAAAATCAGGATCATGTCAAGGGAGAGTTACTATGAGTTGACAGCAAGACTCCTGGTGTCCCTGGCGCATGGGTTTTCTACTTGGATGTGACATGAAAAAAAGTGGGCTCTTTGTAAAGCAGTTCAGCAGCACTCCTTACAGAATGCAGTGCTGGTGTTAACATATCTCACAGGCTTTGTCCATGAATCTCCTTGAGGTAATACCAATAGAAAATCTCTCTTAAAAAAAACCTAGAGACTGTGTATTTATCAGGGTACTGCTTAGTTCAAGTTGTTAACTTCTAAAGGATAACAACTTTTCAAATCCACCACAATGAGCTGGGTTTCTTTTCTTTTCTCTCTTACTGAAACCCATTTGATTTCAGTGGCCAGCACAGACAGAAGTAATCTTTTGCTACAAAGCATTATTTCTTAATTCAATAGTTGCTTTAATGCATCTAAAACTATCATTACAGTTCATAAGTCAAGCTATGGTAGTTATTATTTTCTTTCAAAACAAAGACTGCAAAACATTTTGCAGTTGTTATGATCATCTTGTTTTTCCAGGAAATCAGAATATTTTAAAGAGAGTCTAATATAACAGTATTGAAGATGTCAGTTTTTCACTGCAATAGAAAAGATGAAGTTTCTAGCATGACTAACACCTCCTATCCCTATTTCAATGTGCATTTTGTGTGTGTTATAGGTTAGGTGGCCTTGGCTCCAGTAACATGATGTAAGTTTAGAAACTTAGAAATAGAGGACACAGTCTCAGGATGCACCAGGGGAGGTTTAGGCTGGAGGTTAGGGGGAAGTTTTACACAGAGAGAGTGATTGCCCATTGGAATGGGCTGCCTGAGGAGGTGGTGGAGTCACCATCACTGGAGGTGTTCAGGAGGGGACTTGATGGGGTGCTTGGTTGCATGGTTTAGTTGGTTGGGTGGTGTTGGATGATAGGTTGGACGCGATGATCTTGAAGGTGTCTTCCAACCTGGTCTATTCTATTCTATTCTATTCTATTCTATTCTGTTCTGTTCTATTCTATTCTATTCTATTCTATTCTATTCTATTCTATTCTATTCTATTCTATTCTATTCTATTCTATTCTATTCCTGTTTATTAATTGTAAATACCTGTAAATATTGTAAATACTGTATATTTTGTACATATTCATCGCATTACATTGTGGACTGTAGTTTTGCTTGTAAATACAGCTTCATTTGCTTTCAGAGATGGTCTGGTAAATTTAAGTTTGTGTGTGTGTGTGGGGATATTTCAGCCCATCACAACTGTAGACTGAAACCCGTGTGCTTTTATGTCACCAGACATTGTCATGTGTTGACTGAACAGAAATTTTGTTCTGAAAAATAATTGTTCTTGCTGCTTCCTAGAATTTCCATGTTTATGCAAGCAGCGTTTTCATGCTGAAGTGGATCAGCAAAAGTGTTTTCATATGATAGTTCTTAGGGCGTAATATGGTTTTCTTAAAGCAGAATATGTAGAGACAGAGAAACGTTTGTATTGCATCTATCCCCAGGGCCTAATGTTCTGAAAAGAGAAAGAGAGATTTTTGTGGTAAAGTTACCATGTGAATTCCCACCCCTGCACACATTGAACTTTTCAGTCAAGTGCAATATAGGGAAACCTGAGGTACAAAGCCCCTAATAAAAACTTGGTGTGTGGAGTATTTAGAATTGCCTTAACAGAAAGCATTATTTTTGACAATGGCAGTGTTACAGGCATGGTGGGAGAGGGAGGAATAGAATAGAATAGAATAGAATAGAATAGAATAGAATAGAATAGAATAGAATAGAATAGAATAGAATTAACCAGTTTGGAAGAGACCTTTGAGATCATCGAGTCCAACCAATCATCTAACACTATCTAACCAACTAAACCATGGCACCAAGCACCCCATCAAGTCTCTTCCTAACCACCTCCAGTGATGGTGACTCCACCACTTCCTTATGGCCCATTCCAATGGCCAATCACTCTTCCTATGAAGAACTTCTTCCTAACATTCAGCCTAAACCTCCCCTGGTGCAGTTTGAGACTGTGTCCTCTTGTTCTGGCGCTGGTTGCCTGGGAGAAGAGACCAACACCCACCTGGCTACAACCTCCCTTCAGGTAGTTGTAGAGAGCAATAAGGTCTCCCCTGAACCTCCTCTTCTCCAGGCTAAACAACCCCAGCTTCCTCAGCCTCTCTTCATAGGGTTTGTGCTCCAAACCCCTCACCAGCTTTGTTGCCCTTCTCTGGACACATTCCAGCAGGAAGAAAGCGGTCTTCCAATATTTTCACCCATCAGTGATTTTGCTCCAAAACTGTTGTCATATGTGGAAGAATGTAGAGAGACATTTGTGTCCTGAAAAAATAGGTGTGCACATTAGGGATGTGATCCATGACAACTTAAGGATTGCTTCCAGTCATAAGTAACCATTAAAAATGAAATCTAGCTATTGATTTAGATCAGTGCTCTTCACTCTTGGAAAGGGTTTGAGTAGATTCCCTCTTGTTTCTGCAAATCCAAGATTTCCAGCCCAGTTTGAATCAGAAAATATTGTTCTACCATTTTCTTACTAAATGCATTGTTAGCTAAGACACTGATAAAATGGATAACCTCATGTTCAGCAAAATAAAAGTTCTACACCATCAAATTTGGAATAAGGCTGACTAAATTGGTAGAGAGAAATTATTCACATTAGTAATAAAGAAGTGGAAAATTATGGGATATAATGTGAAAATATGTGGAAAATTGGGGTTTGGCTTGAAATAATTTACCCCCAAAGGGAATAAAGATATGGAGTAAGTTAGCAGAGAAAATTACTTCACAAGTGTAAATCAATGTAAGGGGCTGTCTTGATTTGTCTCTGAAACAAAGTAAAGGTTAAAGAGCAGAGCAGTAGAGAGTATGTGCTCACCTTATGCAAAATGATGAATCTTTACAGAGGAGTGCTGGCTTAATTATTCTGTGAACAGATGTTATCTAAATTGTGTGGCTGGTTAGCTAACCTAGGTCAAGTCATATCATTCTGAGGCTGTGAAAATGGTCCAGCTTTTGGAAATTAATTCTCCTGCTACTTGCAGGGGAATATATTTTGATAAATGAGCCTTCATTTGTTGCTACATACATCTGAAAAGTGCTTTCTGTAAACTTTCCGTTGAGCAAAGTGGAAAGTTCATAAAAATCAAACAGCTACTGCCTGTATCAATACCAGTTCGAGTGTGCAAATCATGCTAAAAAAATCTTTTCCCTCTTGAAAGCTTGACCCAAAATATCTGACTTTCTGTTCCAGATCACAATATATGTTTCCTATTGGCTTCCCAAGTCTTGGGTAGGGTGTTTTCATGCTCAGCTTTCATTTCTTGGCCTGCCTGAAGGTGTCTGGTGTAATGTGCTCCTTTTCTCTTTCTGGGCTGTAGTAGTGTTGATGGTGAGAAAGGGAAGCCTTTCCTGATACTGTTCACCCTGTCACCTTCCTATGACCCTTCCATGCAGGAGTGCTGCAGAGAGAGCACTTGTGGATGATGTTCTACCACTTCTACAAGTCATGTAAAGGACAGGGTACACTTAACAGCTAAACGTGGCCAGTGTGGGTTAAAATGCCACTGCAGGCAAGAAAAACTGAGTTCCCAAATTGAAGTCACTGCCAGCTTTTGGTCATAAAGTTGAGCTTCTAATTTTAGTGATCAGAACCAAATTTGTTGTTCAAATTAGGGAAGTGTCTCCTAAACAATGGACTTTGTTTTTCTTCATTGAACTGTAGCTAAGTAAGAATTTTACACACCAGATCACCTAAGGCTTTCTGGTATAATATATTGTACTGTAATGTGAGCTTCAGATAAATAGAGAGGTGTGGATATGTGTGATATATGTTAATCCCAGAGCTTGCTTTTGGAAGAATTTCTGAAAGGCTTAGTTGTACAGAGCAAATTTACAGTGATGCTTCTTGCCACTTTTTTCATGTATAGTAAGGGAGAGTGCATGGTTTGCCAGGTGGATTGCTACTTTTTTACTTTTGCATTACTGGCAAAAGAATCCCTGAACTTTGTTAACTTTTTTAATAACAGATATGGACAAGAAAAGAAAACCTTGTCTTTATGAGTGAAACTGATGCATTACAGATGACTTCAAGTGGCAGGCTACTCAATTTACTCTGAGGTTTGCCATGTGATCTTACTGAGATTGACCCAGTGGGAAGCACTTTGTCCTGATATTAAATATGGTGGAACTGCCATATTCATGCCTTGGAGCAGCAGTGAGAGCCCCAAACTGCTCTTCTTGCTATCTGGGCAAGAGCAAGAAATGCCAGGTCCCTAGTGAGTGACATCATGCATCTTGGACCTTGGCAACAGATAGGCAAAGGTTATTGTCAGAGTTCATTTTGTCAGACCCAAGTTCATCATTGACAATGTCCTGTTCTGGGGTATTAGATGCTGAGCAAACATCTAAGAAGGGTATTAAAAGCACAGTTCCTTCCCTATGGGAGCTGATGTAATACCCAGAAGTAAAACAAAAGTCAAAGCAAGAAGAATATTTCTAAATAAGAAAGTGCCAGCTTCCCAAATGGTCTATCACCAGAAATAAGCATATTTGAAAGGAACCTGGTCTGTTGGCTTAAGATCACCAAATAATACCTTGCCTTCTACATAGCTCTGCTTCTTTAAAAGATACTTAAAACTTCCAATAATTTCTTGCTGGAGTAGAGAAGGACAAAATGGTTTAATTCTAAAGATTATTGTGGTAAATTGCCTGAAATCCTTCATGCTTCCCAGTGTTTTTACTCTCCCTCCATGTGAATGATTTAAATGAAGATAATGGTCTCTTTCTTCTCCTCTTCTGCTCATCACCCTGTGGCTCTGCAGCACCCTATGTTCTTTTGTGTGCAAACAACCAAAATCTCAGTATTTCTATTATTGCACTGCTTTTGTATTTTGGACCTGCACAGTCTGCTCTATGCTACACAAAATGCAGAGAAGGCTGTGCCTCTCTGTAAAACTGTTATGTAGACATGAAAATCCTATGAGATTTTGGAAGGAGTTCAGCTTCCATTTAAATCTACAGATAAGTTTCAGGTATGTGGAACTGCTCTGAACTCATCAGCACTTTCTTCTCCCAAAACAATTCCTCACACAACATGTTAAGATTGCTCATCCCTAGAGTCCTGGGCTCTCTACCTAGTGAGAGTTGCTTTCCTCCACTCACATGGTTTTGGGTATTACTTTTTGCAATATCTTTTGCAACAGTTTTCTGTCAGAGAAAGTGATTTTTGTAGGCCACCTGTGCATAGAGGGGGGTGGATTGTGTTGCACAGAGGAGGTGCTTTTCAGACTTTCTTCCCAGCCACTTGTCATGATCATTTGTGCATGCCACTTCTCATCTGCCTGGATATTGATGGGGGAGGACTGAAAGGCTCACAAGCTGGGGATACTCCACTTACAGATTCAGAAGTGGGTACATAAGGATACATTAAGCCTGCTCTTAGCTGTCCTATGCAGAATTGGCTTTTCCTTGTCATGTACAACTTGCCTGCATGGTGAAGCAAGAAACACTTGGTTCTGAATGCCTGACATGGCACCTTTACCACGGTGAGTGTTTGTCAGACTTGTAATTCCCACTAACTTCCCTTTTCCAGTCTTCCAGGTATCACATAAATGCTTTCAAGGCCTGACATAGAAAGAGAAACTCACCAAAGACAACGGAAAGATATTTGGGTTACAGTGAGTTTGGGATTTTTGCCCAACATCAAAACCAGGAGGCTGTTAAAAAGGGGTATTGTGTGAACAGGATGAGTGGGAAGGTCTAAACTCCAGCTGCAAGTCATGATTGAATTTTGAAGGTCATGAGTAACCTTCCAATTTTTAATATAAGAATATTAATTACTTTTCTCCCAGGAGATACATTGTATACCATTTGATGTCATTCTCATGCCTTGGCTTTCAATTTCCTTACTTTGGCAATGCAAAAGCATATTAAAATTGCTGAAAATGACTATGACAGATTGCTTGATTCATGTCTCAACCCTGACTAAGAAAAATCTTGGGCAGAACCTATGCCTGGCCATCAGGACAGATGTGAGGGCAGAGAAATATATGATGGATGTCAGAAATTTAGTCTGAACACTCTTCACTGTGACTCGATTCTGTTTTCCATGGGTCAGTGAAGAAGATGAGAATATTAGACCTGGAAGCAGTTGTGGAAGTGCCCACAAGTCAGGCCCTTCATGACACGCAAGTGGAGCCTGGTACTGTTGGTTGTGCCTTGGGATTGTTATTTTCACAGGTGAAGAGCTTAACCTTCTCACAAACATCAGGGCATGGAGTCACCAGCCAAGTGATTCCTCCCCTGGGTGCATTGATGCCAACAACTACAAGGCATCACCTGATAAATTATTTTCTTACATTTCTTCTTGGGACTGTAGCTCAGGCCAGCTTGCTTGGCAAACAGTGTTGCTTCTATTTCTTTGTATACTGACAAGATATACTTTAAAAATGGAGCATGGTATGCTAGTTGATTTTGATGGTGTATCCAAGCAGTGGGTTATGATGAAGTAGGTGGGCAGCCTGTTTTGAAGTTTTCTTGATGATACAGACCATTTCATGTTTCGATAATACTGCTGTATTTCCTCAGCCTGACACAGTTCCAGCTGTCTGGAAGCTCCTCAGCCACAGCACAACTTAACACATGTAATGTGGCTTTTCCTCCTTTCACTTAAGTGTGAAGGATAGTATCTGACAAATGTTAATACAAAGCAGAGAATGTATGAACTCCTGCCTTTATTCCTCTCTGCTTGCCTGCACTTTCTTGCCGCTCGTAGTAATAGATTTGGCTGACAATGGTACTGATGTAATGCCAAGGTAAATCATGGAACATCACCACAGGCATAATTTGGCTTCCTATTTGGGTTGAGGGGGAAAATACAGAATATTTTTTTCCTTTATTTTTAAGGTGGGGAAAAATTGTCCAGTTGATAAGAAGCTTATACACCCTAACTTCAGAATTCCGATTGCAAATAGCTGGTTTCGAGTTGCTGGGCTTGAACATTGATGTAGTTTCCCTGTTTTCAATGTGATTTTAACAGGGAAGTACAGAAAGATCACTCTGTGACCGTTTAAGGCTGTGCCTTTAAGAAGAGGGACATTGTGACTGAATGTTTTATAAACAAAGGACAGGTCTAAACTAATTTCATTGGTGGATTGGTAGAAAGCAACTTTAAACTCTGAGTTCAGCAGAGACTAGTCGCAGTCTTGCAACTTCTTGCCCCTCCTTTCGCATCTTGCAGCTTCTGGGCTTTCGACCAGGCTGACCTTGGAACTGATAACCGTAAGGCCTGCACTAAAACTTACTAACGTATTCTGCTTTAATTAACAATTGCTCTTTTTCTCTCTTTCTAACCCTCTCTGGGGAAAAGGGGGAGAGAAGGGGCACAGGGGGCAAAATCCTTCCTCCTGGCGGGGGAGGGGAATCTCATTCCTGTGTTACTTTGTTGTATATTTCTGTATATATTGTAAATACTGTAAATTGTGTACATATATATATATATATATCCTGCAGCCCCGCTTGTAAATATAGCACATTCTCTTGCTCATCCGGCTCTGCTTAGCTGTGGTTTCTTTCCCTTCACTTACGGCGGGGGAAGAAGGCTTGAGGCCTTCCCCTCAACCCTCGACACACTCCTTTTGCCAATCTTATTTAGGAAATTCTCTCATAGGGTCCTCATCTATGTGAATCAGAAACACCTCCATTTAAGCTCATGGAGTTACTCTTGTGAAACACAGGTGGTTCAACTGAGTAAAAGAAAACCAAACAAATGAAAAGATAAGAGTCAGACCCTAGTTCCTGAGTTTACAAACTGTCTTTATATGCACAGCAGGAAATATCTTTTAAAAATCCTGGGTATTTCCAAATATCTGACTTCTCAGGGGAGCAAAAACGCAATCAAAGTATTTCCTTTCAAAGCTGCATCACTTGATGATTGGTCAACCATTTTTTGCAACATGAATTTCATTTTCAGAAATGTTTTCTATTACTCTTTTTTTTTTGTAAAGCAATCAAATTTCTTCTTTCATCAGGATGGAAAAGTTGGTACTGATTATTAAAAACAAACAAGCAAACACCCCCAACGACTCTCCCTCCCCCCCCCCAACACCAACAATCACAAAAAAACCAAATCAAACCAAGCACAGAAAAACCCCCTCATGGTAGGCATGCCTTCTACAGCAAACATATAAATATCTCCTGGGTTAACTTTAGCCCTAGGTGTGCTAAAATAGATCTGGATTTGACCTGAGCAATTATGACTGCCTTTTTCAGAATGCCCTTTTGTTCCCTTTCCTTCAAACATAAAAGCTTTGGCATGATACACACAGTGTCACAGGTTTTATTAGACTAACAGATTCCCAACACATCTGGATGCTCAATTTGAATAATCTTGGGATTTATGGTCCTTGTCATTTCCCCTCGTCTTATGCATTTTACTATGTGTGCATGTGCTGGTGGGCTTTCTCCAATAATTTTAAAATACAGACCTTTTCAATAAAAATTATTGCCTCAATTGCACAATTCAAAAACATTCCTGTGTTTACGGAATGGTTTTGTCCAGATTAAAGGACAACGATTTACTTTCCTATACTTTAATTGAGTTCTGTTACTTTAACATGTAAAGACTCTTGTAATCTTCCTGCTTCTCTTTTTTTTTCCCAGTCACTCTAGGAAATCAGTTCAAACCTTATTGTGGTATTAATATTTTTGGCCAAACTGAGGATTGCCACCCTGAGCAGATGTGACTTGCTTTTTGCTCTCACGGGGTGGCTCTGCCATGGCACAACCTCTCTGAGCTGCTGCTCCCTCACCACTCCATATGCCTCGTGTGGGGAAATTGTGGTGAGTCTCTCCCTCAAGACCACCATGCTTGGGCAACGATAGCCACATGGGAGCATGCCCTGAAGCACCAGCTTTGTTCAGTAGAAGAGTACTGTTGCTAAGGGGGTCTTTTTTGGGTAGTGTAATGTTTTGAATCAGAACAAAATGGGTCAAACTGAACCAGTGGGTTAACCTGTCTATTTTCCCAAATCAGAAGTGAGGGAAAAGTAACACACAAAAACTCAGGAATGGGAAAAAAGTGAGATAAGAATAGAATTTACTGATCAAAAGCAGATAAATATGGTACAAAATGCATAATTACCTTAGCCTATTTGCAGAAAAATCTTGGTGCAAAGCAGCAGCAGAAGCGAGCCAAGAGCCCAATCCAGAAAACTACTCCCCCCATCCCTCCTTGTCCCACCACCATCCCTGTGGAAAAGACCAACACCCAAGGATCCAGAATCCAGAACCATCAACTGGAACAGGAAGCTTCCCATGTTGCAATCTGAACTTCAAGCCCCCTAGTACTTTGCTCCAGTTAGCACGCTCATTTTTTGAAGCTGGCGTGATTGCAGCATGGTATGAATAACAGCAGCAGGTTCAACTCAATCCATGACAGGTGGGAGATGGAGGCTGGTGGATATACTATCCACAACACTAGTGACTGAAGCATATTGTCCCTTGACATAATGAATGAAGCAATGATACCAATATGTAGTGAGTTTGTGTTTACTTTACGGTAAGTTATTGTGTGGGCACCCAGTATCTGACTTTTCTTTCACGGCATACTGGCTAAAGAGTAGTCTTTTGATCTTTAGTTTAAGAAAGGCCAGACAACCATAGATCTGTGATTTATCATGTACAGCAAATGGAAAATATTAATAGGAAGTGGGAAAAAAATCCTTGAAAATGGAAGTGTAGAATACTTTTGCCCTTGGCTTGGAGCAAAGTGGCAGCATGGACCCCAAAACAATTATTCAACATATAGAAGCTCCTTTGGCAAGTTCCTGAGCTGTAGAAGGAAAGAATGAGGCCATATAAGGGGCTCTAGAAAGATACTGTGGGCTGCCACAGAGAAAGCAAGTTTCTAAAGATATTTACCTCCAGGAGCAGTGGTGGGGACTAGAGATGTGCAGCCTTGCAATGGCAAGGCTTGGCTTGATGGAGTTAATGGTACAAAGACATGGAGAACTGTGGCCACCACAGCTGGCTGGCAGCAGCAGAGGGTACCCTGGGTGCCTGCATGGCTCCCTCAAGCTCCTGCTGCACTGCCACTCTGAGGTGCATGCACTGATCTCCCCACTCTCCTGCTGTCAGCGTGCTGACTTTGGCATTTTACATTCCTGCTCAAAAGGAAGGGCTCACCCACTAGCTGGCTCCTAAAAAATGCTTTTACACGGGGCATCCCTCACCACCTCTTCCCACGTGGCTTTTATTCTGCCCAGCAGACATGCTCGTGACAGGGCTGTGACTGTCCAGGAGGGCTTTGGCTGAGAGGCTGTGAAGCTTGATGCGCAAATGGTCCCAGATTTATTTGAACTGGCTCTAGCTCCTCATGTCACTGAGTGAGAACACCGAGGGCTGGCAGCTGTGCTGAGGAGCACCAAAGGGATTGCAGCCCCACCAAAGGAGGAATTAGTGCTACTGGGAATGACAGCTGCTCTGGGACAGAAGAAAAATTTGTAGGTGGTGGAGAAGGACCATAAAGCCTCTCAGAAATTCAGGACACTCGAGGGAAGGAAAAGAAACACAAACAGTTGGTAAACCTTTCTCCTTGCGAACATGTTGTTACTGTTGGCAAAACATGTGGGTTGCAACATTTTGATTGCTTCTGCTAAGGCATGAGCTGTGTGAAGTCTTCTGAGAACACCTTAAAATTAAGGCTGACTTTGGCAATAACAACATGCTTGTAAATAAAGTGGTTTACTTTTGAGAAATGTCCTTAACTGGAAGCATCTGAACAGAGCCCCTGAGGCTATTTTCCTTTCTGCTGTATACAGAATAAAGATTCACAAGCAGGTCAATATGCTTTTTTTTTTTTGTTTGCTTTTGAATTAGACTGTTTCTCATTATCTGGGTGTAACTGAAATCACTGTGCTGTAATCCAGTGCTGCTTCCCATCAGGAATCTTTGACAAGATATGTCTATATTGCAAAAGTGCACACTGAGCAACAGGGACCTGCTTCAGAGCTGGCTTGAATGACAGAGTAAATTAGGTACACAAGACAGCATTAGGAGGTAAGTGTACAAGACAACATTTTTCAACAATATTGGTAGTAGGAGAAGGATGTATCTAGAAAAGAGGTGGTAGACATTTGCCACCTCCTGGAATAGCTTGATTTGGAAAGCAGTGGTTGCCTTTGTATTTTAATACATGTTTTATCTCACAACAGCACTGCTGAATGCTGAAACCCTAAGATGTGAACCTCAGCCTACTGGCAAAATGTCATAGCTATTGCTGGACCATGTCATACACAGTAATGAGAAAGAAGATGAAAAAAAACCAACCACTTTCTAGGTTAGGTTGCCAGCAGATCCAAAGACAAAAGCCAGCCTTAACTCCAGGCCAAAAGCTTGGGAGCGACTATCTGAAACTTTGTAAGACAGACACCACTGGTTTAAAGTCTTTAAACTGCACATCCCAAGTAAACCACAACAAAAGCTTAAAGAGGAAAGGTCAGACCTGTGAAGTGCTATTTGTTTTCACTGAAACTTCATCTCCCACTTATCCCCAGCCTAACCAGCAGCGGAATCAATTACCACTTGTCAGACTGAAACCTGACCCCAGAAATGAAAGAAGGACATGACCTCTGAGGGGAAAAGAAACCACGAATGAACCATTTGCTCCTGCAGTGAAGGGTTAACAGGCCTGATCCTCTTTTTTCCCCCTTTAGGAAAAGATCAATACTGCTGTTCTCTACATTTACTCTTCCTTTCATCAGGGATGGTCAGTAGGACAGTGAGGTTATTGAGATTAGGTTTCATAAATTACTCCATTTAATAATTGAAGACAAAGAGATTCCATACATTTTAATAGCATTTAGCGTAACCGTTCAAATTTGTAGGACTCATAATAGATCAATTTCAGCTGCCATTACCACTTGAGGTAATGGTGCTTTCACTTACCAAGCTTCTGTTAAGTATTGGATCAGCTTGTCAAAAAGTGGTCAGGTTTAAGGCAAGTGGTCAGGTTTAAGGCAATATTCCTCACACTCCCCTTTTCACACAAGCCCAGAATTGCATTCCCAAAGGGAAATCTATGACACAGTGGGAGCATTTTTTGTTAGTTTAGCTTTCCTAACTTTGTGGCAGCTGAGAAGTCTTGTCAGTTCAGTGTATAAAATGTTGTAAGAATATTACTTCTGACATCCAGGACAAGTATGGACTATTAGAAGTGAATCTAGGCAGGAGACAGTGAATACCTTCTTATCTTTCCATTTCTATAAGCAAGAAAATGTAAGTTGTATACAGAGTGAAAAAGAAAGCTGTCTTCTTGGGAAGGGGTTCCTTTCAGCAGTGGGAGTAAGGTAACTTGCAGTCAGCAGCACAAGCTGACAACAGTCTCACAGGATTAAAGACACTACTTTTTAATTTATTTTTTTAAAGTATGCCCCACTCCTCACCCCCCTCACAAAAAACACTTTGCCATTTGGGTTCTGTTAGCATTCATACTGCACATGAAATGATCTAATTTCAACTATATTCCCATGTCTTGATTTTGCATATAAACCTCCCAGGAGATGCCTAAGAACATCACAGATTTGCATTTGTTGCAATTGCTATTGACATTAACTTCAATCTGTCCATACAGTTTGAAATACTACATTTTCCTCGAGATATGCAATTATGCCACAGTGTCCCCTCCTTGTTTTTTTTTGTGGTCAACTTTATTCCCAGAGCCCTGTCTCCTTCCAAAGGTGCTCAGGGTCTCATATTATCATCTTGTAATAATCTCTAGTAATTTCCCCCTGGAAACAGTTACCTAGACAGACTCTATACAGTAGATAAGAAGTAGATATTGCCTATGTGTTGGGTGCTGAACTCAGCCCACACAGCAGTCTGATGAAAGAGGGTGTCCCAAAGGGAGTGTTGAATGCATGCAATCATGTACTGTATTTTTTTAAGGACTGCTGCCAGGACCTTGCTGATGCTTCAGCCATAGAGAACTGCTTGACACCAGCTATTTCTCAAGCAATTTCTCCTCCCATATGTGATAGAAAATTTTGCCAATTTGCATATCTATTTTTATGCTTCTACATGTAAATAGAAGCAACTTCAATTTTTCTGTACTTTGGTGTTTCACTACCTACTTATGGTTTTTTTTTTCCCATAATGGTCAGTGAGGGAAAGTACTTGCCAGAATAATACTTTTTTTTCATGTTGATTCTGCCTCAGGAAAGAAGAAATTTCTTTAGAACATTAATCGTGAGAACATCGTCAAGTCAAATGAAGTAGATGTAAATGAATTGTCTCAGTCCCGCTCCCTTCCGCCCATTCTCTGAAAGGCAAACAAACCAGGCTGTAGTCTGAAGGCAGCAGGAAATGAAGGCAAGGAGGGACAAATCAGAAAATAAGAAATATTTTGTTGAGCTCCACAGAAAAATGTTTTTTTTTTGGTTTGGGATTTCTTTTCCCTCTTTTTTTTTCTTCTCAGCCCTGATTTGTTAATCTAGCACTAAACTAGTGACAAGATGATTTAGAAAAGCCTCTGTGCATTGTGTTATGAAGGAGAACCTCTCTAGTTCCCTATTAAATTAACAGACTGTGCAAAACTTGAACAAGCAAATGTGATGAGGTGGCCCACAGAGGCTCTGTACTCTGGGTGAAGAATATCCGGGACATGATCTGGCATGAATCAAACCGGGAAGGAGAAACCCCGTGAAGTGCGTGAAACCAGAGAAGTGAGCATCTTACCTTCTCATGGCCTTCATCTTTCTAGTTTGCATTTGTGAGAGAGGAAATGTGGCCCACGAGTTTTTACCCTGGCTATGATTTCTTGAAGAGAACGGATTAACCCCACAACCTGGAATTTCTTAGGGGCTCAGAGAGAAGTTGCTGCATGCAGCATAATTAATCAGGCACCGCAAAAAAGGATTGCTCTCTACCTGAACCTGACACGACTTTTAATTAAAATCATGAGTGTCAAGTCACTTTAGAGGGATTGAAATTCTTAACATTTGTCAGCTACACCCTGCTAAACATATTAATTTGCAAATAGGTCCGCAAATGGAACTGGGAGAAGGGAGCCTATGAAATGTGAAAAGAAAGCTTTTGGGGAAATATTTCAGAACTCTAGGCCATGCAAAGCCAGCAGCTGTTTTTCAAAGGAAATGCCTGAAAATTCTACAAAAACATGTTTTTCTAAATAGCTGAGATTTTTGGCATAATAAGGACACAAATAAAGTCTCAGACTTCATACCTGCTTGGCTGGGCAGTCCATTTTGTGATGGATGGATCCTTCCCTAGGGCCCTTTAGGCCCCAAGTGTCCCTTCTCCAAGGCTCCTCCTGTATAGGTTGATCACACTTGTCTCTTCTTAGGTCTCTTAGCCTCAGCCCACATCCATTCTTAGCCTCAGCTCTACATCCTCTTGCTCTTTGCTCAACTTCACCAGGCTAAGCCCTTTTCAGGCTTTTGTTGACATTTTCTTCCCTGTTGAAAGGTCGAGCCTCTTGGCTGGAGTGGGTACCCGTCCTTTGCCCTGTGCTTTGGACAAAGGCAGTTCTAGGTCGAGCCTCTTGGCTGGTGTGGGTACCCATCCTTTGCCCTGTGATTTGGATAATGGCAGTTCTGGAGAGGCTTTTACCTGGGGTGTTCTGCATTTTCTCCCCACCTGACTTCTGGTTTTGGCTCATGGGTGGCTCCCAGGCTGCTTGCCAGCTGGATCTGGGATGTTGTCCATGGGGTGCTGATGTGGCCTTGCCGGGAGCCTGACCTGAGGCCTATCCGGGTACTTTGGATAGGAAAAAATAAGACTGAGAGGAGAGTGCGGTGAATTGACCTTGGCTGGATGTCAGGTGTCTACTGAAGACACTCTGTCACTCCTCCTTTTCAGTTGAATAGGGGAGACAAAATATAACAAAAGTCTCACAGATTGAGATATGGACAGGGAGATCACTCAGCAATAGATGTCATAGTCAAAATAAACTTAATTTAATTTATTACCAGTCAAATCAGAATAGGATAATGAGAAATAAAAACAAGTCTTTAAAAGCTGGTTGGTTTATGAAAAAACTACAAAATGATGAAGACTTTTCTTGAAGCTATCCATTACTTGCAGATTTTTTATGTAATAGTTTCTCCTTCGTTTGTAGATTGTTCAAAAGCAGTCTCATGAAAATAGAAGCTGGACTCTGTGATCCTTATAGGTCCACTCCAACTCAAGATATTCTATGGTTCTATTTGGGTACCTACCCTAGGAGCCTAGTGTTCTTCCTTTTCATCTTAGAGCCTATTAGTATCTCACTTTTCACTGACCAAGAATGGAACCATCTTGCATAGTGATTTGAAATTTGCTCTAGAAAAACTTCCCTGCTATTCTTTCTGAACTGCTGTGTTTGGAAAATACTTGCCTGCCTGTTAAGGTGCCTGCTAGAATATTTATCTACAGTGAATCCAAAACCTGTGTGAGCAGAGGTGGAATATGGACTTTATGAAGACTTATTTTACCAGCATTTGTCCTGTTCTGCTTTTCACTTGTCACATGTTTGGACAATAAGTGACAGCCCAGTCATTATTACTAATCCTGGTTTATTTCTTCTCAGTCAGATGAAGGCACAGAGATTGCAATGTAGGAAAGCTCTTAAGCATGTGGTTTTCTACGCCCCAGTTGAAAAGCAAGACCAATATCCTGAGCAGGATGTAGGGAATGGTGGAGCTGCATACAGATCTCCCTGTTGGCTACAAGAGAGGAAACAGTTGTGCTATCCTCTGCAGATATTCATATACCTAAATTAATCTTAGATCCAACATTTGAATGGGGAACAGAGGATGCAGAAGATTTAATGTCATTTTTATTAGGTAATCATTTGCTATGTGCTTCGTTGCCACTCAGGTTGAATAAGGAGAGATAATTCAGGTCACCAGCCACTGACTTTTCCATGTTCTCACTAGATATGCCAGGGACAGGCTGATCTGTGTTGTTGAGGCCAAGTCAGGTGGATTGTCTGCATTCATGTTCCTGGTGGCTGACCATCCTTTGGCAGTACCTTTGGTTGTGAGAGAGCTTGCTACAGTAGTTCAAGGGGGAGCCAGAGAATGAGGAAGTAGTAAGTGTGTTGATAGTGTGTGCTATCATAGCCCTGGTGCTTCTAATTGCTCCTGGGATGTCTTGCTCTGTGATGTATATACAGGCTAAGGAGAGCCTCTGGACAATGTCACATGCCCAGAATTAGGCTCTGGCTTTGTTTCAAACAGTGTTTCCGTGCTGAAAATGAGGGAGTGACAGCAATATGCATTGAGTGAATAGCTGTGCAGCATAGTCAGCAGTTCCCAGCTAATCCTTGGTGATATGAACAGTCTGTATGTCTGAAAAGTTGTTTTCTTTTTATTTGGTGAAACCTCTTCTAGCTGAAAAAAGCTTGCTGCCAATGCACAGCATGCAAAGACGTTCTATGATTCTATGAAAAGTAGTGAGTATGAGATGTACACAATTCCAAAGTGTAATTTTATAATCCTAACCAGAAACAGGCAAGATTTAAATTTTCCTTGAAAATAATATTTTACAAATGGAATGAAGAATTTTTATGTCTGCAAAACTGCAAGCTTTCCAGGGGTGCCTGATGAGTCATGAGTTTGAGAGCAAGCTCCTCTTGCATTCACAAAGATTAACTTCATGAAATTAACCTTGACTATTTGTACGTTCAGTCTGTGTTATAACTGCTGTGGGAATGATGGTGAATTAAGTGCATTTGTATTGCTTGTCTTCAAGGTGCATGCAGAATTCATATGGCAAGAGGCTGCTCTTAGCACTGAGAGTTACATTTGGCTCTGCAGCTTGTATGTGGCAAACTTCCAGTTTCATGAGGTCCTTGCTGGGAGGACGAAAGGTATCCCACTGCTTAGCCCTGTTCATAGCCTCTTTATTGGATTTGACTGGGAAATACTCAGCTAGGTAAGCTGAATAAAGCCAAATCCCTTAGTGCCTTAATGTCTGTCGCTGAATTCAAGTGGTGTTGGAGAGAACCAGCTGGCTGTAGTACTGATAAGTTTTGTTGTGTTTTCCTACTATCAGATGCCTATTTATAGACAAATAACAGTTACAGAAGTATTGTAGAATATTGAATGAATTTTGTAGAACATTTGAGTGAATAAACAACAATTCTCCTGGAAGTTAATCCATACATCTAATGTTGAAAGTTTGAATTGACTGAAAAACTCATCAGAGGGGTGATTTAAATTAGTCTTCTTTCACTGTCCATCACAATTAAGATTTCCACACTGATTATTGTAATTGATTCACATGCATTGCTTTCTTCCTCTGAAATCAAGTGGTTCATTAGTACAAATGAAACAGCAGTGTGATAGAGGTGACATATTTGCCTCTTGATCCCTATTATCATTTAGATAACAGGTGTTATTCACGGCTTCACATGTTAAGCAGAAGACTGAGATACGAAAGTGGAAGGGTTGATTCTCAAAATACGAGTCTCAGTCTTACTTGTAAAGTGTTTTTTTCCCCTTTGGTATGGTAATTGTGCTTGTGGGTTAGGAAATAGGCTTGTTAGTGGGAAGCCACTGCAGTGAGCACAGAGGATTTGGGTAGGGTGGATTTAAACCTCTTGTGGGGTCTACAATGTAGACGCATACATTTGACCAACTCCCATGAAGGCTGTTTGGTAGTCAATGAGGAGAAAGGGGCTCTGTCAGGGTGTTACTCCTCTTGCTCTAACACTCTTGCCTAAAACAGATGAATGGTAAGGTAAGACACACTGTGCCTTACAAATGTAAAGTTTCACTGAATGGAAAGAGAATCTGGATATGAACCTCAATGAATCCCACTCCTGATGTCTGTTACAGCGCAAGCCTAAGTCATTAGAGGGGAGCATTTGCATCATTGTCAAAAGCCTGCTACACTGTAGTAGCAAAGGAATCTGCCTAACAGCCTCCTTATGTAGCATTATTTCTGGAAATACTGTGTAGGATAAAATGATACCCTCACACTTGCACTTTGGTACCACTTAATATTTGTGCCCTATTTTTACCATATAAAAGAAATAGTGCTCACAGCATTCTGCTTTTACCTCCCCTTTAGAGATGGTGAAACTGGAGCAGAGGCACATCAGAAACCAGAGATGCTGAGCTTCCTCAGATTTCAAGGGAAAGGATGTCCCAGAGTGACTTAATCAGTGTTTCAAATGCTCCAGAATTATTTCTGGCAATCTGTCTGTGGTAATACTTAGGATGATACAAAATGCACCCTTCTCCATTTGGAAGAGAAGAAGGTGATGAAATCACATCCTCAGGCTTAAACTAGAAACACATATATTTCTGCATATTATCTCATTTCCTCTGTGCAATTTTTGAGGCTATGCACGGAGGTCATTGCCTAGTCAGCAAACACCAGTTTCACCCTTGAAAGTGTTCCTGAGTTTGTTTGTCCTAAGAGGGATCATGAATTCCTCTCACCCTCTACTCCAGTCTCCTGGGAATATACCCAGCACCTTGGAAGAGCAAATATCTGAAGAACATTTTCAATGTTTCCTGGTTTTTTTGAAGGCTATTTCCATGTGTCAAGACTCTGCTGAGAATTGATGAGCTGTGTTTGGTGGTGTTGAAATTCTTTCTGAGATAATGTATTAGTATTCACAAGAATGTTCAGTATGGATTTGAATCCTTAAACAGTCTCAATTTGTATTTTGTTTGATAGTAAAACAGTGCTGATATTAGATACCCATTTGATATTTAATATCTATATACCTAGATAAACTTATTATCAATACAGAATTAACCAGGTTGGAAAAGAACTTGGAGATCATCAAGTCCAATCTATCACCTAACACCATCTATTCAAATAAACCATGGCAGTAAGTGCCTCATCCAGTTTCTTTTAAAACACTTCCAGTGATGGGGAATCCACCACCTCCCCAGCACATTCCAATGGCTTTCTATGAAGAATTTCTTCCTAACATCCAGGCTACACCTTCCCTGGCTCAGCTTGAGACTGTGTTCTCTTGTTCTGTCACAGGTTTTCTGGGAGAAGAGACTGACCCCCACCTGGCTACAACCTCCCTTCAGGTAGTTGTAGACAGCAATAAGGCCTCCCCTGAGCCTCCTCTTCTCCTGGCTAAACAACCCCAGCTTCCACACCCCTTTCTCTTAAGACTTGTTCTCCAAACCCCTCACCAGTTTTGTTACCCTTCTCTGGACATGTTCAAGCAACTCAACATCTTTCTTATAGTATGGTTTAGGTGCTTTGGTAGTTTATTTTCCACTGAACTAAATAGACAAGAAATAGAAAAGAAGCATCGAGTTTGAATAGACTTTTTTTGTGGGGTGGTTAAAGTCATATTTAAAGAACTGCTGAGTTAAATCCACTAAAAAGTCCCTAATTCCACTTTATAAACGAATCCCTAGCATTCATTCTGAAATTTTTGTTTTCATTTCAAAGCTTATCTAGGGTTAATTTAGAAGAGGAAAGACATCCAATGCTACTAAAACTTCCTGAACAAAAATGCATTTTCTGATTTGCTGCAAAAAAAGCATTGTTCTAAAAATTTCAGGGAAAGCTTAAACATGAGGTTCTTGTTTCATCCTTGGCTTTGCAGGTTGCCTCTGAGTTAAAAAGTCAGTTATTTATACAGCTCTTATCACGACCATTTTATGGATGGAGAAATGAAAGAGAGGAGAAATGACTCGTCTTAATCACATGGGAAGTCTGCGGCCTCGAATCCCACATCCCAGTGTAGCAGTTCAAAGCTTCAACCACAAAATAAACAAACCAGTCAAGTTCTTTTTATAGCTGGAAACCATCACTGACATATGTTGAAAGACCTGTGTGGAGTCTCACACTTTGAGTGTATAAGTGTGTTACTGCTTCTCAGCAAGACAGCAGCCTCTTGCCTCAGGGGGTTAGAAATACCAATTTTAGTGTGAAACGTGTGTTTTATGTAGTTTGGTCATGATCAGGAGCTCAGATCACTCGATTCTCTCCCTGGTAGGCTGAATCTAGAAGTGGTGCTCTCCTTCCACAAAGGCTCATCATTGTAGCAAGAAGCATATCCTGCTGCTGACTTGGGTGTCGCTCAAAACTTCAGCTGATCCAGGATAGCAGGAGGTGGTGGTTGCTGCTTCTGATCAGGGTCTTCTTCAGAGTTCTGTGTTGGGAGCAGCACCCATTCACTCTCTCATAACATCACCTTGTCAGGAAGTGACATCAGGTCTGAATGACAGGGTATCAATCCTATGTATTATTTAGTGTGCAATATTGTTGTGGGGAGGGACTGCACACTGAAGAAGATATTTTCTGAAGGAAAATAAAGGAAGGCAGAACAGCTGATTAGTTACTATTATCGGATGCTAATGGGTGTCATGTTGATAAGATGGTAACCAGATAGCATGTGGAAAGGGTTTTAGTGCTAAGTACTCCATTGTCTTTGTGTGATGCCTCATTATTGCACTTGGATCCCCTCCCCTATAAATTTTTTATGAGCTCACCATTTTTCATGTAACTCTCACTCCTTGCTTTGCTTTCCTTTACGTCCTGTCCAGGTCCTGAGCTCAAGTGGAAACATATTGTGTGATGAGGTATAGTTTATTGTCCTGTAGCACACACCCATTCTGAGAAGACAGAAAGAAATTCTCAAAATAAATACATTCCAAAACTAAGCTTCAAATGTTCATTGCATTACACTGACAGTGAGGGACTTACATTAAATCTCTAGGATAGATAAAGCTATATGACAGATAAAGCACAATTACGGTGTAACACAGTTGCAAAGGGGCACCCAGTTTCTTTTTACACTGAGATGCATAATGAGGGATGTTGTCACTCATTTGCACTCCCTCTAGTGCTGGGGCTACTTTGCAGCAAGCAGAGTGCAACCAGAGGGTGGCTTGCAGGAGGAAGTCATCAGGTTAAGAGAGAGGAGAACCAAAGGCTGACCATTTCCTTGCCACAGTAGCAGGGTGTGGAGAGGTCATGAGAACCACGGGTGCAAATCACAGTACCTTTGGTCTTGCTCTAGTCTGAGACAATGGCTGAATTAGCTCAATAAACTGAAGGAGAGAGGGAGTTTACATTATTTCCTCATTGCCCTGTGCCAGCATCAGCTCTGAGGAAGAGCCAAAATTCATTACGTGGATGACCCACGATTAGTGTCTCCTAAAAAAGCAGAGATGCAAATGTACTTTTCATGCATTTTCAGGGGATGGTGGTTAGAAATATGCTTGCTA
Organism: Melanerpes formicivorus; assembly: GCF_026170545.1. Classification (NCBI taxonomy): domain Eukaryota; kingdom Metazoa; phylum Chordata; class Aves; order Piciformes; family Picidae; genus Melanerpes; species Melanerpes formicivorus. Next base: position 13,220,729 of record NW_027142363.1, on the reverse strand, counting down.
ATTATTCAGAGGAACAGTGATCCATGCCAAGTAGCAAGGGTTGGTAAACTCTTGCTTGAGTGACACTGGAAATGTGTAAACTATATATGATCTTATTTATGTCCGGTGACACAATGGATGAGCACCCAGATCTTTGTCATGTCAGGAAGGACAGAGTGGCTGAAAAAGCACCTCGAATTTTTCAGATGTTATATTGTGCTTTGCATTTTGTTTATCAACTAGGAGATCTTGGAGAAAGTCTCCTCAGGACCCTCCATCTGACACCAGCTGGAGGAAAACTCTTAGGCTTTCAGCTGGTTTTGACTGCATTCCTGCCCTGCCACATGGAACTCCTTAGCCCAGTGATCAGGCTTGGCAAACACAGGTCATGAATCCCACAGCTTGGCTTCTCCTCTGTGTTTCTCGAGTGAGTAAGATCTGTTTGGAATTTCTGAAGGAGTTTCTGATATCTTAGTCTTGCACTGTCTGCTGAGGAAGGAGTTTTTCTTGTGGTATTATAACAAATTTTCCATAGATCCATCATCAGTACTGTTTGTTCCTCTAGAGATAATACATATCTCAAACTAATGTTCCTTAGGGCTACTCAGGGCTTTTTTTTGTTGCTGTTTTTGTTCTCTTTGAAAGGATCTTTTCTGAAAGATCAGACATACAGTCACATCTTAATTTTTTTCCTTTCCCCCAAAAAAAACACCCCCATCTGAGTCATACTTACATGAGTAACAGGACAAATGATAAGGAACAAATGACAGGTCTGACATTGACTTGCTAGACAAATGTTTATACACTCATATAAACAGCACATTCAGCTCCTTGGCTGATTCACATGTGACACCTGATGTGGTATTTGACTGCACCACCGTGGTGCTAATGATGACATGGGGAGACTGAAGTGGTAAAGCAGAGGCAGGAGGGAGATCCCATGGTCTGTGGCAGGGTATCATGCACTCCAGGAATCTGACTGCTGGAAGCAGGAAAGGGTAATAAAGGATGTTCATGTGGTAAAATTTAGCTCCACAGTCCCTGTTGCTGTGTTTGAACTGTTGCTGCACCAGGGGAGGTTTAGGCTGGATGTTAGGAAGAAATTCTTCATAGAGAGAGTGATTGCCCATTGGAATGGGCTGCCCAGGGAGGTGGTGGAGCCACCATCACTGGAGATGTTTAGGAGGAGACTTGATAGGGTGCTTGGTGCTGTGGTTTAGTGGATGATAGGTTGGACATGATGATCTCAAAGGTCTCTTCCAACCTGGTCTGGTCTATTCTATTCTATTCTAGCCTAGCCTAGCCTAGCCTAGCCTACTCTACTCTACTCTACTCTACTCTATTCTACATACCATTTCTTTTTCCTTTCCCCACAACACCTCTCTTTATGAAACTTTTATAATAATGATAGTAATAATGATAATGGTAATGATAATAACAACAATAATAATTAGAATAGATCACCTAATAGCTTGGAGATAAAAACTTTTGTCCTGCAGAAAAGCAGGAAATGATTTAGTTTTCTACTGAATAATTCTTCAGGATAGTTATCAACATCATAGTGCCCCCATGGAGCCTATCTTTGTTCTAGAAAAGTGGACAAGGATCTGTGCAAATCCAGACCAAAAAGATAGCTCTTGCCTGAGAAATCTAACAAAACTGCCACAGGTCTTTGGAAAAAAGAACACATTCTTGCATTATTCCCTCTTCATTTTGCATGATATTTTTTTTATAGCAGAAGAACATAAAAGACTAAATATGAAGCATCACTTGAACCCTAGACAATAGGTGTTTTTAAAAAACATATAGTATAAATCACAGGGTTATTTTCAGATTGACAAACATTTGACATTCTCCAGTCACTGAAGAACTTGGAAACCATGGGACCTCTTGAACACTTTAGTTCTTTGTGAAAGTAATATGGCACCTTTCCCTTTCATTCCCCATTCTTTTTCTTTTGCTAACTAGCAGCTTCAGCTAAATTCTCCTCAGTAATTCCCGTTGAGTAGAAGTTTTAGTACAGAAGTTTATCTGCTTGCCTCTACTAATTTCAACGAACAACTTTGAAGCACCGTTTCAAAGCTGATCAGCAATATTCTTAGAGTCACATTGCTATCACAAGCCAGATTAAATCTGAGGCTTTTTCAGGTATTGGGGGCTTTCAACTACTTTCTAAATCCTAAACTGGTCACTGATGTTGGAGCTGGAAGTGAAATTCTAGGAAATCAATTTCTCCTGAACATTTTAAACCTGCAAAGCATTCTGGAAAACCAAAATATTTAGAAACATGCAAAATGCAGGAAAAAAATTGGCCCTTTGTAAAACATTGTTGACCTTAAAGACCTGATGTGAGTCTCCAAGATTTTCCTGATCAGTGACAGAACTGTACAAAAGTCTGGAAAAATGTGTATTCCCACCAATGTCCTCATCCAGTCTGGGGAAGCCTGGCCAGCTGAAGTGACCTTTGCTTTACTCCCAGCACAGGATTTCCCCCTCTTTGTCTGACACTTGGGTGTCCTCAGGAGCAGAATGTGCCTTCACAGGCCAAAGCCATCAGCATGCCCCAGTGTTCAAATATAAAACATCTGGGTAGGACACTGGGGAGCCCTATAAAAGAGGTGAAGGATCCTCCTCCAAAGACATGGAGTGGCTCCAAGAAGATTCCTTTTGTAATTCTCCTGCTTCTCACTGCCAAAGAGCATCTTGCTGGCTACTTTAATCTGCAAGATCCATCTTACTTTAACCGTATTGAAAAGGACTGATGTTTTGGGGTTGTGCTGTGCTATATTAAAATCCATATTTCAAACAATAAATGCTTTCCATTTATCCAGGCTAGTCTCTTTTCTATTGAGCCAAACTTTCAGGCAGTTAGCTAAACCTTTCAGTAATATGAAGCACCTTTTTCATCTTGTGCCAACAGTGTAATGCCTCCAATAATTTATGTTTAATTTTTAATACAGTTATCTATCATGAGTAATTATGTGGGCTGCTCACAATATTCCATTTTCTGTTATGTGGTTTTTCTGAAGATTGTGGACTTAAAAAAAATACCATAGCACTACCACTTTTCTTCTGGATTTCCTCTAAAATGAAATGTTGAGGCATACTTGAAGACACTGCATGTCAGACTCCAAGAAGTTTGCTCTGTCTACTAGGCTCTACTGATACTAGTGTGAGAAACGGAGCAAGCTGATGTGATTTATGCACTTGCACAGCTAGGAAAGGTCTGAGCAGAGTTGTTCACATTCACAAGGATGTTTTGCTGGTGTTCCTGTGCAGGTTCAGATGTTGGGGTAAATCTTCCCTGCTGACAGTGGTGGTGTTGATAGTGCGCATCAGTAATGGAAGAGGCTTTCATTGTCATCTCCAATGGCTTATGACAAGCTGAGTTTAACCCAGCTTTCCCACATTTCCCACATTTAAAAAACTTTGTTTTCTGAGCTGATAAAGGAGCAGATGGCAGGATCTGATTTTTGTGCAGCCCTGCTGCTGGGAAGGGGTCCTGCTGCAGAGGGGTCCTGCTGGTCCTTGTCCAGTTGTGCCATCTGCAAGGGAGCTGCCTTAAAACTGCAGGCACTCTTCTGTAACATCCCTTTCAGCTCTGCAGGGAGAACTGGAAGGGTCTGATTCTTTCCAGTGGTAAAATAGAAAATATCTGCTCTCATCCTAGAGCTGCTTCCACTAGCAATAGCCATGAAACGTTTGCCTGCCTTGAGTGACAGCTTGTTTCACATGTGCAGTAGGAGCAGATGGTTTTGTTAATCTATATTTGGCAATAAACATTGATATGACTACTGGATCTGTCTGAGGGACCGGAAGCTGATCTCCTAGGGGCCATATAAGTTTTCTGTCCAGATCTGAGATGTTTGTGTTATTTCTCTCATGATCGGTAGCTCTCTGAATGAGCACTGATCTTTTGGGAGGGGAAAAAACAGTTCTTTCCTATTTTTCCTGGCCAGACCACAGCTTGTCCTGACATGCTCCTGCTCTGGGAATTGGGACTGGGATGTGTATGGGAATGTTAACAGAAATCTATACCAAGGAGGCCATTTGAGCGCTGGATACTTCTCAGGGCTGTTTTCACCCTCTGTGCTGGTGAAGAGGCCTTGGGATAACAGATCTCCTCTGAAATGGCAGTACTTAAAGAGTCATCAAAGCTGTTCAGAAAAGAAAAACATTTAAAATAAATTTGTCCTTCTGGTAGACATGGCCTAAGTTGCTGGTTCTTACACAGGTACATGAAGGTAATGTATTTCACTATATACAGCAATGATTTCCAGAGAGAATAGAATAGAATAGAATAGAATAGAATAGAATAGAATAGAATAGAATAGAATAGAATAGAATAGAATAGAATAGAATAGAATAGAACCAAACCAGGTTGGAAGAGACCTTCAAGATCATTGTGTCCAACCTATCATCCAACAACACCTAATCAACTAACCCATGGCACCAACCACCCTATCAAGTCTCCTCCTGAACACCTCCAGTGATGGTGACTCCACCACCTCCCCGGGCAGCCCATTCCAATGGGCAATCACTCTCTCTGTGTAGAACTTCTTCCTAACCTCCAGCCTAAACCTCCCCTGGTGCAGCTTGAGACTGTGTCCTCTTGTTCTGGCGCTGGTTGCCTGGGAGAAAAGACCAACCTCCACCTGTCTACAACCTCCCTTAAGGTAGTTGTAAAGAGAAGATATAAGTGAAACTAAATGTCTATGTGATTACAGAACTTGCACAGACAGTCAGTAAGGGACAGAAGCACCTCACAGGAAAACATTTTCTGCATACAGTTGCTCCTATCCTGATCCTCAGAGAAGACTAGAGAGTATCTTCAAAAGCCAGAAACTTAGAAGCTAAACCTGATATTCTAAGATATTACACCTTGTGTCTTTGGTACAATTGATGCAGTCTCCCTGACATGCTACCCCATCCTCTGCTAGTGTGAGGTCAGGGGCATTCCTCCCAAGCTGTAGTACTTAGGTTATACTCAGAGCTGTTGGTGCCTACTTGAACTCATTACATTGCTCTCTAAATCTTTGTCAGACCTAAGGGAAATCTTGTATGCCCACAAATTCATCACATTTTTATTTTTATTTTTATTTTTTAAATTATTGGCTTAATGGAAGCTATTAGCTGCCCTTATGAATGCTGTACCATAGGACAGCAACTACAGCACTGGTATTACAGACAAAGAGCTGTAATCTTGGCCTTGTTAAAGTCCAAGGCAAAATTTCTCTTCCTTTCTCTTCAATACAGTTTATTTTGGTAGCAGTTCAAGACTTAGTCACCATATCAGATGTTTCACTACATATATAGGTAGCTTTGAATAATAGAAGTTGTGCAGGTAAATCTAAGACTGTACTTCAGTCAAAGACCTTTGTTGATGTCTTAAGCTGAGAGTCAAACAGCTTAAGTAGTTTACGACCGGCAGTAGAACTCCCTTGACTGAATTACTGCATAGGCATTCAATTGCATAAATGTATTATTATTTATATGGTGTGCCAAAGCCTGATTTTAAAGTTAACTATGTCAGGCTGTAACTAATGGAGAAAGAGCAGCACGGCATTACATTGCCCCTTAAGCAAGGAAAATGAATGATGTGCACTGTGTTCTGTGCTTATGTAAAAATAATTATTGTAGTACTGTGGGGAATTAATTCCTCCATGTGCATGGAAGGAAGGAGAACTCAGAGCTGTTTGTCAGAAATAGTCCATGGCCCCTGTGTCAGAACAATTTCCATTATTGCTAGGGACTTGTCTCAAAAATGCATCCACAAATTTTAACATCGCTTAGATTTTAAGAAAAAGAGGTGATGCAGGGTGAAAATAGGCACAAAAGAAGATTATCAATACATCAAGAGTACAATGCTGTGCAAAGGGGCTTTAAGAGGGTCCTCTGATTCTTAGCATCCTTGTGTGCAGGGAAGACAGAGCTTCAGTACTGATCCCCATGAAACCTCTTGTGCTGACAGGCGGGAGCTGTTTGCTGGCTGCAGCTCAGCTCTGTTCTCTTGCAGTCTCCTAGAGTCTGCAGGTATTTTTGCTCTTCTCTTTTTCTGGAGAACTGGATAGCTTTACCAGCAGCTTTCTAGGGAAGAGTCCAGAAAGAATGCACATTCAAATTAACCCTTTTTGGAGATGGTCAAAACTGCTCAATAGAAGCACATGCTGCCTGTATCGTGGGCTGTCATGGCAAATTGGAGCTGACAGCTAGAAACTGCTCACATAGATTTCCTATTGCTCCTTTTAACTAGCCTGTATTAAATTGCACCAAAAGGGCTGACAGCCTTAAAATCCACTCCATTATATCACATTAAGGGCTGCAAAAATGTGCCTGCTTTCACAAATTTCAAAGTCAATTGATATATAAGCTCAGCAGACATCTTTGAGACACAGTAAAACCATCACATGTGTGTGTGTGTTCATTTTCACCCAGGCCCACTTACAGGTCTCAAGTATTGCCCATATCAACATTCCTCAAAATCCTATACATAAAGGAAATTCTTTTAATATAGGGGAAAAAAAAAGGGGGTGGGGGGGTGGGGGAAACTACAGGCATGAATCTTTCTTTCAGGGAGTCTTCTGGCAGGACATGGCGTTTGAAAACACTATTGTAACTACAAGAGTAGCCTTTATATGTATGAGCACTCCTGTGGCAGAAAAGGGTGACACCTGTTTGTGTAAGGAGTGAAGATGTATATTTGCATGTTAGGTAAAGGACTGAGTTCTGTGTATGATTTTTAACACATAAGTTCTGCAAAATCCTTCCTCTAACACATCTCCTTCACATCAGCCAAAATACTGAGCACAAGTGATAGTATTTCATGTTCAATTCAGCACAGAAAAGCTCACACCAACATGCTGTTCACAGAATCATCTTTTCCCATAAATCTTAGAACACATTGCCATTCTCACTCCCAGGTTAATTGTGGTGGTGGGACTAGAATTGGATAAATTATGGCTCTGCTTCCTTACTTTCTATATCAAGCATGTTGCTCTTGCTGTCCTGACTATTATAAAGTCAGCAGACTGTCACTTTTTAGGGAATATCAGCAGAAGACAATTTCCTTTTAGGTCTCTAACTAGCCTCCCTCCAGATTCAAGTGAATATAAATAATGTATATCAAGGACTGGTAGATAAGCTACCTCTCTCACACATAGATCCTTGGAAACTAATCAAACTTCCTTCCTGAAGGGGAGTTTATCAGAAGCCAGACAACCCTTAATCTGACACTTGAGGAAAAAAAGCAGTTAAAGGCACTTAAATCACATTCCTCTTGTCTTCCTTCTTCACCATATAAGAAACAAAATTACTCATGTCATCCATGTCACATTTTAAAAAACCCCTTACACAATCCAACCTCAACACTTGTAAGAAAATGCTGCACACAAAAAGTAGTTAGTTTTGACATTGTGAACATCACAATTTCATCAGTTCCTTTGTTCACTGGACTTGGAAGCAGTCTGCTCCAAACCCTGAGAAAAACACCAGGACTTCCATAGGTCATCCTAGTCTGTAGCAATGGCAGCCTGACCTTGGCACTACTTGAAAGGCAAGCTAAGACTGGGAGGACCACCTCAATAGCCTTCAAAACTCTGTGGCCTAATAAAGTAGACAGGCCCTCTGCAGAGGAAAATAAACAATTAGCAGACCTGGCTATGTCCTCAGTCATGCTAGAGACACTGCATGATGACTCAGATGTACAAACACACACATTATTTAAAGATGTCGTCTAGATTTATGTTTTATAGCCAGAAGTCTAACTTCCAGTCACTGTCCATCTATTTATTTATCTCCAGTTCTGAAATCTTTGTGTTTGGGTGTGGCCTTTAAGGTCATATTTCACTTCTTTGATCTGATATGTTAAAGATTAATGTTGATCTTTTTTGGGGGATAATTTCCACTGTGTGCTTCAATTCCAGTAACAAGGAAAAATCAGGTTGGTTGATTTTAATATTGCTAAGAAAAGACTTTTGCACTGAGCAAGAGGGTCAGTTGTGGCTTTCCTTCAGATCATTAAGAAGGGAATGTCTCAGAAACAGCTTGGGAGGTCATTTGTGACTGAAAGTCCTGCATCAGCAGATGTATTGGCTTTCCCTTACCCATGAGAGCCATCACTCTATCCAGGCTAAAGTCCCAGAAATTAAAGAGCATTTCCATTCAGAAGGCCAAAATTCTTTGGCGTCCTCCTTTTACACGCCCCACAAGGCACTTGAAATCACGGTGCCTGATTTTGCGCACCAAGTGACATAAACATACCCACTATTTATATCACTACCAACTGCAACAATGATTTAATCCTCAAGTTTCCAGAAAGGGAAGAGCCATACATGTTCCAGGTCTGCTTCCTTCATTAGGCCTTCTCCAAATAGGTGATAGGCTGATGCCAAGAAAGTGGCTCCTCCTTGACTGAACGCTGTCCACATAGTTTGGCCAATTTGTGTACAAATGGTTCTTTCTACATGAGGATTAATGGGTCATAAACAAGCCCACGGCTCATGGTCAGGTTGTTTCGATCAGCATCATGTTTCAATCATGACAATGAAAACCTCTGTAGAAAATGTGGTTGTCAGACACCTATCATGGAAATGTGAGGAACTGCTAAATGAAGTAGCAAGTCTTGGTGAAATAAAACATTTCTTTTCTGCTTTCTGTATTTTTCCAGGCTGAATGCAGGATCTTCCTTCTACATCTTTCTGCATAATTAAATATATTCTAATGCAATTTCACCTTAAATACTACTTTCCTTATTGTTTTTTTTCCTGGTGGGAACCTCTTCTACTGCTTCTGACAACATCAGTCAAATGGATTTGAAAGTTTTGCTGGAATCTCTGAAGTTGTCAAAAAGGTTACAGCCCACAGTGTGCATAACTCTGGAGTAATTGTGTTACCTGTGTTTGTTTCTGCATAAATTAACTCAAAATCCAGGATCTCAGGTAGTGATAGGACTAGGGGGAATGGAATGAAGCTGGAGGTGGGGAGATTCAGGCTAGATGTGAGGAGGAGGTTCTTCACCATGAGAGTGGTGAAACCCTGGAATGTGTTGTCCAGGGAGGTGGTCGAGGCCCCGTCCCTGGAGGTGTTTAAGACCAGGCTGGACGAGGCTCTGTCCAGCCTGATCTAGTGTGGGGTGTCCCTGCCCATGGCAGAGGGGTTGGAACTAGATGATCCTTGTGGTCCCTTCCAACCCTGAATGAAACTATGAAACTATGAAACTATGAAAATCTCAAGAACTTTATGGTAAATATATGGTGATCAAACATCTTTGGCAGAAGTAAACTGAAGATAGTGAAGTAACAGTGATGAACAAAACTTCCAGGCTCTAAACAAACTTGGAGGAGAATTATTAAACCAATTTAATTTTATTTTTCTTACTAAAGGAAAAAACAAAACCACACCAAAACTATGAATTCTTATCAAGCTTCCTTAAAGAACAGCTTGGCATTGGCTCTGACTTCTTAAAATTAAAATTATATTGATTTTCCATTTTGTTGACTAAATGTTCCTTCTTGAGCTTGCTTTAGGAAAAGAAAAATGTTTTCTATGCAATTTTCACTTCAGCCATTGCCTGGGCTTTATGGAACACACATCTACATACAAATTAAGAGACAAAGAGATTACAGAGAACAGCCCTTGTTCCAAGCCCCTAGTTGCAGACAACAAGTTCCATCCTCTCAGACAAAAAAAGCCCTAAATAATCAAGTTGTCTCAGATTACCCTTCATGATATTTAGTTTAAAAATTATCCATGATGGGTGGTTTTAGCTAGGTGGGGTTTGGTCTCTTCTCCCAGGCAACCAGAAACAGAACAAGAGGACACAGTCTCAAGCTGCACAAGGAGAAGTTTAGGCTTGATATTAGTAAGAAGTTCTTCACAGAAAGAGTAATTCCCCATTGGAGTGGGCTGCGCAGGGAGGTGGTGGGAACAACGTCCCTGGAGGTGTTGAAGAAAAGCCTGGATGAGGCACTTAGTGCCATGGTCTGGTTGGGTGATTGGTTGGACTTGATGATCTTGGAGGTCTCTTCCAACCTGGTTGATTCTGTGGTTCTATGACTGTTTATGTTGTTTAGGGAAGATATTGGTGTATTACTCAAAAGCATTGTAAAAGACCATCTTGTTCTCTGATGCGCCTGCCTGCTCACCTCACTGTGAACAGCTTGGAGCGCTTCTATCTCTTGCAGCTTATTAAACATGAACCATGTTCATGCTAGTACCATGTGCAGTCTGCCTCCTGCTTCTGAATTTATTTTATACATGTACTGCTAAAATGCATAGTTTTATGACAGTGGAACTTTAATGATGTTGAATCCTTCTGGATTATGAATTATATCCATTAGAGCTTGTTGGGTTTTTTTTTGGTCCTTTACAGTTTAGGAAGACTGGAAAGACCTCTTCTAAATCTCTCAGATACTAAAAGAATCTCTTGTCCTGATGGGTGAAGGCACATTTTTGAAGTGAAAGACTGAACCAGGCTGTCCTTGTGCTTCATACTTATTGTGGAGAACAATTAGCTGCTGAGGAAAGCACGCAGTAGACTCTAGTACAGTCTGGTGGAGATGATCTCCAAAGGAGATATTAATACTTTCTGTGCTGCTATCTGTGATTAAAAAGGAATAGTTTTGTGAGACAGCTATTATATTGTCTGCACAAAGAATTTTAAGAGACAATTTAAGCCCCAGAGAGATGCCAAAACCCCTTTCTTAGTTTGAAAAGACAGTTGAGACTGTTAAGCAATATAACATTCTTATCCCATCACACAATTTACAAAACTCAAGCACTCAAGAGCAAGGAAATGAATAATTTAGAAGATCATTAATCTCATACTACCCACAATTATCAACCTTATCAGCTATGGAGAAGTAAACATTTCATCACAATGCAAGCACCATCACTGGCTCTAGCTACAAAATATTTCATCAGGAAACACCAAACCAAAACCATAGAATAAAACTGTCCTGAAACACAGCTGTCAGCTATGAACACAGTAGTGACACAGGCTGGGCCATATACAACCTTGATTTCAATAAGACTACAGTTTTTACTGTTTTGCCCCATCTTTCCCACTTTCAGAATATTTTTTTTCTTATCAAGTTATTGCTTCAAGTGGATAAATACAGCTCCTAGATAACATTTCTAAAAAGTAGTGTCACGACAACAAACTAAGGATAAAGCAATAAAGAAAAACTCCTCAGATAAGAGCCAAGGCTGTTTTTTTGTTATGCAATAGGTAAATCCTTCAAGGAAGGAAGAGTTACTGAGCTTTTCATTGAAACCAAAAGAAGAAGGATCTTGCTAGGGTAATCTCAAACTGGCCTGAATCCTGGGCATGATGAAGCTGAACTCCAAAAGCCTGAAGAACAAGGTCACTGTGCCAGCTGTTACTGCTGGTGTGCAGAGATTGGGATTTAATAAGTTACTGCTGTAGCTTGCAGGTCATATGGGGAGCGGGATATGGATGAAGAGCATTGCTGTAACACTACCACAAGGTCTTGCTAAGCTTCTGGAGTGGCTCATATGGGTAAGCAGTGTGCAATCAGCCAAGAATAGAATGGAATGGAATGGAATGGAATGGAATGGAATGGAATGGAATAGAATAGAATAGAATAGAATAGAATAGAATAGAATAGAATAGAATAGACCAGGTTGGAAAAGACCTTTGAGATCAAGTCCAACCTATCATCCAACACTATCTAATCAACTAAACCATGGCACCAAGTGCCCCATCCAGTCTCTTTCTAAATACCTCCAGGGATGGTGACTCCATCACCTCCTCGGGCAGCACATTCCAATGGCAAATCACTCTTTCTATGAAGAACTTCTTCCTAACATCCAGCCTAAACGTCCCCTGGTGCAGCTTGAAACTGTGTCCTCTTGTTCTGTCACAGGTTGCCTGGAAGAAGAGACCAAACCCCAGCTGGCAACAACCTCCCTTCAGGTAGTTGTAGACAGCAGTAAGGTCTGCCCTGAGCTTTTTATATTTATCTGCTGGCCAATATAAAACAGGAAATGTTCTCATTTGTGCTACAGTTTGAAGGAGGAACTTCAGCCTAGTTCCTGACTGCAAAGAAGTCAAATAAATTACCATTGGATGTAAAAGGAAAAGAATGATTAGGTCTATTAATTCAGTGGATTGCAAATGGGAATATAGAGCAGAGGCATAAACAGTTCTTGCTCTTTGTCCTTCTGCTGTTGCTTCTGCTTGAAAATTTCCACCCTCTCTCCCTTGGCTTTGCCAGAGGTATCTCTGTTTTGACTACTGTGTGAGGTAATAGGAGGGAGGGAGTGAGTGGGGAAACAGGTGAACGGGTGCCCTGGAGCTGTGCAAGGGGGTCTGAGGAGTTTCTGTGTTGTTTAATGTGTGTGTGTGTATAGTACATATATTGTACCTTTTGTACATATTCATTGCATTTCATATTTCTAGATTTTAATTTGCTTGTGAACATAGCTTCATTTGCTTCCCTCCCAAAGTGATCTGGTCTGGCAATTTTATTTTGGGGGTAATTTTCTCCAAATTAGTTGGGGGTAATTTCAACCCACCAAAACTTGTTCATTCCTTTACTTTTAAATGGCTGGCTTTTGCAAATGGCACGAGAGGTAAGAATTATGTTGCTCTTATGTATTAGCTTTAAACTAGCTTTTGAATCAAAACTGTGTCTATTTTTCCTGTGCTGGTGTGATGGTATCCAGAGATAGTAGAAGGTTAGAACGTGCTGCCTGGAACCATACTCCCATGTCATAGACTCGAGATTAATTTTTGGTAGAAGCAAAATAATACCACAAGATCTAATTTTAACCACATTTTAGAAGGGAGATATAATTCTGGGTTTTGAAAGAACATTAAAACCTTTCCAGGTTCATTCTTCTTCAGAGGAATTACATAAGAAAACACCTTCACTCTGACATTTTTACAGGAAATGCCAGGAAACTGAGCAGTCCTAGTCCTATGGCATTTCCACAAAAACATAGTCCCTTACATGATTGTATTTAGGAGCAGCAACAAATAGCTTTTCTTCTGTTACTGTGTCTTCAGCAAATATCTTGAGAATATTCTTCCCAGACTTACCAGCCATGTGGATACTCCAAATTGCACTTAATTTGTTGTGCTTATTGCTTCCATGAAGCCATCATGTAAAGCTTTTAAAAGCATGCTTCTGGGATTATTTGGATGGCAAGGGAAATGTGATGTTCCTGGCTGTGTATTTTTTTCACCTGAGCTCATGGGTTCACAAATAGATTTCTGGAGCCCAAGGTCTGTGCTTTTCTCCACTGCTAAATGAAGACTCTTCTTTAGGACTTTCTGCCTTAGACCCTATAAAGTCACAAACCCCTGCTTTATGTTGACCAATTAGCAGCTCAGATTATGAGAGCTACCAGGACTATTGTCACTTTTTTTCCCTTTCCAGGACTTTGTTTTTCTTTCTTTTTATCTAGGGGTTTGGAGCACAAGCCCTATGAGGAGAGGCTGAGGAAGCTGGGGGTGTTCAGCCTGGAGAAGAGCAGGCTCAGGGGAGACCTTATTGCTGTCTACAGCTACCCAAAGGGAGGTTGTAGCCAGGTGGGTGTTGGTCTCTTCCTCCAGGCAACCAGCACCAGAACAAGAGGACACAGTCTCAAGCTGTGCCAGGGAAGGTTTAGGCTGGATGTTACAAAGAAATTCTTCACAGAAAGAGTGATTGGCCATTGGAATGCGCTGCCCAGTGAGGTGGTGGAGTCACCATCACAGGAGGTGGTTAGGAAGAGTCTGGATGGGGCATTTGGTGCCAGGGTTTAGCTGATTAGATAGTGTTGGATAATAGGTTGGACTCAATGATCTCAGAGGTCTTTTCCTGGATTATTCTGGTTCTATTCTATTCTATTCTAAAATCTGGTTTATTCTATTCTATTCTAAAATCTACCCTCTTTTAGCTTAAAACCATTACCCCTTGTCCTGTAGTAACAAGGCTTGCTAAAAAGGCTTCTCCTCACCTTTCTTAGAGTCCCACTTTAAGCACTGAAAGGACACAATAAGGTCAGCCCAGATCCTTCACTTCTCCAGGCTGAACAGTCACAACTCTTTCAGCCTGTCCTTGTTAGAACAGGTGCTCCAGCCCTCTGATTATTTTTGTGACACTCATCTGGACCCACTCCAACATTTTAATGTCCTTGTGCTGAGCACTCCAGAGCTGGACACGGTACTCCAGGTGAGGTCTCACCAGAGCAGAGTAAAGATCACCTCCTTTGACTGGCAGGTCATGCTTCTTTTGATGCAGCCCAGGATGTGATTTGCCTTCTGGGCTGCAAGTGCACATCATTGTCTCATGCATCCACCAATACCCCCAAACCCTTTTCCCCAGGGCTGCATTGATCCCATGGCTTGTATTGATAATGAGGGTTGCCCTGACTCAGGGTTAGGACCTTACATTTGACCTTGTTGAACTACATGAGTTTCACATAGGTCCAATTCTCAAGTTTGACCAGGTCCCTCTGAATGATATGCTGTCCCTCTGATGCATCAACTGCACTACTCAGTTTGGTGTCATCTGCAAACTTGCTGAGAGTGCACATGATCCCACTGTTTGTCACTGATGGAAATACTAAAGAGCACTGGTCCCAGTACTGTCCCTTGAGGGATGCCACATCATCTGGACATTGAACTATTGACCACTACTCTCTGGATGTGACCATTCATTATTCACCAAACAGTCCACCCATCAAATCCATATCTTTCCAGTTTAGAGATAAGATTGTGACAAAGACTTTACAGAAGTTCAGAGAGATTGACATCCATAACTCTCACCTTATCCACTAATGTAGTCACTCCATTGCAGAAAGCCACTAGGTCAGTCAGGCACTGCTCACCCTCAGTAAAGCTATGCTGGCTATCTCAAATCACCTCCCTGTCCTCCATGTGCCTTCGCATAGATTCTAGGGGTATCCATTCCATAATCTTTTCTGACTGAGAGGTGAGGCTGACAGATTGGTAGTTGCCAGGGTCCTCCTTTCTAACCTTCTTAAAAATAGTGACAATGTTTCTCTTCTTCTAGTCACCAAGGACTTCACCTGACTGCCACGACTTTTCAAATATCATGAAGACTGGCTTGGAAACTACATCACCCAATTCCCTCAGGACTCTGGAATGCATCTCAGCAGGCTCCACAGACTTACAATAGCATCAGGTTCCTCAAGTGGCCAATAACCTGATCTCTTACAGTGGAAGGGACTTTGCCCCACTGGTCCTCATCTTGTGGTACATCTACTCAGAAGATGTGAGGAAAGAGTCTGCCAGTGAATACTGAGGCAAAGAAGTTGCTGAGAACCTCAGCCTTCTCCTCACCTATTGATACTGGTTTGCCATTACTGTTCATTTGGGGATAAGCTTCCTTCTCTGTAGAAGCTCTTAAAGGTAGATGATGTGTGTGGGAGATTCTTCATCCCAATCCAAGCCAGTGAGTTTTGGCCTGACCAGAGTTCCATTTTGACTCCCAGCAGAAGAGTCTGCCTTCCAAAGACCACTCGATTCTCTTCTGACACCCAGTGTGGGATGAGGACTTGCAAATTCATGCTACAAGGCCATTAGCAATTCTTGTACCTCAGGTGACTTATTAATATCTTATTTGATCAGTCAGATGGAAATGCACGTTGAAAAATGACTTTATACTGTCAGAGCTCATTAGGTTTTATGCACAAAACAAAACCATTATTCAGAGATTTGGAACTGCTTTACTAAAGTGGGCATCTATTGAACATCCCCAATGCAATTCTTCCTTCTAATATGGTAATTCGTTATCTGTATTTAATTACCTGCAAGGTGAAAGGTTGCTGGGCAGTGTTGTTCAGCAATAGCCCAATGGAAATTTTTAAGTACTTTCACTCTGGGCTGGCTGTCTTTACAGATCAATCTTACTGCTAATGACAACCAATACTTTCAGATGTGATTACAGACTAGCTCCATCTTTTCATGAGCCGAGACTCTTTGGAATCATATGTATTGATCTTTTTAATAGAAGTCAAGAAAAATGAAATTACCGTGGCTTCTTTTTGCAAAACTATGATAAATGGGAAGTTGGAAAGTTACAGAAGATTTTTTTTTTTTTTTCTCTGCTGTGGATTATTTTAATCACTAAAAATGATGTTCTTTTTAATAATGTTTGTCTTTCCATTATGCACATTTGCAGCAAAGCCAAAACTTATTTTTGTATTACTTTATATAACCACATTTAAGCAAAGACATGTCAGAATTGCTTGCTGGTATATTTGGGTAACTATCAAGTAGACTCTAGGCTAAAGGAGAAAGCTGCATTCAGATGCCAGGAGATTGTATTTTCTTGGCATCTATGACTTTAATCCAATTTTTAGAACAGTGTTTTGGGATGTCTACAATCAAGTATTCATTTGTTTCTTATATAGAGCTTACCCTTCATTGCATGCAGTATTGTAACAAGAGGCTTTACCTAGGTCCATTTTCCTTCTTCCCAGAAGTCTCATGCTAGCTTTCACTTATCCAATTTTCAATAGAAATATATATCACATGGCTTTACCTTTGACTTCACTCCTTTCTTCATGTTTATAAGCCCTCAGTATTTCACAAGGAAATGTGGCTATTGTACCCTGCTCCTCAGGCCTAGGGGACAGTGTTTTGGAATGATGTTACGCTACAAACATATGTAGACCCCCTTGAGAATAATATTTGCTAGCTTGACTTCTCCTTCTTGTGTCAATAGAAAGGAAGCAAAAATATAGTAGATCTCACATTCATTGTACCTATTCCTGTTGGATAAATTTCATTGTATAGGCAAGATAAATCTTAGTTGACATGATGGCAGAAGAAAAGATGTGGATAAATCAGAGAAGTGCTGGCAGGTAGATACTGGTAACTCTCACTGGTGTTACTGGCAACTGCAAGATACGCTCATGACCTACAGACATTTAAAATCAAAGGCACTAGCAAACTCTCTTCAGTTTGAAGGGCAGTGTCAGGTTTTCTTACTGCCTCATTGATCCCCAATTCTCTTCAATCTTCTATGTTGTAAATCTATGCTCTTTTCAGACTTATTTTCACAAGGCAATTTCCTTTTTTCTAATCACCCCCCCATAATTTTTTAACTTCCTCTTCACTTTTTATTACGGCTCTTGTCACAGCAGTCTTCAACGCTGAGTGATTTGGTTTTATTTCTGCCCTTGAAACTCACAATATTTTTCAGTCAGATTAGTTTCTGAACACTTTGACAACCTGTATCTTACTGGCCTTAGGGGTCTAGACCTAACACTTTCTGTGCATATTTCAGCTTCAGAAGTCTGGGATATTTTAAGGCATGATACACAGATTTTATATCTAGTTCAGGAAGTGCTTAAACTTTACATGACTGGGAGTGTAGGCCAAGGGCATTGCATGTTTGTCCTGTTTTTGGTCCTTATTTTGTAACCTCCTGCTGCTGATTCCTGTTTGTGACAGATGACTGACTGAGATGGTTTTGGATAGACACAGGTGTGAAGGGTCTCAATAGATATCTCTATCCCATGGATTCTTGCTCCATCTGTTTTTGATGTGTCTACTTTTCTTTGAATACCCTGCTCACAGGAATTATTATACTTACACTGCTGAAAAAAACAAAACCTCAAATCCTCATTGATTACAATTTTATACTATATCATTTTGTGATAGACGAGCTTTTTGAGAAGTATGCTTTTATGTTTCAGACAGACGGGGGTCTGGCTGTACTGCAGATGGACTAAGCCAGGTGATAAAAACCTTTTGTGACATGCTGCACTCAGCTGCAGACAATCCAGGACTTAAATGAGAAGTATGGTTTTAAAAAAAAAAGAAGGCAAAAACAAAAAGAGAAGCAAAATTATCTAATCATTCCCTTAGGCACAGGTTCAGATTGTCATTCAAAATAATGAATGATGTTTCAGCATGTCTTGCAACTATTCATGCTGGGTTCAAACCAGCCCGGTTTTTTTGTTGTGGCTTTGCTTAGGCACTGTTTTACAATCTTTTAAATGTTTTAATTTTTATTTTTTTCTTTCTTTAAAAAAGCCTCTTTACAATATTTAAAGTCTCATTTTACCTAGAAAAACCTCTCACTTTGCTCTCTCATGGAGATGTGAAGTTGCCAATATATTTGTTTTAGTTTATCTGAAATGTCAAGTTATTTTGTCAGCACAGCTTCAGTTAGGAGAAAACATTTCTCTGGGAAAACAAAATCTTTGGCTTAAGAATGCCTTGCTTTGAACACTAGAAGCTAATTTGTTGGCACATTTGTCATGGATTGAATTGAACTTGTTGCTGTTATTCCTACCGTGCCGCAGTCGTGCCAGCTTCACAAATGAAAGTGCTAACTGGAGCAAAGTATTATGTGTCTTGAAGTTCAGATTGAACTTGTTCACACTGAAGCACAGGAGGCTTCCTGTTCCAGTTGCTGCTTCTGGGTTCTGGCTTCTTGGGTGTGGTCTCTTGTTCCTCAGGGGTGGTGGCGAGGTGTGTGGGAGCTGGGTAGTGCTGCTGGTTTTTGGCTGTTTCATGCAGGGGTTTTTGGCTGTATTTCACTCTGCTGCTCCTGCAAATGGGCTAAGGTAAGATAATCATACATTGTAGTATTAGATTACTAGACATGAATTGTATTATAGATTATTAGATTAATTAGATTATTAGCTAAGGTAATTACACATTGTGCTTATGATATCTCATGTTATAGTAAGCTCTTATCCTTTATCTCAATCCTGAGTTGTGTGTGTTACTCTTGCCCTCACTTTTGTGCGGTAGGAGCAGGCAGGTTAGCCCTAGTGTAAAACCTTACAATATTGAAATAGAGAACACTAAAATTGTTATCTGAAAGATGATAAACATTGCTGATCTCTCTCTCTCTCTCTCTATCTCTCTGTCTCTATCTTTCTATCTATCTCGCTAAGGGCAGTGCTCCTTGGTTAAATATTGTCACAGGATCACACAGGATCACAGAATGTTAGGGGTTGGAAGGGGCTTCTGGAGATGATCTAGTCCAACTCCCAGAACATGACCATAGAATCTAGCTCAGGAAGGCATCCAGATGAGTCTTGAAAGTCTCTAGAGAAAGAGACTCCACAACCTCTCTGGGGAGCTCCGTGACCCTCACAGTGAAGTTCTTCCTCATGTGGAGGTGGAACCTCCTGTGCTGTAGTTTATATCCATTATCCCTTGTCCTATCACAGGGTGCAACGGAGAACAGCCTGTCCCCTCCCTCTTGACACCCAGCCTTCAGATATTTATAAATATTTATTAAATCCCCTCTCAGTCTTCTGTCTCAAGACTAAACAGCCCCAGCTCTCTAAGCTTTTCCTCATAGGGCATGTGCTCCAGTCCCTTAATCATCCTGGTAGCTCTCTGTTGGACTCTCTCAAGTAGATCCCTGTCCCTCTTGAACTGGAGAGCCCAAAACTGGATGCAATATTCAAGGTGAAGTCTCACCAAGACAGAGTAGAGGGGGAAGAGAGCCTCCCTTGATCTGCTGGACATGCTCCTCTTAATGCACCCCAGGATCCCATTGGCCCTCTTAGCCACAAGGGCAAATTGCTGTCTCATGGATAACTTGTTACCCACCATGACTCCCAGGTCCTTCTGCACAGGACTGGTCTCTAGCAGATCACCTCCTAACCTGTACTGGTGCAGTTTATTACTCCTTCCCAGGAGCAGGACTCTGCACCTATCCTTGTTGAACCTCATTAGGTTCCTTTCTGCCCAGCTCTCCAGTCTGTGCAAGTCCCACTGAATAGCTGCACAGCCTTCAGGTGTATCAGCTAAGCCTCCCAGTTTGGTATTGTCAGCAAATTTTCTGAGCAGACACTCTGTCCCCTCATCAATGTCATTGTTGAAGATGTTGAACAGGACTGGACCCAGCACTGATCCCTGGGGGACTCCACTAGTTACAGGTCTCCAGCTGGACTTGGCACCATTGACCATGACTCTTTGGACTCTATTTTGTAACCAGTTCCTAATCCATCTCACTGTCTGTTCTATCCCACACTTCCTGAGCTTACTCACAAGTATGTTATGAGAGATAGTGTCAAAGCCTTGCTAAGGTCAAGGTAGAATACATCCAATGGTCTCTCTGCATCTACCCATTCAGTTACAGCATCATAGAAGGCTATCAGATTAGTCAAGAATGGTTTCCCCTTGGTAAATCCATGCTGACTACTCTTGATCATCTTCTTCTCTTGTGAGTTTTAATGTTTACCAAATAATAAGATGTTACTTTTTAACTTTGGAAAGATAGGTTAATTTGGAAAGGCAGATGGAAAATACATAGCTTTCTCTGAATTAGAAATGTGAAGGAGGGAAGGAAAAGAAAGCAAGCATTTGGGAGGAAATAGCAGAGAGAGACAGGGCTGGGCTGAGCACTGGCAGCAACAGCTATGTCTTACCTGTATTACTCTAGAGAAGAGATAAACCATTTTCTACCAGGCATCTTGAGTGCTGCTGAAGCTTTGAAAGGGTTAGATAAGATTAAACTCTCAGTGAACTCTAACTCACCTGAGGTGATCTCTTTCTTCAACTTAAGTGTTAAAAATGACTGAAAGAAAATCCACAAGTGGATCTGGGCTTAAAGTGTTCAAGGTTAGACTTTTGATTATCTTGGAAATAGCTGTAATATTCTGGCAATAGAACAGTTAAATCTCTACTGGGTGCTCCCAGAAGAAGTCAAACACTAGTTATTTAAAATGAGAAAATATTTGGGCTGGTAAAGAATGTTTTCCATTCAACTATTTTTTTATGTAAGACTTCTTTTTTTTTTTTTTTTTTCTGATTATATGATTTTTTTTGTTAAATTAGAAGTCCTTAATGAAAATCAGCTGTCTGCTTTTATTTAAAATGTTATTGTTTCCCCCCCGCCCCCAAATATTGGTTTTGTTGAAAGAAGAAATTATAAAGAAGAAAAAAAGTAATAGTTTAACAAGACCTTATATTTGGAACACAGAAGTAATAGTTTAACAAGACCTTATATTTGGAACACAGTGGTGACTATTAATTGGTCAGATATTCTGCTAATAGATCAAACTGCTGACTGATACTTTCCAAAAGAGCATTAGATTCTGTGCACATGTAAGTGTAAATGGTCAAAAGGGTGCTGAACCATCTCTTTCTGATCAAGATCCTAACTCTACTTCCACAGAAAGACATTAAAGTGGTTTGATTTTATCTATTTTTTATTTTTGACTGCTGTAGGAAGAGAACTGGGACCTGGGCTTGCATAAATATGCTGTGTGCTGCAGGAATGAATGTTAGGAGACTGGCTGTAGCTGATGGCCAACAAAGGAAAATTCATGTCTGCAGATGAAAGGATGACAGTTTCCAACAGACTCTAACAGAAATTGTTTTCCCCCTGGAATTTGATAACTGATAATTCTTCATATACTTGGCTTTCACCAATGAACATAATACTTTTCACTGATAAGAAATTCATATTGTTAAACTCCACATGAACTCAAAAAATATTAGGTATTGGTATAAATGCTTACCAGCAAATATGAACAGCAAATGTCAGAGAAAATTTAATAATGAGCTTAATAAAATAAACTTGGTTTTGAAATCCTGCTTTATATGTTTCTGAAAGAACAATCACTCTTAGGAAACTAAGTCAGGAATGAAATGTAGTGTACAGTTAATTGGGAAAGGATCAATGGATTTAGCCAAGTCATAGGAATCCTTCTAAAGAAACAGCAGTTTCAAGTAGTGTTGATTTAACAGTGTGCTCTCTTTATCTGGTCCTCTGCCTTATAAGGGTCTGAATATCTAATACAATGGCATGGTACAAGTTGTCCATGAGAGGAAGAATGGTTGGCAGATTACTGTCTTGTGTGAGGCCCTGGGTGAGGCATGGTGATTTGAAATGAATGCTGACTAAGCCTTTGTACTGTAATGTACCATGAGATACTTCCTCTCTACAACTGATTCTCCATTTGCTATGTTTCAAATGGTTTGTAGCCTTAGAATATATAAGTAATTTTATTTTTGTGTCTCTTTATCAGTCCATATAAACAAATCTATGATGATTCAATTAGCTCCATTTTACCCTCACTCCCTATGAGTAAGCAAAGGACAACAAAATGGCAGCAGCTCCAATCTTCCTCTCTATGGCCAGGACGTTCTAGTGAGTGCAGCTCACAGTACAAATGATGAAGATGAAGTGAGGAAAGAAGGAAAAATGAAGGTACTATACTAAATGGAGTAGATAAAACAGGGCATTAATACAGGATACACCATAAATCACAGGTATTTGGTTATGCAGACTGAATAAGCAAGAAAGGAGAGAAATCTTGGAGAGGAGAGTACAGGAGAAAATGGTTGTGTATGGGACTGGCAAAGAAGTCAATGGAGACAAAAGCAAGTATAAAGGCATCCTGAACAAGAGAACATCTGCTTATCAAATTCAGATGTCCTGCTGCAATTTATGGAGGTAATTCCTGAAAGAAGTCTCCAGCATTTTTTAGCATGGAGAGCAATATGTAAATGATGGGCTGCCGTTCCCCATTTAATTGTAGTATGACTCAACAAACTATCTGCAAGAAAACATGCTTGGACCTCTTAGTGAAGCAGCTCCAGCTGACAAGTGTGACAAAGCTGTGGAAGAGCCTGTCTTCATGCTAGTCTCACAGAAGGTCCAGCACAAACTTAAGGCTTGTGAAGATAGCACATCACATATCCCATGTCACATACCATATACACCCTGCCTTGCTTAGCCCACCCATCACATGCTCTGAAAAATGTCTCTTTCCCAGTTTCATGCTCATGGTAGGGGCAGCAGAGCTACTGTCACTTCCATATTTGTGCTAAGAGCTTTCATACTCAGTGGGAGCTTTGTGTTACTTCAGTTCTTTTAAAGGTGCCCTGTGCTGTTTACAAGGCATGCATGGGTCACCAACACTGCAATATGTGAAAATACCCATGCTCTGCTCATGTCTCCTGGACTGGGGTGAAACAGCAAGTTACCTTTCTTTTACTTCTTTCTTGTTGATGAGTCAGTTTGGTTGATAGTAGGCTGAATGTCAGCCAGCTGCGTGCTCAGGTGGCCAAGAAGGCCAATGGCATCCTGGCTTGTATCAGGAATGGTGTGGCCAGCAGGAGCAGGGAAGTAATTTTGCACTGGTTAGGCCACACCTTGAGGACTGTGTCCAGTTCTGTGCCCTTCAGTTTAAGAAAGATGTTGAGTTGCTCAAATGTGTCCAGAGAAGGTCAACAAGGCTGTTGAGGGGTTTGGAGCACAAGCCCTATGAGGAGAGGCTGAGGGAGCTGGGCTTGTTTAACCTAGAGAAGAGAAGGCTCAGAGGAGACCTTATTGCTGTCTACAACTACCTGAAGGGAGGTTGTAGCCAGGTGGGGGTTGGTCTCTTCTCCCAGGCAACCTGTGACAGAACAAGAGGACACAGTCTCAAGCTGCACCAAGGTAAGTTTAGGTTGGATGTGAGGAAGAAATTCTTCACAGAGAGATTTGCCATTGGAATGGGCTGCCCAGGGAGGTGGTGGAGTCCCCATCACTGGAAGTGTTAAAAAAGAGACTGGATGAGGCACTTAGTGCCATGGTTTGTTTGATTAGATGGTGTTGGGTGATAGGTTGGACTTGATGATCTTGAAGGTCTTTTCCAACATGATTAATTCTGTATTCTGTATTCTTTTTTTTTTTCCCCCTTTCTTTGCGTCCCCCCCCCCCCCCAGCAATACATTGATGAAATAGGTGACAAATATCAGGAAAGTGACTGAAAAATGTGACCCAAATGAAATATTTTTTCCTGTAACATCTCACAGTATCTGTAGACTATAAAATCTAATCATAAGATTAAGAAGAGATGGCAAACTTTGCATTTGACATGATTTCTCTTTGTATTTTTCTTCTAATTGTTTCCATATGTCTCTTATCTGGAAAAAAAAATAATAATCTGCTTCTTTAGCCTGAATAATGCTCCAGTACTTTTAAACAAGACTGAGAAATCTTTAGCCAAAACCTTCTTTGCCACAGTGCAGCATTGGAGAGCACTTCATTTAGCTACAGAATGAGAACACTGGAGAGAAGCTAGAAGCAGCTGGCCACGTTTTCTGTTTATGAACATGAAATCCAAGGAAAGAGGATATGTTTGATTTCAGAACCCCTTCAGCCTGCCCTGATGTGTTATTCCTGCATGCTGCATGGTTTTTATTGCTCTCTCTCCTCTTTATTTTCCCTTTTTTTTGTCGTTGTTGTTTGTTTTGTTTTCCTTCTGCTGAGGATCTAATCACCATATTTCAGAATAGTAGCAAATTTTGCATGTTCTACACAACAAGAGTAGCTTCCCACTGGAAAGTCTCTTATAGCTGCTTCAGACTTCAGTTTTCTGCAGGGCCATAACATCTGCTATGCATTTATAGCATTCCTACTAATATATTAAAAAGAGTGGATTTATTACGTGAGTGCCAAATTGTGGAGATTTTTCCACGTGCTGGATCTGGTCAGTAGGTTATTCTGAAAAAAAAGTAAATATAGCTATTTCTCTGTTTCCAAGTCAAATGACATGCTCAGTACTGCTATTTCAGTCACTCAGCCCAAACCAGACTACACGACAAACAATGGGAAAACTTCCTGTGTTTGCAAGACTGGGCCTCAAGGCTTATTGTAGTCCCAGCGTGACCACACGCAAGGAACTGTGCCCTTCTGCATGTTTCTAGAACCAGAACACAAGTTGGTAGGAAAGGTTTTAAGGAGACATGTCCAAGTCATAGAATCAGAAATCATTTTTAGAGAGAATGGACTGACTTCAAGAAAGCCTTTCTAATGAGGAAAGTTACTGATGTCCAGGCTGTAATTTCTGATAGGCCAGAGTCCTGATAATTCAGGATCTGAAGTGAATGATGTGCATTGTCTTTTAGGCCCTGTGGATGCATTTCCTATGAAGCATCTTGCTGTTTCCTGGGTTAGGAGCCAAAGCACTCTCTGCAGCAATGTTTGAGGATTAATTAGGATTTAGGTGATGAGTAGGCAAGTAACAAAGTCCCATTCCCCACACTGTAAGGCTGTGCCACAAGTGACTGGCTTCTGACTGTTTTGGTGGTGCATCCTTTTATCCCTAGATTGTCATGAAAGGCTGGGCTCCTTTTGCTTCCTAAAAATTACCTGTGGGTTGCGAAAATAACTTCCCATTTGTGCTCTGGTTGTAACCCTTACTGCAAACAACAAGGTGTGGTAATCCAGTTTGCTTTTGCCTCTTTTGCTGTGATCTTTATTTGCCTAGTGGGTGGCTGATGATGACATTTCCCTACAGGAAAATATTAACTGCATAACCTTTTCCCTCTCTCGGCTCATTATCGTCAGTGTTGTCAATGCTGTCAGACAGCAAGTGTCCTGGTTTGAAGTTAGTAGATACTTCTCCTGTCTGGGCATGCAGAATTGCCAGCAATGCTCTGATGATCTATGCCTCCTGAGTGCCACTCTTTGTGTGACTGTTAGCCATCTTTGACAAAGAGAATGTTTTTCATGAATGATTAAGGAAATCCTTGGTCAAGACAAACAGCTTCCCCACTACCTGCCTGCTGCCAGGAAGCTCTAAATAGAGTCTCTGTAGTAGTCTTTTATTTTTATTTTTATTTTATTACTTCACATTGGAGTTCAGTCCTGAGCTCTTAGCCAGAAATCTAAGCTGTGTTGGAACTGCTGAAAGACCACAGACTTTGCTACAAGTTCAGGTATTTCAAAGCCCTGAGAACATGTGTTATCATTTACATGGTATTTATTTGAGAGCAGCTCTGCTGATACCTTCTCTCTGCCTCTGATGAAGCCATTTTTGCCCAATGACATGTCCTCTGCAAAGTGCTTTTCACACTTTGTTTCCACCAAATCTTTATCAACTCCACCCATGCTCGCCAGTGCACAGTGATTCTCATGGCAGCCAGACTTCCTGTCATCACAAGGGCAGTAGAATTCTAGCCTTGTGCATTTGCAGGAGTAAAAGTGAAGAGCCAATCAAAGCATTGACTTTTGCTCTTAAAAAGCCAAACCAAACCAAGCCTCTTGTGATCTTTCCAGCCTGGTTCATGACTTTTGAGTGCTAATATAAAGGAAAAGCTTGAAATGCAGCTTTGCTGACCAGTGAGGTGTTTGGGTGCCTGCAAAAGGTTATAAAAGATGTTGAAAGGAAGATCATCTTAGGCACACTGGAATGTGTGTTATCCAGCAATATTTCTGGGCAGTTTTCTCTTAAAATTCAACATATTTCAACAGATTGGAAAAAGAAATGTGTAGAACAAGCCCCTTTTCTTGTTACTCTGGAAACTGTTATGTCAAATAGTAATTTATATATGTGATTAACTGTGGGTGACTCCTTGATAATTTCAGTAAGTGGTGGACATGTTAAAAACATGTTGGCACTCACTACAATGACACTGAGGCAAACTAACATGGAAAAAAGTAGTGTTGGTGGCAAACACAGAGGTACTGGCCTAAGTTGTGCGTTATTCCTGGTTGTGCTAAGGGTGCTGATTGCCCCATTGTGGCTGGAAGAACACAGCAGATCCTGGGAAACAGCTGAGAATCTGGGACTGAGAGTGAAATGATGAGACAAGGTTGAGTTATGAGAGCCTGAAAGACAGAAAGAGGAAAATAATTAGATGCTGATTTGGGGATTGTGGGAGGAGCAATGGAAATGGATTCAAAGACTGAAATGATGGAAGTGAAGTAGCTGGTGGTAATGGGAGTGGCTGTAAAAAAAGGAAGGTTGATAAAAAGAGGAAGGAGGTCTGTGGACAAAGCACTGAAGAGAAAGAAACTGGATCATAATATCTCTAAAAATTCAGCATTCAGGAGCACTCAGTTTTTTTCTTCCAAAGTTAGTTACTATTAACAGATGTTGCATAATGTTTCACAATGCCCAGATGTATTTGTTTTTTTCCATCTTCTTCCTGGCATTAACTATTTACTTCACTATGTGAGAAAAAAGCTGCTTTGTTGTTAGCAGATGCAAGGAAAGAGTACTAGAAATGTTTCCCCAGGAGAGGACTGGCGACTCTGTATTCTCACCTGCATTGGTCTGTGATCTCTGTTAATATCAGAACTGAGTACCTCTGAGAAGTTCAGCTGAATGTCTGTTAAGCTTTTCATCTACAGAGATATTTTCCAATACAAAGATGGTCCTGCTGTTACAGGTCATCCCAGTCAACATAGTATTGCTTGCATGTGTCCTTCTGAGGAGACATTTTCAGTCTCATATGATAGTGAAAGACCTGAAGTGGGTTTGCTTTTCCTAAACTCAGTTTAAGAGTGAGGGCCCTCAAACTGGGTCAAGACTATGCTTTACAACTTCTGATGTTCCACTTTGTTTAACTAAACAGTTGCTCAGAGAACAGAAAGATACAGGTTTGCCAAATATACATGCTAGACCTGAGCTCCCCACCTTCCTGACCCTCTGCTCTGATTCTGCAGGGAATGAATCATACTTCCTGCAATGTCTCATTCCTATAAACACTGTCCTGCAGGCTTACACAGAGGGCTGAGGGTAGCACAAACAAAATGTAATAAAAAATCATTTAAAAAAAGAGGGATCTAAGTCTGTGTACATGCTTCACAGTGTTTCCATTTACCCAAACATGCTGTTAAAAAATAAAGGAATATGTGAGTGTTAGCAGATAGTTCCTGCAGTGGGGGTAGGACTCAAATTAATGGGAAGAAGGATTGGACAAAACAAGCTTCAGACAGAAGTAGAAGAAAATCTCATGTTTTGGAACTTTAATTGAGTTCTCAAGGGCTCAGTGCAGTTTTCTGGGGGTTGGTTTTTGGGGTTTTTTTTTTTTTGGTCAGGGCAGGTAATTATCTCCCAAAGCACTCATCAAGTTTCACTATAATAGCACTGCCTTCTGGGGAAAACCCAGGTGAACTTTTTCTTGGGAAAGTGCATAAAGAAAGCTTCCAACATCGTACTTAGATTCAAGGATAGCAACAAATGTTGGTCTTGTGGAAACATTTTATTTTAATTCCAAAATATCCTCTTACATAAACACTGAAACACATTGAATCAATTTTTCAAACAAACTTGTAAAATCAGAAAATACATCAGCCTCTGATAGGCAGCAGCATTAATTGCCAGGAGCACAAAGAGGCATTTAAACCTTGAAGCATTTTGGCAAAAATACAAATGACTTATTTTCCTTCCATGCCCTTGAAAATAGCTTTACTAAACTCTGGGCTTCCTATGATGGAGGGTTCACCATTAATCACCTTTATGACATCTCATATGTAGGCTGCGGATAAATCCATGGGCCCTAATCAACCACTTTCCTGAGGAAATTGGCCAAATCCCGACTCTTTGAGGAGGGAGGTGGGGGATGAATCACAACAACTTTGCTATTCAGACAAATCTCTTTTCAAGTGCCCTTAAAGGTTTGGGTTTTTTTTTTTCATACACAGTGAAGACAGCCACACAGGAAACAATAATAGTTTAATCTCTTGAAAAATTTCCTTCCTGCACTGCAGCAGCCTTTCAGACAGGTAGTCAAAGCATGCCAAAGAAAATCAGCAACAGCCGATGCCAACAGCAGGCTGTTACGTTAGCCTTTTAGCTCTGTCCCTTTTCCTTCCATGTGAGTAGACAAGAAACTAATCATCTCCTCGACTAAACACCCTCTGAGCTACATTTTGCTATGCATTAATAAGGGAGCAGATAATGGAGAAGAGAAGACACAGAGGGATGAGTTCTGCAAACACTTACTGTAGTACCTTTCCCATGAATAGCCTCACTGATTCACCTCCCAGGCCTACAGAGAACTGTGTTTGTAGCCTTTCATGCAGGACTTCTATAAGTTGCTTGTTGTGGGATTTTTTTCCTTCTGAGTTTTTTGTCCTTTGACTTGAAGTTTTTCTTTGCTTAACGTGAGCTAAGGAGGAAGAAAAACAATTTATTTTATGTAGACCTGGGTATGAGTCAAGGTAAGGCATCATCACGTGGAGTTTTGTTGTGGTCGGGATGTGTTTTTTTGCTTGTGGTTTTTTACACACATGGCAGGCTCCATTCTTGGTTTGTATTGCAGTGGCATGAAAGGTTAGCACAGGCCCTGAGGTAGAGAAAAAGAAGAGACATCTCTTGATGCCAAAAGTTAGTGCTTGCTCTTATCCTTGCAGACTGGTGTCTGGTATAATTACACTGCCTGTTAACATGGCGATAGTATCACTGTTTGAACCAGATTTCAGTGTTTACACCTCTGCAGTGCTGTTGAAGGAGTGATGAAATAAAATTAATATCTATCGCTCTGTACACCCTTGGCACAGCCAGAGGGTGAAGGGACAGAAGAGAAATGTCATAAAGTTGGAAATAATTTTGCATTGTCTTTTAAAGTTTCCTCATTGCAAACACCACAGTGTGAAATGTATTTCCCTGTTTTCAGTACAAAGCTTTCCGGTTAAGTCAGCCCTGTGCTACTCCTATTGTTGACAGACTTTGATAACATCTGTATGTAGAAATAGCTTTGCTTTGAATTCATACTAAAAATGAAAATAAAAAAATAGCACACACCTGTTGAAACATTTTCTAGAAAGGATTTCAATATGCAACAAGAGCGAGACCTAAATGGATGAGAAGTTCTTTCAAACAGGAAGAAAGACCTTTGGCAAAAACGAAATGCCAAGCCAGGCGGTGTGGCATTAGGAGATGCAGCAGCAACTTCTCTCTCTTTTTACTTCCTCTGGAGCAGCAGAAGAAAAGAGGTTATGAAACTCTTATGGCAGGGTGTAATGGGTTTACACAGGGCAAAACCTGACATGCACCGTGAGCCAGCTTTGTGTTGGTCTTTGGTGGTGCTACAAGGAAGGCTAGAAGACCTCAGCAGTGCTAGAATCACTTTCATGTCAGATTGGTAGGCTCATGGATTCATCGTGAGTTCAGAGCTGACCAAATTTCATTCCTCCTATTCTCTGGAATTTGCCCTCATGTATAGGGCAAATCTGAACTCAAGTAGTATCTCTGGACAATAAGCAGGATACAGCCAGAGTCCAAAGCTTCTCCAAATATTCTCATCTCAGATCTAGGGAGGTTGCCCTAGCAGCACAGATTATAAAAGTGGGAGGGCAAGGTGAAATTTCTCTGCAAGTGGCTACTAGAAGTGGGTGTTGTGAATGGAAGGACTTGTAAAACAAGAAGGCGGCAGCTTCTAATAGGAAGTTATTTCAGTCAAAGGACAACTGAGATACCGGGGACTCTGGGGACAGAAAAGTCTATTTCACTGCATTGTTGACTTTATCGATGCAGTCTCAGAAATTTCCACACAGCAGCAGAAAGAGGAAAGCCATCCAAGCTGAGAATCTCAATACTTTGGCCTGCTACATGGTTTGTGATATTTTGGGCAGGACATAGCATCTTGTTCAAAAGGTCTTTTTCATTTCTAACTAGCTTGTGTAAAACAACAGGCCTTTACTTAGTGCTCCTTCTGAACTCCAGGATACTTTGGGTTGTGAGGCATGTCAAACTGATACCTCAAGAACCGAGTGAGGAAAATTAAGTCCTGCTGTAAATCAAAGGCTTAGTAGCATACTGCTAGGAACTTTGCTTTAGTTTCTTCACCAAGCAACATGCTAAATAGCTGTTAATGGCACTTGATGGCAAGGATTGTCCCTGTTATTTGCTAGACACAAGGATGAATCCTTGACACTGGCTACAGAACTCAGCAGTCCCATGTCACATATTCAAGTTAGTACAACAAGCTTTGCATTTCTGGAGCCCCTATTACGAGAGGGGTATGGACATGCTAGAACACGTCCAGAGAAGGACCACAAGGATGATCAGAGGGCTGGAGCACCTCTCCTATGAGGACAGACTGAAGGAGGTGGGGCTGTTCAGTCTGGAGAAGAGAAGGCTCCGAGGTGACCTAATTGTGGCATTTCAGTATCTGAAGGGGGCCTACAAGAAGGCTGGGGAGGGACTTCTTAGGATATCAGGTAGTGATAGGACTAGGGGGAATGGAATGAAGCTGGAGGTGGGGAGATTCAGGCTGGATGTGAGGAAGAAGTTCTTCACCATGAGAGTGGTGAAGCTCTGGAGTGGGTTGTCCAGGGAGGTGGTTGAGGCCCTGTCTCTGGAGGTGTTCAAGACCAGGCTGGATGAAGCTCTGGCCAGCCTGATGTAGTGTGGGGTGTCCCTGCCCATGGCAGGGGGGTTGGAACTAGATGATCCTTGTGGTCCCTTCCAACCCTGACTGATACTATGATTCTATGATTTGCCATTGGAAGAAATGAGAAAGAGGCTTTGTTTCTTCAGCATCAGTAAGAATGGCTTAACATCTGTGGCCTTTTTGGAATATTCTAATTACATAATGGCAACAATGAAATATTTACATGTGCTTATTATTATTCCTATTAATGTGTCTAATTGTACTTCAGTTATGTTATGGAAGCAGCCTCTTCTTATAGTGAAAAACTTGACACAAAGTCAGATGACGTGAGATGTTTTCCATCAGTGTTTTTAATGCTTCCTGTTAATAGAACAAAGTGTTATAAAACCATACTTTTTTTTTTTTTCTTTCCTTCTTTTCCCTGAGCTGTACTTTCTTCTCTTTACAAAACACCAGCTTGATTTTTCAAAACAATGAGAAGAGAGTAAATAGCTACACTGGCCGTGTCATAAAGGAAAACCTTTCCAAAGAGGTTGCTTTTTCTTCCCAGAGAGAAAATGTCCTGCTGAGCAGGGGCCGGATCTGGTGCCCACAGAAGTCAGTGGAAGAACTCCCACTGATGACAGTGGATGTTGGATGAAGTCCCATCTCATTCTTGTGTTTAAACTCCGAAAAATGAGTTGCCAAGTTCTAATGAGTACAGTGAAAGCCTTCTGTTATATAAGTTACTTACAATAGATGATTACAGCCATTAAGAAAAGCTGATTATTTTTATTAAAAGCATATTTCGTTGGTTCCTTTCAAGCTGTTCCCAAAGTCTACACATATCTTTCTTCACTTTGCTTTTTTGAACCTCTGTTTTATAAACAAAACACAAACAAAAACATTATTTCCTGTTGGTTGTTGAAGAAAGCCTGTGGAATTGTCCTTTACATGGGAAAACGTTTGGTTGCTAAACACATGCGACACCACATGGTCTTGTTCAAACATCCTATCAAATTAAAAGCAGATTCCAGCTCTAATGTTCCAGATGAAGGGCATGGGGCTGGGACAGGCGCTCACATGAAATTGTGCTGCACTTAAGAGGACAGTGATCAAAGCACTGCACCTCATACAATGAGTGGTGAATCTGTCTTATCTGAGCAGCAAGGAATAATTACAGAGAATTATTTGATCTTCCCCTAAGGTAAACCTCACAATTATGATTCTGATTAAACAGGTTCTTCTGTTTCAGGAAAGGCAACGTCTACACTCAGTGCTGTAATGCACTTACCAGATGGTATTGAAATAACATCCTGACACTTCAGTAATTGGCATCTTCTCCATCTACTTTTTTGTTGCTTGCTCCCTGCTCAGGCTTGTACCATCTTGGCAACAGGTGAGATCCAAGGTGAGCAATCCTAAATTCCCTGTGTATCTGGATGGGACAAAGGCAGTGCAAATATCCAGTTAATGGTACTTTGAAACCAAGTGAATAGCCATGACCTTTGCCCTCAGTATATGCTTGGCTTTTGAAATACAGTTAACTTTTGCAAGCTGTAGTTTGATTTTTAAAGACATATTATGGAACAGAAAACTTAAAAATAGAATTCACCTCTGCTGTTAACAAGTTTTGACCTTTGCTCACATTTGTTGGGGAAAGTAGCTCATAGTACCAATTAACATGAATTATTAACTTGGACATTAATAATTAATTTATTAGAGGGCTAAAGGCATCAGTCTTTGCCAGCTAACACTATTGAGAGAAAATGAAGAAAACAACACAACCCTCATTATAACAGCTTAATGAGGATGTCTGGAAGATCTGATGTGATTCAGTCACTCTAAATGCTCTTTATTTCCTCTCTGAAACCACACTGGGTGCAAAGAATCAGGCAGTTAACTACAGTTCCTGTAGTGCAAGGTTTCTTCCTACTTTCTGAAAAGAGGAAGCCCACTAAGGAGAGCTCAATATAGGTATTATTAAGGACTGATGAAGGATGCCATTGCCTAAACAATATGAATGCTGTCTCTTTCAGTAATGAACTATTCTAGTGATGTCTGAATCACTAATGGCTTCGATAGGCTGCTAGCAATACTCTGTCTCAGAATTGCGCTGTGCTGTGATTTCCTGATTGTACAAGTTCCTTCCTTTGTAATCTGTGTTTCAACTTTAACCACTTCAAAGTTTGGCTGTCATGTGGTGGTACTGCTTGAGATATCTCAGAACATTTTGATCAGAATGCAACAGTAATTCAAATCCAGTATAGCTTATCAGGAAACATCATGCAATGGAAAACTATTGAGTTGTTCCCTTGCACAGATTCTGATGCTTCTTAGATATCTTGGGCAACTGTGACACATTCCATGTTAGGGCAACTAATCACACCTTTCTTCTCCTGCTGCTCCTGATGTGACACATGGAAGGAATCCTAAGATTCCTCACTGAAACACAGTCTTTGCTAGTTCACACTTTCTTTTTTCATGCCAACATTGTTCATTAATATACAGCTTTTTGTTCTCTGTCCTGAAGTTTGTAGGCAACTAAAGGATTGCAAAACCTTTAGCATATATTCCAGTCTAAGTTCATCTTTCACCATCACTCTTCATGTATTCTTTGAGACCAGCTCATGGTTTCAGATAGTTCTTCTGACAGAAGAGCAGCAGTCATGAGATGGACAGGGCTTTTGCCAAGAAAGGTTGGACCAGATGATCCTTGTGGTCCCTTCCAACCTGGTATTCCATGATTCCATGGAACAATGCTGCTTGCTGCAGCTCCTGTCAGATGTTGACATTTTTTTTCTTTAGAAGTAAATTACTAAATTAAATATTGTAGGGTAAACTCAGAACTTTTAGCACGTCCATGAGCCTTTTTTCCCCCCTTTCCTTTTGATTGAAGATGTTTCCCTTAAAAAAACCCTGCTGAACTATGCAATAATACTTCACTTTCTTTTGAGCCTTGGCCTACAGACACATCACAAAGGTTTGCTGAGCAGATAAGCAGTATGAAAATTACTTATCAAGAGTAAGATTAACATTAAATTAATCAGACAACACTCTTGGGGGAAATTGCCACTAATTTCAGATTTGTCATCTGCCAGAAATCAATAATTATTATGTTTATTGATATTGTACTTGTCACTACATTCAGTATTTTTGCTATGGTGACAGAGCCTAAGAGAAGAAGGAGGTGAGGAAAGACATAGTAAATCACTTAGAGCTTCTTCCTAAGACATCAGAACTCAATAACCACATATATGGGAGTCAGTAGGTAAAAGTAGTAGGAAACATGGGAAGATTTTACACATGCACACAGGTTTTTGATGAAACAAGTTTACTCAGCTCAAATCACAAGTTGTGTGGAATACAGCTAGGACTCTAATGATGTCTGTAAGATAGAATACTGAATTAACCAGGTTGGAAAAGACCTTCAAGATCATCAAGTCCAACCTATCACCCAACACCACCTAATCAACTAAACCATGGCACTAAGTGCCTCATCCAGTCTCTTTTTAAACACTTCCAGCGATGGTGACTCCACCACCTCTCTGGACAGCTCATTCCAATGGCAAATCACTCTTTCTGTGAAGAATTTCTTAATCACATCCAGCTTAAACCTCCCTTGGCCAGCTTGAGACTGTGTCCTCTTGTTATGTCACAGGTTGCCTGGGAGAAAACAGCGAACCCCCTCCTGGCTACATCCACCCTTCAGGTAATTGTGGAGAGCAATAAGGTCTCCCCTGAGCCTCCTCTTCTCCAGGCTAAGCAACCCCAGCTCCCTCAGCCTCTCCTCATAGGGCTTGTGCTCCAAACCCCTCACCAGCCTTGTTGACCTTCTCTGGACATGTTTGAGCAAATGTCAGAAAGCACTTT
The DNA here is from genome assembly GCF_026170545.1 of Melanerpes formicivorus. Lineage (NCBI taxonomy): Eukaryota > Metazoa > Chordata > Aves > Piciformes > Picidae > Melanerpes > Melanerpes formicivorus. Next base: position 13,185,829 of record NW_027142363.1, on the reverse strand, counting down.
AAATACCATTGATTTTAGCACGTGCAAACTTAAGAATTTCATAAAACACTTTTTGTGAACAGAGTTATAAGTTCTTTAATTGCCCTCCAGAAGGGGTTCACAAGTACTTCCCAAATATGAACAAAATCCTCCAAGAAATGTGTAAGGTGCTGAAAATACAGTTTGATAATTATGACATTAACCTAACTCTGAAAATATGATGATAAATAGCCAAATAGAATGTCAGTGACAATCAGAGGAAAGATGCTTCCTGAGGGAGCTGTGTCAGACCCACTGCTGAGTCTTCATTCACTAGTGGCACCAGTGTTGTGCCACATGGTGACAAATTCATGCTATGCTGCACCTTCCTTCTTCCCCTATGAACATCTTAATGGCAGAATGCGATAGGTGCCATGGATTTTATGATCTGTTGCATGCAGGGAGTTAGGCTAACTTGTCTGATTTCTTCTCATTCAAATCATTACAATTTTCCACTTGAAACCGGGTGAACTTGTTGAGGTAAGCACTCTGTGTAAAAAACATCAGACACTGGCATTTTGAAATTAGAGCTAATTTAATTTATGTTGGTAGAGTTCAGGACAGAGAAGAGTTAGTGCTGCAATATTACAGTCATGAGTTCTCATTAAATGAGGCTTCCTGCTTTGCAAACATTAAGTTCAGCTTTGGAATTTAAGAAATTTCACTTTCATCATAAAATATAGAAAGTATTTCCAGGGTTACACAATGCTAACAACCATTACTATGGCAGTCACTGAATACTCCTATAAATCTTGTTAACGAAATCCCAACATTGGAGTCCTCCAATCCCAACCCAAGAATGAATGCTTAACCTTTCCCCAGGATACAAGGTAACTAAAGCCTGCTGCAAGTGAAGATGGGCATCTATTAGATTTAGAAATAGTCATTCAATTAAGTTAACACTTTTTGGTTTTAACAACATTAAAGTGGCAGGGGCAGGAATATCTTCTTGTTTGCCTGCATAATATTTAATTGAGAGCATGACCACGCTGTGTGACTGAGATGTGAGAATTGAAGAGAAGAGAAGAAGGGATTATGAGCTCATTACCATTACGATACAGACTTCTGCTATCAGGGCAGTATGAATTCTGTGACTCAAGCTAGTAGCTCTTACCTAGTACCTCTGCCCTGGATGTTGGCAGTAGCCTATAAGATACCAGACCAGAACCTTTATCTCATGGGTAAAGATACTCAAGGAAGAAAAGCTCCTGATCAGCTTGGCAGATTACATAAACATGTTCTTACCTGGCATACTGAATAGAATATTTCAATTGGAAGTGACAAAAGATATCTCTACAGTGAGATGGCTGAACATTTGATGGCTGAATTATTCCCTAGGGAGCTGTCTCAATTCTGGAGGAAACATCATGCAAGTAATGTCTTAGCTTAGGCAACCTGTTGTGGCTCCTGGAAATAATGTCTGTGAGGGAGATTCAATGTTAAGAAAAAGAAGATACAAAATTGAGAGGAAATGTCTTGCTGTTGAGCAAGAGTCCTTACTTCCCACCTTTTAGAGACTATCTTCATTATTATTCTCTCATTGGGAGGTGCATAACAGTGTATAGATCTCTTTCCTCCCTTTTCCAGTGTTTTACCTATTTTGACCATGATGCAGAGCCCTGAATAAAGCAATGCATATAGACTCTATTAAAATTACTTTACTCAAACAAAAGCTATATCTCCAATCTTCTTTTTCTCCAACTGAAGATCCTGCTACTCATTCACATATCAACCATAGGTACACAGGACAAAGGACAGTCTAGCTTTATATAGAATTTCCAAGCCTTAATATCTGTTCACATCTCCCACAGAGTTCCTCATGACACTCATAGGAACCTCGAAGGCAGGGTCATAGGATCACATTTTAAACTGTATGCTGAAATATTATAGGCAATCTTTGAGTAACAATTGCTTGGTTAAAACTCTCCTTCCTTTTATTGTCTGCTATGAAGCCTGACACTGCTGTTGGAACAGACTTTGCTTCTGTAGACAAAAGTTAATTAGATGTCTGAATCTCCAGGCTTCTTATGTGAGAAATGACTTTCCAAAATAGTTATTTATGCATTTCTCTTGAATATAATTATTTTAGGGGACTGATGTGGACATGGAAAGTTCTCTTGACATCAAAGATGGACAATTCTTGAGCTTCATTTGTAACCTAGACCTGCACTGGTTATTAGCCCAGTGTGTAGTTTTAGTTGGCTTAATAGGGATGTACTTAATGAGTCCAAAAAATGTCTCTTTCTGTCTGACATCCCTACATTTGTTTTAGAGTAGCTGGATTTTGGCTAATTAACACCATGGACTTGTACAGAGAGAATATACAGGAAGAATTTAATTTTCTAGTAGATTATGTGAAGACTTGCCAAAGAGCTTGGAACAATTTAGATAGTGTACTTTCAGTATGCTGCACTGGTATATAGATCTAACCCTGAGCACTCAGGGCTGCTCACTGAAAATACTGACCCTAAGAAAGAGGGGAGGAAGTATGCATGAGAATTTCCTTCCTCTTCTGGTACAGTTCAAAATATCAGGAGGATTGAGCAGTGATTCATATTGCCTTCCCTGTCAGATGTCTCTTGAAGTCTGCTCTTCCTGTTCAGAGCATCTTCTCTTAGGAATAATGTCATCCTGTCTTAAAAGCCTTCAAACTCTCCAGATATAACCTCAGATTTTTGTCTTGTAAACTATGGGTAAAATAAAAATGCAGTTACTCAAGACATTTTCTGTGTGCTTTACCCCCATTGAAAGGATCTGTGGAAAATGTAATGCTTTTCAAATAGTCTTTAAAAAAAAATATTAAAATTATAGTATTTTTGAAATTTGTAGGTAAGGTTACCAAGAAAAACCTCTCCTATTGCAGATACAAGACAAACTCCCAAGATCCTACAATATTTTTTCTCTTAGCAATGACCCCAAAGTCTTCAGGTCTCACCAGAGCAGAGTAGAGGAGGAGAATCACCTCTCAGTCTGCTAGCCACACTTCTTTTGATGCAGCCCAGATTATGGTTGACCTTCAAGCCAGTGAGTGCACATTGCTGGAATACATCTGACCCTCCATATAATTGTGCCCTCCATTCCTTCTTTGCTGGACTGCTTTCGATCCCTTCATTCTTTAGCCTCTATTGATACTGGGGATTGCTTTGGCCTAGATGCAGGACCTTGCACTCAGCCTTGTTGAAACTCACAATGTTCACATCGTCTTACTTCTTAAGCTTGCCCAGGTCCCTCTGGATGGAATCCTGTCTCTCACACATCTGAACTGCACCACTCAGCTTGGTGTCATCTGCAAACCTGCTGAGAGTGCACTTCATCCCTCTATGTCACTGACAAAGATAATAAACAACACTGGTCCTAGTATGGACCCTAGACATTGAGACATTGACTACTACACTTTGGTTATGACTATTCAACCAACTTCTTATTCACCAAACAGTTCACCCATCTTCTCTTGTCCAAGAATGGGAGAAGAAAGAAGGAGATATTATGTGGTTGGTGTGATCTACCTTTGCTTAACTTGCTGGTTATGCTAGCCTACATGAGCAGAGTAAGAAACACCACCTGGCAGTGACCTGTGCACAGTTAAAAAAAAGCAATGGCATGGCCAACTTGGCCATTCTAATATATCTTAGTCATAATATTTGCAAAATGCTGCTAGAAAGAACAAATGATTCATTGCAGGGCTTTAGATCAGTGCCAGAAGTGGATAACAACTGAAAAACAAATAGAAGGATCTATCTTTGATGCTGGCAAGACAGTGCTTGTAAAAAGAAATGAGGTATTGGGCAGAAGAGTAGTTCTTCATTGGATCTTTAGATCTCAGTCATTAAATAAGAACACTAGTTAAGCTTTGTGTAGGCACTTGTCATGGAAGGTTGTAGAGGGGAAATGGAGGGATTTTATTACATGTTGTAGTAACAATATGGAATAATTCAAATACCAGAGCTGAAAATTATTTTCCTCAGTCATGACAATGTCTCAGTTTGTTGGCTCATAGCTGCCTCAGAGGTCAGAAAGAGTCGCTGATAGAAGAATGAAATCTATTTTTTTCCCCTTAAATTAAGATCTCAGCAGAGAACAAACCATTAAGAGGAGCAAAGAAGGAAAGGTTGCCTGCTTGGCAGACCAGAATGTTGTGCCAGTCACACACAAAACAGATCAAACATTTTCATTTAAATTTTCTGAACACAAACCAAGTCCTCCTGAAGAGTTGTCATGCCACCACCTGATAACAAGCCACATCTGAGTTTCTAAAAACATCCCAATAAACTAAAGACATGTAAAGGGATAGTGAGAGGGTAAAGAAAGCATTTAAATTAAGAAAGCCCTGTAACAGCAGATGGTAGAACTGCAAGGGTGAGTATCCCTTATATTTGGTGAAAAGTTTGGGGAGACACTGAAGTGAAGGAAATTTTCTGACCTTCATCTTCTGGAAGAGCCTACACAAAACGTACAGGCAAAACTTTGGAGGGGAGTCCCAAGAGAACGCTCCCAGGCCCTAGAAAGTTGAAGTGCAGTTGGTTTCCCTGACAAGCTGGAAGCGTTTTGGTGGTAGTGGAGGGTGGCTGGGTGGGCATGTGGGTGCGTGTATCTGAGCTCCTTCAGCACCGGCTCCCGGTGGACAGTTCCCACTCGGGAGCGCCGCTTGGGGCTGCAGGCACCGCCCGCTCCCGGCGGGGTCTCGGCTAGGCGGCCGGGCGCCAGTTTCCCTCTTTGGTACAGTAAGAGCAAAAGCAAGCATCGTGGTGAAACGCATAAGGAGTGAGCAGGATATAATTTGACCACTCTGATCTGCTTTTGCATGCCAGTGAAGCAGGAGAGTAATCAATTGGAGATCACAAGTCCAAAGTGGGACTGGTGTTTGCAAGGAAGAATCACAGAGGAAGAAATACAGGGAACAGAGGACATGAACTGGGATTCACTGAGGCACACTAACAGAGAAAGATCTTACTGATAGAAGAGGACAGTACTTCAGCAGCTGAGAGGAGTTAAGAACATTTTGAGAGGAAGCTTTTTCTGTGTGGTAGAGAATTAAATTCTCTTGATGAAAAGGAGGAAGACATATTAGGAGGGATCTTTTCTGTAATCATGACCTCATAATAATTAATGAGATTAATATTGTGAACCCTGGTTTAGTATTCTGGTCATTGTGAGTCTGAGATACACTCTTCTAATGTCTTCACTTACAGAAGCTGGGGCAAAGACGGGTTTTCATCTGTAACTTCTTCATGCGTTATGAAAGTTGGCATCTGCTTTGGAAATGGGCAGCAATGGGAGTATAGGTCAAGGCTTTCTTTTACATCAGGAGCTCCACCTTTTCTGTATATAATCTCAACAGAACCACCATCCTGTGGTGGTTGCAGTAAGGGAGGTGATTGTACTTCTTCAGAAAAATCCAGACTCATTTTACCACCTACAGTCTTCACTCTAGATCCAGTCCAAATTCCCTTGGAGAGTGAGGTCATCTTTCTAAGTGAGTCTCCACAACAAACTACCAAATTCACTCTCCCACTGTGCACTGCCAGGCTGTGTCTTGATTATAACTTTCCAATACCTGCCTCAGCTTTCAACTCAATCCACATGTGATTGCAATGCATGCAGGGCAGAAGGCCGGCTGCGTGTCAATACTGCCGTCACACACACTCTCTTTCCCTTTCTGGCTCTGAAATCTTTATTGAATTTTCATTCATCATTATGAGGGATTCCTTCAGCAATGCAAAGGTGCCACTTGGATGTGAACATATTCAGTCAAAGCAGCTTAAACTCTTAATTTATTGCTTGTTAAACACATCAGCTCTGCTATCAGGGTCACTCTTGCTGAAGTGGTACTGACTTTCCCAGAAAAGCAATGTAGGACCCACAGCTGGAAATGTGGAAGCTTATGGACCTCACCTCCTGACTATGGAAGTGGATGTACAGGGGGTCTGAGTGTAAAAAAGCAGTGAGATACACTGGTAAGTTTCAAAGGCTGTTTCTGGAGTAAGGACATGACTGTCCCCAGAAGCAAGATACTATGAAAGGAAGCTCACTTCTAACTCAAGTGTCAGCTTGCAGAATTAACTTGGGATTCCAAAGAATTCATGGAATACTCTTTTAAAAGTAGGGTGAATATCCCAACTGTCATTTAAAAAAAAAATCTATTATTTATTATTTTTTTATTTTGTTTTAAATTACACAGAGTAAGAAAGAAAGATCCTAGAAGGGGACAAAGATTCTGGAAACCCTTTATTTTTGGGTGAAGAACAAAGTACATGCACATTCTGCAGGTAGAAACCACGTCTGACAGGGGCTGTTGCTGTGTTCTGTGTGTGTGACTTGACAGCGGTGGTCAGAGTGGTGAGTAAAATGTCAAGAGACACTTGTTAATTCTGGCATCCATTTGTAGCTATGAAAGAGCAAAAGGAAGCAGCTCTTTGAGTACATTTCACCATTTTTCGTCACGTTACTTCAGAGCAGTTATGCTTCTTGTTAACTTGACTTGGGTTTGTGTCTGCTTTTCGTTTTCCCCCTTTTTTTGTCTAATACACAAAATGGAGCTAAGGAGAAGTATTTCTAGATTAATATCCAATTCTTTGCTTTTGCTTCCTTTAGAAATACAAGTGACATTAATAAGGGTATGAGGCTTTCTTTATTTGAACAGAAATAACATGGACTTGATTATAAACAAATAAATAACGCTGCTGTTCCAGGGTGAAAGATGTAAAAATTCAAGCTAAAGGCAAAACCACTGAAAAACTGCTTGTTTTCAATCTCCACTTTTGAAATCAAAAGACTGCTATTAGCAGCATCCAGGAGATAACTTTACCTTGAAAACATCTCTTTAATTTCAGAAATCATTATTGAAATAAAAAAAAACCCACAAACTTACCTGCTTTCATAAAGTGCGATGTAATGAACTGCTTTTCATCATAAGTTTTCAGCTCTACAGTGAGTTTGTTTTGCTCTGAACAAACCCCTGCTTGACACTTGAACTGTGGCAAAGGTGTTTGAGTTTACAGTGCCCTGTTCCCTAGCCAGAGGTTACGGCTGTCACAGGGTCATTTGCCAGTCAGAAAAAACATTGTGGCTACTTTGTGAAATGTCTTCAGATATTTCCATCTAATGACCGTTTACAGGTTTCTTTTTCAAGGCTTTTTGTCTATTTCCCTTTTCCTTTCAAAGAGGCTTTCACATCATTCTGGGGTCAGTAAACAATTGTGGAACTTTTGCTTCTTTGGATGTTTTAAAATCCTTCAGGTGATTGCTTTCCTGCTCCAGAGATCTTCTAATTCAGCCTTTACACACACAGACACACACACACACACACACACATTGATCCTCTCCTTCAATGTCATAAATTTTAATGTAGTTTAACATACTGAGTTGCCACCAATTTGATTTTCTAGGTCAAAGAGTTCAACCTCCTTTAATCACTGTGTCCATAGCTCTCCATTATATTCAAAGAGCTCTTCTATGCAATTTAAACCACCTGCTGTTAACTTACAAACCTTGCCTCAGCTTTTCCTCCAGTGTCATCTTGGCCAAAATTATTACATGTTTTTTTTCCTAGGGTTTTAAGGAGTTTGCTTCAGCACATTTAGATTTTTGGAGCAAAGAGTCTTTGAAGCAAAGGCCATATGAGCAGAAATAGTCTATGTCAAAGACACTGGATGTGTCCAAGCTACAGAGCAACCATCTTCCAAGTAGTTTGAAATGGAGTATCTTGAGCACTAAAAGAAATCTAGCTGCATTTAACACTGATCTGCTGATATATAGCCAAGACCTGGTAATGCAGGCAACTGTCAAGGGGGATTTACTGGATAATAAGCTTAGATCTAGTTCATGCTGATCTTTACCTTGGGCCCAGCTCCCCATTAGCATGGCTGAACCTGAAGCTGGTGTCTTTGGAGTCTTCGGTCTGCTGTGCACTGCCTATACTCCAAGAGTAATTTGACTCCTACCCTTTGAAGCTAGATGCAAAGTTACAGAGAACTTTTCTGTACATCAAGGTAAACTTGTGTGTGCAGACAAGCAGGCAGTGAGAATTCATGGTAAAAAGGGTGGCTTGCTTCTCTTGATATGGCTTTTATAAGAGCCAGGAAAGCTAGAAACCATTCAGTGAGAGAGGGACAAAGACCGCTTTGATCTGAATTTGCTCCATGAGATTTTTGCAAAGCTGCATGTAGAGGACAAGGAAGAGATTCATACACATAACACTGTGTTTGTCTTCCATGGGAACTAATCAGCATCACAAATAGTAAGGTTTAATGTTTGTTTTTTTTAAACCTTCCAATTAGAATGAGTCTCTTCCCATCATGACTTTAAAAAACCCCAACAAAACAACACTGTCCATACAATTTGTATAAAATTAATTGAGAATCCAGTAATAATCCCTAAAAAAAATCTCAGGGTGAAGTCTGTCATGTTGTTGAAGAAAACAGCCAGACTCCCAATGATGTTAGGTGGTCTGGACTTCCATTTTTAATGAACAAGGCCTGGAACAAAATGCATGATGCAATTTTCCAGCTGTCCAGCCATATAATTCTAAACTAATGTTTTCATCATTTTTAACTAGCATGATACCTTGGAATTTAGAATACAAATAAGATTTCTCTGATAAGGACTCCAAACCCCACACATAACAGCACAGTATATCTTCATTAACAAGAAACATTTCTATTGATTTCATTTTGAAATGTTTCATATTACACATAACAAATATGTATGGTCACCTAAATGAATTATTACAATTCAATTTGGAATGATTGCATAAGGTTATTGTATTATCTCTAGGATGCCTTGGTCTCTGGGTGTCAAAACTGGTTTTATTTAATGGAATAACATGGGAAAGTTAATCAGAGTAGGTTAACCTCTATAGGACTCTAGGTCACAAACACTCAGTCTCTGCTGTAAATGAGGAGCTTCCATGATTGATTTATTTATATCTTTTTAAACTTGGAAAATACATTCATGCAAAAGAAAAAGACAGTAAAGGATTTCTTAGCAGACTCAGTCCGGGCTAAAGTCTCATTGGCCTTTCCAACAGGAAATCTTTTTTTCTGCAGGAAGATCCTGAAAGACAATTACTATTAAATGAGGAAAAGTTGTACCCCATTCAAACATTTCCCAGGAAATCTTTTTATTTTGGCATCTGTCTCTGTTTTTACACCACCTTTTCCTGAAATGAAACAATTGTTTTTAGGAAGACTATTAGTGTTATGCCAAGATTGCTATATTCTGTGGTGCTCTGCTGTTTTGCTCTCTAACATTCCTCTTTTCCTTCTTTGTCCTGTTTACTTTTTCTACCTTTCTCTCTTATGACAGGTTAATGTTTTGAATTCATGAAGTCAGGAATTGCTTTTTTGATCTGTGTGGCAGCATTGTGCTTAGTACAACCTGCCTAGGTAGGGTGTGCTAAGGCTGCTGGATCATAAAACTGAGCGAGTAACTCCAAAGCAACAAGTCAAGTGTGTATGCAGCAGACATAAAGCAATTCTGTGAAGTAAATAAATTGCCCATTCAGGGGGGGCTTAAGAAATAAATCTGATCTGCAGATTTTGCAAAGCATGTCACTGTGCACATCAAACACCACACTGCTTAGTAAGACAGGAGGCGAGAATCCAAAAGATCATCTGAAAGCCCACAAACTGAAACAGATGTCTGCAAAATGCCTTTGCTCCCAACTGATGTTCTCCCTAGCATCATCCTCATGACTTTTTGCACTGTTTTGACTAGGGAGCTATGGGTGGAAAGGATGGTGCAAAGAAGTTCTGTGTAACAATTTCAGTCAGATAATTTCCCATGACTCTATCTCTAAACCTGACTTTACTTCTGCCATAATGAGTCAGAGCAATAGTTCAACTTAGCCTGGTATTTTGTCTTTGAGAGTGACTGCTCCAAACACTTAACAGAAGGATACCAGAGGGAGTGGATAGCTAGAGCAGTGCTTCCCTAGCATATCTGTCCTCCTATCATCTGGGATCTTCCTGGCCATACTTGTTCCATTCCAGACCAACCAGTTGGGACTGCCTTGTTCTGCAGAGAGTTTGCTGAACGGAGATCAACAAAGTGTTTCTTGTTCAGACTCGGGTGCTGTCTCTGCCAAATCTGCAGCCGTGGTACAGCCTCCCCTCTCCAAAGCCACAGAGGTTTAGGTAACCATCAATACTGAGTCTTCAGCTGATGACAATAAATAGACATAGAATCCCTGAGCTCTCTTGCACACAAAAAAGGAGCTGCCGCATGTCACCATCACGCAACAAATGATTTCCATTCACCCAGAGGTTTGACTGAATTTCAATCACAGGCTTAGAGAGTCAGCCTTGGTTTACTCAGGGGAACAAGGCTGTTTTCAGTGGTCAGCAAAAGGAAGGCCTAGACTGTTCATTAATATTTTAAAAAGCCAAACACCAAGATGACATAATGAATGATATATTGTCTCGGCTGCCTCTACATTAAGACGAAGCAATCTGAGGGTTTCTAGCTGAGGGTCAGTTAAAGCAAGCTCCCTGAGATCCCAGCAGAGCTTCCATGATCACACTTCTTTTCCCTAGAACTGGTGGCTGATCCCTCCACTGCTTTTCTCTACTCTGGCTGCCTGGAAGCCATTGTTTCTCTGCCTGGCTTTCAAACCTCTTGGAGGTGTGTATCAGCCCTATCTCTAGAAAACAGAAATGGTTTTTAGTGGTAAAGCTGTGATGTTTTGAATTAGACCCCCTATATACAGTAGTAAATTGTCATCCAGAAACTTGCACATGGACATTGTTTATGACAGCAACTGTGCCTTCAGATAGCACCCAGCTGGGGCCCCATACCCTGCAAACTTGGCCTCACTAGGTTCAAGCTGTCCTGTGTAGCCCTCAGTTGCATTATCTGGTGTTACCTAGTCTGGAGGGTGCAACCCCAGGGTCTGTGCACTGTTGCTGCATGTTAGACAGTTCCTATATTACTCAACTCCTCTTTGCTTGCACAGTAACTTCTACAACCATATAAATCTAGATTCCTTCATAAATGGGAGTCTGCTTTCTTCTGTATCCTTAGGTATCTCGTTGTTTTCATGAAGACAAAAGCTGGGAAGACAAAAGCACTAAAAGCTCAGATTTGCAGGCCTGTGTTCACCACAAGGTCTTATATGATGGAAAACTTCACTGAGAATAGTTTAACATCAAATGTACATGTCTGAGATTCCAGATTTAAGAAAGTATTCCCCAATTTTCTTTATAAAGTGTTGCCTAGTAGGCAAGCAACTCCTCTGTCATAGTAATAGAAGGTTTACTTTCTTATTTATAAGTCTAGACTCTGAACATGCAGCATTTTTACAAGGTGAAAATACTGGCTTTGAATTCCTGAAGTGGCACTGACATCATTACTGGCAGATTCAGGAACCTGACACTTCTACATTTGCTTGTTTAATGAGATATAGATGGGCAAGCATTAAGATAAATATTTCACAGAATTTGAATTGTATTAATTCAATACAACAGTCAATGGCTGAAAACCACAGCATTTTTTGAGAGCACACAGCTGATGACACACAGACCTTGTGTTGTGGCGTCTCCACTGCCCTAGTGTCCATTAGTGTGGAGGTGTGTATGGGTATCACAGAATCATTCAGGTTGGAAAAGACCCTTGGGATCACCAAGTCCAACCATTAACCCCACTCTATAAAGTCCACTCCTAAACCACATCCCTAAGCACCACATCTAAACGACCTTTAAACATATCCAGGGTTGGTGCCTCAACCACCCTTTCTGTGAGAAAAGCTTTCCTAATGTCCAGTCTAAACGTGCACTGCTGCAGTTTGAGGCCATTCCCTCTTGTTCTGTCACTAATTATCTGTGAGAAGAGGCCAGCACCAAGCTCTCTACAATGCCTTTTCAGGTAGTTGTAGAGAGCAATGAGGTCTCCTCTTTGCCTCCTCTTCTTCAAACTAAACAGTGCCAACTCCTTCAGTTGCTCTTCATAGGATTTAGTCTCCAGGTCCTTCATCTGATTCCACTTCAGTCTCCATGCTGGATCTCCTCCACTGACTTTAGTTCCTTGCACCGTATGTGGAACCTTTGCAGTGTTCAATGAACAAAGCCATCGCTTTGGCCTCCATTTTAAAGAGTGGTCTGTTGCTTGACTGGAGATCTCTTCAAAGGTTTATCTGCTACAAAAGGAGTTAAAAATTTTCCAGTTGTCTGTTGGCACTAGTCAATGTAAGAAGGGAGATTTTTTTATGGTGAAATATATAGTCGTGGTCCTATTCACTCAGCTTTCAGGCAATGTCTTATGGAAATAGAAGTGAAAATGCCTGTTAAACACTTGGACAGACAAGTGTTCAGACAAGACTCTGAAAATATTTGCTGAGGAGAGAGCGACTATGGGAATAAAGCATGGATATAATGCACATTTCATTGTCACCTTAGTTGTGGAGAAGCAGTGAGCGCTTTATAGCACTAGAAGTTACACATTTTCAGTAAAACCATGGGCAAGCACATGAAACAGAGTGAGAAGGAAGGAAGTCTTTTCATGTCAAGTGGTGCCAGAAGTTTTCTATTAGGGGAAAACCAAATGGATACAAATGAATTGAATTGGGTCACCTTTTTTCCCTAGTGAAGTAATTATTTTCATTTTTTAAATTATTTTTTAAGGAAAGTGACAGAAATAATCAAAGCAGTAGAAATTTCAGCATCAGGTGGAGATTCAGTTTGGAGTGGAAATTATTGTCCAGAGAAGGGCAACAAGGCTGGTGAGGGGCCTTGAGCACAAGCCCTATGAAGAGAGGCTGAGGGAGCTGGGATTGTTTAGCCTGGAAAAGAGGAGGCTCAGGGATGACCTCATTGCCCTCTACAACTACCTGAAGGGTGGTTGTAGCCAGGAAGGGGTTGGTCTCTTCTCCCAGGCAACCAGCACCAGAACAAGAGGACACAGTCTCAAACTGCGCCAGGGGAAGTGTAGGCTCAAGGTGAGGAGAAGGTTCTTCACCGAGAGAGTCATTCATCATTGGAATGGGCTGTGCAGGGAGGTGGTGGAGTCACCATCCCTGGAGGTGTTCAAGAGGAGATTGGATGTGGCACTTGGTGCCATGGTCTAGTCATGAGGTCTGTGGTGACAGGTTGGACTTGATGATCTTTGAGGTCTCTTCCAACCTTTGTGATACTGTAACTAAAGGAAGTGAAAATTTAGCCTTGGTCTCCCCATAAAATCAAAGTCTAAACTTGAAATTATGGGCTCATTTATTAATTTGCTCTTCTTTGCTGAAATGTGCATATAGAGGGAGTGTGCTGGATATCTGCAGGTGAATATCTATAAATGGCCACAGTTTGCTTTGCAGGTAATTCATAGGTACAGTTGGAAGAAGGCTGGCTAAGAGTTTTATGTATAGATCAATAGCTCTTGTCTTTGTCTAGAAGAAAGTTCCACAGAGCTCAGATATTTGGATCAGATTCATCTGTGGTCTGGAAATCCTGATCTACTTGGACCATGTGAATTTGTGTTCACAAATTTAATTTGGATTCAGCTTCTTTCAACAAAATCACAGAATCACAGAATCACCAAGTTTGGAAGAGACCTCAAAGAAAAATAAAAAGCTAAAAAAGAAAACTAATTGTTTGAAGGGACTAAAGAATGATGCATTTTGGATGAAAATATTGCTAAAACCCATTGATCCTGTAGATACCCCCCCAAGTAACTGCACCACTTTCCCAGCTGCACTTTCAAAACAGATACAATGCTCTCTAAGGTGAAGTACACTATGAAAAGGATGACAGATCACCCAGATTTGAGGAGCTCCCAAGGTTCAGTCCAGACTCCACATCAAAGATATGTCATTGTGATAATTGACTCACTGCTGAAGGAAGTGGAAGGCCCAATATGGAGACTGGACCTGTCCATGGAAAGTATGTTTTCTCCCAGAGGCCCAGGTTAGTTATGTGGGGAGAAGGCTTTCTTCTCTGATGCAGCCCTCAGGCTAATATCTACTGCTGATCTTTCAGGTAGGCAGTAACACAGTAATGACAAGAAGTCCAAGGGCAGTGAAAAGAGACTTCAGGGCCCTGGAATGACTGGTTAAGGGATCAGAAGCACAAGTAATGTTCTCTTCTATCCCCCCAGTTGCAGGGAGTGATGAGGGAATAAGCAGGAGGAGCCAGCAGATCAATACCTGGCTCTGAAGCTGGTGTCACCAACAGGACTTTGGGTTCTTTTATTGTGGGTTGATTTACAGGACACCAGGCCTACTGGCAACATATGGGATACAGCTTTCTCAAAAGCAAAAAGGGATCCTAGCCCAGAAATTAGCAGGGCTCATTGAAAGAGCTTTAAACTAGGTTGGAAGAGGGTAGGGCATAAAACCAGGCTTGCTAGAAATGAGTCCAAGGGCAGCACACTAATATTTAAAAGATGATGTGCTGGTGACGTCTTTCAATCTGCTGTTTGGGTGAAAGCTGGGAATGGAGATGCAAGGGTCATTAATGAATTGGTAACCACAGGAGCACCTGAGAACAACCAGGTAGGAATTAGGACTTCTCTCTGCAAAAAGGTGGCAAGACCTTTAGACCCACTGAAGTGCATCTACACTAATGCACACAGCATGGGAAACAAACAGAAGAGCTAAAAGCCATTGTGTGTCAGAAAAACAATGATATAATGGCCATCCCAGAAATGTGGTGGGATGTCTCACATCACTGGAGTGCCACAATCAATGTTTATGAACTCTTCAGAAGGGATGGGCAGGAGTATTGATCTGCTCAAAGGCAGGAAGGCTCTACAGAGGAATCTGGAAATGCTGAATCTATGAGTCAAGGCCAATCGTATGATGTTCAACAAAGCCAAGGGCTGGGTTCTGCACTTGGATTCTAGCAGCCCCATGCAATGCTACAGGCTTGGGACAGTGTGGTTGGAAAGTTGCCTTGTGGAAAAGGTCTTGGGGGTCTTGGCTGGAGTCATCAATATTCTCAGGTGGCCAAGAAAGCTAACAACATCCTGGCTTGCACAAGAAACAGTGTTGCCATCAGAAACAGGGAAGTGGTTGTATCCATATACTTGGCACTGGTGAGGCTGCATCTCAAATATTGTGTTCAGTTTTGGGACCCTCACTACAAGAAAGACACT
Organism: Melanerpes formicivorus; assembly: GCF_026170545.1. NCBI lineage: Eukaryota > Metazoa > Chordata > Aves > Piciformes > Picidae > Melanerpes > Melanerpes formicivorus. The sequence continues at coordinate 13,170,736 of NW_027142363.1, read as the reverse complement.
GAAGTGCTGGAGCATGTCCAGAGAAGGGCAACAAAGCTGGTGAAGGGCCTGGAGAACAAGTTTTATGATGAGTGACTGAGGGAACTGGGGTTATTTAGTCTGGAGAACAGAAGACTGAGGGGAGACCTCATTGCTGTCTACAACTACCCAGACGGAGGATGTAGCGAGGTGGGGGTCAGTCAAGTGGTAGGATGAGGGGAAATGGCCTGAAACTGTGCTGGAGAGGTTTAGATTCAATATTAAGAGAAACTTCTTTACTGAAAGAGTGGTCAGGCATTGAGATAGTCTGCCCAGTGAGGTAGTGGTGCCGCCGTCCCTGAAGGTGCTCAAAAAACGTGTAGACCTGGTGTTTTGGGACATGTTTTAATGGCTGTGGTGGTGTTAGGTTGATGGTTGAACACGATGATCTTACAGGTCATTCCAAATAGAAACAATTCTATGGTTCTATGATTCTGATACATGACTCAATGAGGCAATTGTGTGTTGACAAAATAAACGTTCTTCCCACTGAATATCTCAGCCAAAGTTGCAAATAGCTTCCATCATAGGAATGTAATCTCTGTTGAACTTGTACTCTTTATTTACAGAATGCCTCCTCTAGTTTTATTCTCTTCCCTTATGTTTGTTATCACTGTGCAGCACAGATTCTTCTCATGTTTTCCATCCCTTCCCATCTTGCCATGTCTATGTGTCCACAACTTCCTGATTTGGTAAACATTACCTACTGACTGAGGTGATGACTTCCAAAAGTGTCAACACTTTTGCATCAGGGCCCAGACTTTATTAAAACCTTACCTCTGGAAAAACAAACACTGTACCAGACACGGTCAGAATCAGGAGGCTCTTGAGAAGCTTGCATATGGGACTTAACACCAACCTCCTCCAAATGACTTGCAATGCTATATAGCTTTGCCTTTGACTATCACTTCCTGGGATCCAAGAAGCTGTTGGAAAATTTTACTTTTTCATGGACAGTCTTCCATGACTGTGGTGAGGCAGAATGGCAGAATCTAGTTTATTGCATGTTTTCCTAGGATAGGATAAATTAATGAGGCAAGGTCTTCAAAAATCCTTGTATTAATTGCTAAAGATTAAATCCTGTCTCTGTGAAAATAACTAGAAAAACTTCACTCAGAGTGGGTCAGGGTCTCCATTCCTTGATTATTAAGACTCAGAGACAGGTGAATGCCAACCTTTTCTCAGGGTGGAAGCCATGAGATGTGCTTATTTCTTAGAATGCTTTTGCATAGTTTTGAGTTTCTGGAGGAAAACCTAGGCAGGATTTCCTTTAGCATCCCAAATTAAATGTCTTTATAGTGTTTTGCATAACCATGACCTTTTGATAAAGGAGTTTTGTAATGTGTTTCACTGAAGTTTCCCTCACCATCTCTAAACATAAATTCTCACCTACTTGAAGAAGCATTTCCCAACTACATTAGCTCTGTTTCAAATGCTTGTGATAATTTCCTTGATTTTTGTTTTAATTGTGGAGATCTCCATTACTTCTTCCATGGGTTAGGGAGAGAGAACAATGTGCAGTTTCAGCAGAGGAAAAGATGGATGTCTTTATTTCAATGTATTTCCTGAGAAATTAATGAAAAAGCTTCATAGTGAGGATAAATTGACCAATTAGTAAACATAATGCATGGAAAACTTTTTAAGATTGCAGATGCTGTGCTCTGACGGGAACCTCTACAGCTCAAAACAGGAACATGATGGAGTCCTAATTATTCTGCAATTGGAAAAGCTGATAAATGAAACTGTCCATCTCCAAAATATGCAGAGTATCTAACAGGCATCTGATCTTGAATTTCAAATCAATATGATTTAATATTTCACTAGCAATCATACATATGAAAATCAATGCTGTCAGGGTTGGTAATGTTATTCTATAGCAGAGGTAGTTCCAAGTCAAGGAGACTGGACACAGATATTCAGGGATGAACTGGCACAAACTGTTCCCAAATTCTTCTCTGGTTGTTTAAAGAAGTGTGGCCAGCAGGTCAAGGGAGGTGATTCTCCCCCTCTACTCAGCTCTGGTGAGACCCCACCTGCAGTACTGCATCCAGTTCTGGAGCCCCTATTACAAGAGGGATATGGAGGTGCTGGAGCATGTCCAGAGAAGGGCCACAAGGATGATCAGAGGGCTGGAGCACCTCTCCTATGAGGGCAGACTGAAGGAGTTGGGGCTGTTCAGTCTGGAAAAGAGAAGGCTCCGAAGTGACCTCATTGTGGCCTTCCAGTATCTGAAGGGGGCCTACAGGAAGGCTGGGGAGGGACTTCTCAGGATCTCAGGTAGTGATAGGACTAGGGGGAATGGAATGAAGCTGGAGGTGGGGAGATTCAGGCTGGATGTGAGGAAGAAGTTCTTCACCATGAGAGTGGTGAAGCCCTGGAATGGACTGTCCAGGGAGGTGATTGAGGCCCCATCCCTGGAGGTGTTTAAGACCAGGCTGGATGAGGCTCTGGCCAGCCTGATGTAGTGTGGGGTGTTGTGGTGGGTTGGAAGGGGTAAGGCTGAGAAGCCTCCTCCCTTCCCCCTTGTAAAGTAAAAGGGGAAAAAAAAATTGAAGGGAAAAGAAAAAAAAACTCGCAAGCTGAATTAGCAAAGCAGTGGAGCTATATTTACAAAGCGATGTAGGGTTTGCAGGGGATTATTTACAAATTTACAATATCTACAATATATACAAAGATATACAACAGAGTAACACAGAAATGAGAGTGACCCCCCTCTGGACAGAGGGGGTTCCCCACCTCCGCTCTCCCCTCTCTCCCCCCTTTCCCCAGAGTGGGATAGGAAGAGAGAGAAAAGAGAGGAAAGAAAAAAAAATGTTAGAAGCAGTTTGTGTTAATTGGAAAAGAGTTAATACAGGCCTGTTATCTGTTTTTCTCTCAAGGCCGGAGCCTTGGCAGAAAGCCCAGGACAGAAAGCTGTTGCCTGAAGAAGAGGCGGAAGCAAGACTGACTGAGAAGTGCTGGAAATGTCCAGTATAGTCCCAGCTCAGAAGTGCTTCCTCCCACTCATCCAATGAAATTAGTTTAGACTATTCCTTCCGTTTACCAACTTCCGTCCACCATGTTCCCTTTCTTAAGGGGGCAACATCAACCGGCCACAGTCCACCCCTTCTAAACAATTTCATTGGCTGTTCATACTGTCCATCCAATCCAAAACGGTATTTACAGTTCGTGAGTAAAGTTCATAGTCCATTCCGGCTATGCTCAGATGTAGATGATTCAAAAGTCCAAGAAAATCAGAAAATGAGAAAAATGGAAAACAGTTCATTTCCTCGCCGATGAAGCGAAGAAAAGGGAAACAGGGAAATCTCAGGGTCTCTTAGTTGACTCAGGACTCTCAGGGATCTCAGGGTTCGTGCACCGTAGATTCCTCATTGATTCTTCCTCTGGACGCGATGTAGCTATACAACAGTTTGAAATTAACTTCTTTCAGCTAAAGTTAAATTTCTTTGTGGAATACACTGAATTTCACCATTCTCTTGCATTACCCAATAAGTGTGACCCGGACCTTCAGCTGAAACCACCCCTCGGACAGGCTTAGCCTCTCCTGAGGGTGAAAATACCCAAACAGTTTTACCTAACAGATTCTTTTCTCTAACAACAGGAACTCTATCACCTTCTACTTTCCGTAGCAGATCTGAATGTGCAGGTCCAGCTCGGTTCACTGAACCTCTACTATTTACCAGCCAGGTTGCTTGTGCTAAATGTTTTTCCCAGTTTTTCAAAGATCCACCCCCCATGGCTTTGAGAGTGGTCTTCAACAAACCGTTGTAGCGTTCAATCTTCCCTGAAGCTGGTGCATAGTAGGGAATGTGGAATATCCACTCAATACCGTGCTCTTTTGCCCAGCTCTTTACAAGGTTGTTCTTGAAATGAGTTCCGTTGTCTGACTCAATCCTCTCTGGAGTTCCGTGTCTCCACAGGATTTGTCTCTCCAGACCAAGAATGGTATTGCGTGCAGTTGCATGTGGAACTGGATAAGTTTCCAACCATCCAGTGTTTGCCTCTACCATAGTAAGCACGTATTGCTTACCAGAACGAGAACGTGGTAGAGTGATGTAGTCAATCTGCCAAGCTTCACCATACTTGTACTTGGACCATCTGTCACCATACCACAAGGGCTTAAGTCGTTTTGCCTGCTTAATAGCAGCACAAATGTCACAGTCATGGATGACTTGTGTGATAGCATCCATGGAAATGTCTATGGATCTGTCACGAGCCCATTGGTATGTTGCATCTCTGCCTTGATGTCCTGACGAATCGTGAGCCCACCGAGCTAAGAATATCTCACCTCGGTGTTTCCAGTCGAGATCAAGATTAGAGTCCATGTCTACTTGAGAAACTCTTGCAGCTAGATCTGCCTGATGGTTGTGTTGCTGTTCCTCAGTAGCTTTGCTCTTAGGAATGTGAGCATCGATGTGTCTCACTTTCACTGGAATTCTCTCGATTCGGTCAGCAATGTCCTGCCATAGGTTGGCTGCCCAAATGGGTTTTCCTTTTCTCTGCCAACCACTCTTCTTCCAGTTCTTTAGCCAACCCCATAGAGCATTGGCTACCATCCATGAGTCGGTGTAGAGATAAAGCTTTGGCCATCTCTCACGTTCAGCCACGTCGAGAGCTAGCTGGACAGCTTTTACCTCTGCGAACTGACTGGATTCTCCTTCTCCATCTCTCGCCTCTGCAACTCGGCGTGTTGGACTCCACACTGCAGACTTCCACCCTCGCTTGTTTCCAACAAGACGACAGGAACCGTCTGTGAACAAAGCGTATTTCTTTTCATCATCAGAAAGGTCATTGTAAGGAGGAGCTTCCTCAGCACGAGTCACTTTCTCCTCTGGAGGTTTAGCACAGTTGATGCCTTCAGGCCAACTTGAGATCACCTCCACTAGACCAGGTCTTTCAAGATTTCCCATTCGAGCTCTCTGTGTTATCAGAGCCATCCACTTAGACCAGGTTGAGTCTGTGGCATGATGTGGTGTGGATCCTTTGCCTTTGAACATCCAATTCAAAACTGGTAATCTGGGAGCTAGAAGAAGTTGTGATTCAGTTCCAATCACTTCAGAAGATGCTTTTACTCCTTCATAGGCAGCTAGAATTTCTTTCTCTGTTGGAGTATAATTAGCCTCTGAACCTCTGTAACCTCGACTCCAGAAACCAAGAGGTCGCCCACGTGTCTCACCTGGAGCCTTTTGCCACAAGCACCAGGTTGGACCATTGTCACTTGCAGCCGTGTACAAAATGTTCTTAATGTCTGGACCATCTCGGACAGGTCCCAGACCCATTGCTTGAATTACCTCTTGCTTTATCTGGTCAAAGGCTGCTTGTTGTTCAGGTCCCCAGTGGAAATGGTTTCTCTTTCGAGTTACATCATACAGAGGTTTCACAATCTGACTGTATCCAGGAATGTGCAGTCTCCAAAATCCCACCATCCCCAAGAAACGTAGGGTCTCTTGCTTGTTTGTGGGACTTGCCATGGTAGAGACTCTATTTACCACATCCACTGGAATGTGTCGGCGTCCATCCTGCCACTTCACTCCCAGAAACTGAATTTCTGTGGTAGGTCCTTTCACCTTGTCTCGCTTGATGGCAAAACCTGCATTCAGAAGAATGTCAATGATTTTGTTACCTTTCTTGAAGACTTCCTCAGCAGTTTTCCCCCAGACGATGATATCATCGATGAACTGGATGTGTTCTGGAGCACCGCCTTTCTCCAGAGCATCGTGGATCACTGCATGACAGATGCTTGAGCTGTGGACCCAGCCCATTGGCAGCCTGTTGAAAGTGTACTGGATTCCTCTCCAGGTGAAAGCAAATTGAGGCCTGCATTCCTCTGCTATGGGAATAGAGAAAAATGCATTAGCAATGTCTATGGTAGCATACCATTTGGCCTCTTTGGATTCCAGCTCATACTGTAGTTCCATCATGTCTGGCACTGCTGCACTCATAGGTGGTGTCACTTCATTTAGGGCTCGATAGTCTACTGTCAGACGCCAGTCTCCATTCTGCTTCCGCACAGGCCACACTGGACTGTTGAAAGGTGAATGAGTTTTGCTGACGACTTTCTGACTCTCCAACTGACGAATCAGATTCTGAATGGGCAACAAAGAGTCACGGTTGGTTCTGTATTGTCTGTGATGCACAGTCTGAGAAGCAACCGGCAATTTAATGTCCTGTATCTTATGTTGTCCCACAACTGCAGATTCATCAGAAAGTTCAGGTCTGGCAGATAGCTTCAATTTTTGTCCATCAATTTCTATTGAAGCTACTCCAAAAGCCCATTTGTAACCTCTAGGGTCTTTGAAACGCCCTTCTCTCAGAAAATCAATTCCCAAAATACAAGGTGCATCAGGTCCGGTCACAACTGTATGCTTCCTCCATTGTTTACCAGTTAGACTTATATTAACCTCGACCTTACTTAACTCTTGAGATCCACCAGTGACTCCCAGAATAGTTATAGACTCTGATCCCTGATAATTTGATGGTATTATGGTGCACTGAGCTCCTGTGTCAACCAAGGCCGTGTACTTCCGAAATTGTGAAGTGCCAGGCCACTGGATGTACACATCCCAATAGATTCTATTATCTCTGTTATCCCTCTCCTCCCCCTGGCGGGAGGCAGGGCACCCCTAGTTATGGGGAACATGCGCACATGTGCATTGCACATAGTTTGCAGGGTTATAACTTTGCATGTTATAACTGGAGCCACTGTTGGAGCCATAAGAGTCGTTCTGGGGAACTGTGGAAGTAACAGCTACCCTTCTGGTATTGCTACCTTGGGTTCTGCCACTTTGCAATTCCCTCAGTCTCCTGAAAAGATTAGAAGTTGGTTGGCCATCCCAGCGGTTCATGTTCTCACCAAACTGATCACGCAGAGTTATCCAAGTAGTTCTACGTGATTGCCTTGGTGGTCTGTTTTGGAATGACCTGTTTTGGAATGACCTGTTTTGGAATGACCTCCTTGGAGGACGTGTATTCCTCACAGATGAAACTTGTATCCACCTGGAGGAAGAATTGAAACTATCCCTTTGTGCCAATTGGGATATGGAATTTCTAAATTCATTTTTCAGATCCTTCATGCAATTCTCAATTTTTCCAGACAAAGTCTCAATGGCTGAAACCAAAGAACCACGTGTCATGCTATCCTCCAGTTGTCTCATTTGATCACTGAATTGGCCAACCGTAGGAGAAGCTCCACCATAACTTCTTGACACAATTCTGCTTGCCAGAATATTTGCATAATTAGAAGGAGCAAGTTTGATGATCTTTTTAGCAAGACCAATACCCACAGGAATGTCATCAGGATTCAGAGTTTCATGTTCACCATAGAGTAGCTCTCTAACAGCAAATTCTCTCAAGCGCTTAATTCCCTCATCTATGGTAGTCCAGGGTTTAGGATTCCATGGAAGATCATCTCGGGAAGGGTATCTCAGGGCAACCGCTATTAAAAGGCGTATCCACAGATTAACCTTACCGAGAGCTTCGCCTAGATGTCTATCTATTCCATTGTCCCTTGAGAGAGTTCCTAACTGAGCTGCTGACTTGTCTCCAACTGTTAGAGCTGAAGCACCTGTATCATAACACCTACTAAGCCAAGCTAGAACTGGCTCCTTATCTGCCCTGGTGAAATCTTTACGGACATTTCTCAATTCCTCCCGTGGTGACGAACAGTCCGTAATATCATCTTCATCTTCATCTCCCTGAATTCTTTGCCCATAAAATCCTGCTGTCATTCTCCTAAGGATCTCTTTAAGCTGAGAACCACCTTTGCCAGCTGCTTTCCTAGCTTCATCTCTATCCTGCTTTGATCTCACTAGGTTAGCTAGATCTTTAAAACAAACCTTCTCTTCCTCCTGAGCAGGATCTTTTAGAGTAGAGGGCCCCTCACCAGGATCAGTCTCCTCCTCTTCTTCTCCATCTTTGCCCTTTCCAGCTCTAGTCTTTAAAGGAGCCACCTTAACTGGAGCTGTGTTTGCATTTACAGCCACCTTAATGGAAGCTGACAGGTCCTGAGATAAATCAGCTGCTGGAGCAGTGACTTCCGGTCCCACTGAGGGAGTGGGTGGAAGTGATGTTGCTCCGTTAATGGCCGACGGAGAAGAAGAAGAAGGAGAAGGAGTGGGAGAAGGAGTAGGTGCCATGTTGATACCAGCCGATGCCCTTGGCTGCTTGCTAGAATCAGCAAAGTCATTTAGAGCTGCTTTACCAATTAACTTTTTAGCCTTCTTTTTAACTGACACGGGTTCTCCACAGTCCTCGTCACTAGATGACTCTGGGACTGATCGAGAGCCACGGCGTTTTCTTTTTGATCTAGTTTTAATAACAAAACAAGCTCTGGACACCTTTTTCTCCTGACGCCAGGAATACAGGGAATACACATTAGTTATCACCAGCAGCAGAATTATACACATCACATAAATCATCTTTGGATCCCAGGCATCACCTAAAGTTACTGTCTCCTCAGGCGGAATCTTAAAACTCTTTATCTCAATTGGGAGAGTGGTGGATGTAACATTCCTGTATCTCACTGGCCATAATAAATTAATACATTTTCCATACCATAATTTAACTTTATACATAACCCACATATAAATTGTCCGCACCAAATATTTACCCAGGTAATCCAAAATCAAACCCAAACAATATCTGTAAATCAGAGCCCCAAAAATTGAAAAGAATAATCGCTCCACAAACCACAATACCTTCATGTTTGCTAATTCAGCTAGAAAACACTAAATCAATCAAATAATAAATTGAACTAATTATCTGCCCCACGTTGGGCGCCAATAAAAAAAATGTGGTGGGTTGGAAGGGGTAAGGCTGAGAAGCCTCCTCCCTTCCCCCTTGTAAAGTAAAAGGGGAAAAAAAAATTGAAGGGAAAAGAAAAAAAAACTCGCAAGCTGAATTAGCAAAGCAGTGGAGCTATATTTACAAAGCGATGTAGGGTTTGCAGGGGATTATTTACAAATTTACAATATCTACAATATATACAAAGATATACAACAGAGTAACACAGAAATGAGAGTGACCCCCCTCTGGACAGAGGGGGTTCCCCACCTCCGCTCTCCCCTCTCTCCCCCCTTTCCCCAGAGTGGGATAGGAAGAGAGAGAAAAGAGAGGAAAGAAAAAAAAATGTTAGAAGCAGTTTGTGTTAATTGGAAAAGAGTTAATACAGGCCTGTTATCTGTTTTTCTCTCAAGGCCGGAGCCTTGGCAGAAAGCCCAGGACAGAAAGCTGTTGCCTGAAGAAGAGGCGGAAGCAAGACTGACTGAGAAGTGCTGGAAATGTCCAGTATAGTCCCAGCTCAGAAGTGCTTCCTCCCACTCATCCAATGAAATTAGTTTAGACTATTCCTTCCGTTTACCAACTTCCGTCCACCATGTTCCCTTTCTTAAGGGGGCAACATCAACCGGCCACAGGTGTCCCTGCCCATGGCAGGGGGGTTGGAACTAGATGATCCTTGTGGTCCCTTCCAACCCTGACTGATACTATGATACTATGAAAGAAATGAACACTATTTTATAGACACTTTAAATATATGTAGACTTCATATGCAGACCTCTCTGGAAAGGATTTGATCAGAACCATACTGATATTTATTGAGGGAAAAACACCCTTGTACTATAGATATTCAAAACTTGTTGTACTGGTCAGCACATGACCATTAAATGTAAAACTTCCCTGTCGACATTGCTGTGTCTTGTAAAATGGGTGAGGTATCCAAGGGCCACAGGTTGGTCTTCTTACATCACCACGTATGTCTTTCATGAGATGATCAGAAGATCCTTCCTCCCTTTCCTCTCCTTCCTTCCTTTCCTCCCCCTCATGCGCTTCCTCCCCTTATTTCATCATACTTTTACAAGGAATTGGCTGTGCCTGAGAGACAAGAGGAGTGGTCTCTCTACACCCCTCCCTCCTTTAATGTGCTCCTCCTGTATCTACCACACAGGAGACAGACATACACAGTGATAAGCTGTTTTAGTTCGTATAGAGAGAGTAATGAAGTGGAGTCATGGACTGATCCCAAACATTATCCCACCAATCCAAAGCAAAGCTTTCAGGTATGCTATTTTGACCTCTGACACACACACGTTGTGAAAAATAGGAAAGGATGTTTTTTTTTCTGAATGCAGATCATCTCAGAGTCGGAGTGAGCCTGGAAATGAAGGGTTACCTGTTTCATGTGTTTTGGCCAAAAGAGAAAGGTCACTGTAGGTGCAGAGCCTAGAAAGCAAAGAACTGTCTTACAGTACGTACTTCAGCTACCTAGATACACGTCTTAGTGTATCAGTGTAGTCTGATACACTGTACACTGATACACTCAGTGCAGTACACTGAGAAGTGTATCACTTCTCAGACAGATGATAACACATCTGTGGCAATCTTATCTTCAGATCCTAAATTCTCCAAGATCTGCCCAGAGAGGAAAGATGAGCTTCAGGACTCATCCACTTTTTGCTTTCAAAGTGATTAAATGCTAGTCCCTGATGATAACTCATAACTGTGAGAAATTATTGCCTGGTTATATTTCTCCAAAAACTATTCTGAGGTCAGTGTAGTTCCTTGGGTTTGAATTTTTTTTCCCTGTTTTTTTTATTTTTTAATTTCTCTGTATGTTAAGAAAGCTGCTGAAAAGAGACAGTTGACAAATTATCCACCCTTCTGCTAAGTGACCTCTGAATGACAAATAACTTTCCTTAACTTAATCAAAAAACACACATAATGCTGCCTTCTTGGGAGAATATTGTGTATTTGTCTTCTCCACCACAATAGAAGTAAAGTTTTCTTAACTGAATATTCTCCCTAGTTTTATAAATTACAATTCATGGATTTCTGATTATGTTTGTGTTCAGAATTCATCTAGACTGCATTCTACAACCAGATATCACTATCAGAGATAGTGTGCCTGTATTTAGCTTTCCTTGGGGCCGTCTTGCAGCCCATGCTTGCCTGGTTCCAAACAGCACAAGTATGATAATTTGTTCCTCACTTTCCCTGTTTCTTAGGGATTATAATATGAGGCAAAGCTCATAGCAACACTGGTTTGAAAACTGCACTCTGTGTTAAGAATTTTTCTGAACTTGCCTCAGGTGAACACTATGCAGTGTGCCCAGGTGGCCAGGAGGGCCAATGGCATCCTGGCCTGCATCAAGAACATTGTGGCCAGCAGGAACAGGGAGGTCATTCTGCCCCTGTACACTGCACTGGTTAGGCCACACCTCGAGTACTGTGTCCAGTTCTGGGCCCCTCAGTTTAGGAAAGATGTTGACTTGCTGGAGCGTGTCCAGAGAAGGGCAACAAAGTTGGTGAGGGGCTTGGAACACAAGCCCTATGAGGAGAGGCTGAGGGAGCTGGGGCTGCTTAGCCTGGAGAAGAGGAGACTCAGGGGTGACCTTACTGCTCTCTACAACTACCTGAAGGGAGGTTGTCAACAGGCAGAGGTTGGTCTCTTCTCCCAGGCAGCCAGCAGCAGAACAAGAGGACACAGTCTCAGGCTGCCCCAGGGGAGGTTCAGGCTGGAGGTCAGGAGGAAGTTTTACAGAGAGAGAGTGATTGCCCACTGGAATGGGCTGCCTGGGGAGGTGGTGGAATCGCCATCGCTGGAGGTGTTCAGGAGGAGACTTGACAGGGTGCTTGGTTGCATGGGTTAGTTGGTTGGGTGGTGTTGGATGATAGGTTGGACGCAATGATCTTGAAGGTCTCTTCCAACCTGGTCTGGTCTATTCTATTCTATTCTATTCTATTCTATTCTATTCTATTCTATTCTATTCTACTCCCCAGATGAATAACACTGTCTTTCTTTACTGGTCAGGAAGAAAGACAACTTAGGGTTACAGGTCTAAAAAGGTGCACATCCTTCCCGTGGCCTGCCAGTGGTCATGAGCACTATTTCTCATTGTTGTCAGAGCTATGATGTTTAGAACCATTGTGCTGACAAGACTGTTGCAGCAATATCATCACAGTGCTAATATCAAATCATGTCTCTGTCAGAGTAAAAAGAGAGTAAAGAATTTTGATTCTTTCCTTGCTTCACTTCATTTACTGCGTTTCACTCTCAGTTTTTTTCTCAGTTCATAACTCTTCTGTTTAGCCTGGAAACTTCAAGGCTCATCTGTAGTTAACTGACTGTGACTGTGGTCTGCTAAAGAACAGAGAGCATAAGTACATTAATGGCCATGTGGTGCTTTCCCACTGGTAAAACCCATTTTTAATATGAGTACATTAATAATGTGACCTATTTGTCTCCTTGTAGAAAGATATAATGGTCTTAATGATTTTTTATATTGTTACACTATGCTTCCAGGTACAGGAAAATAAAGTCAGCCTTTGTCTAACTTTATATGCTTATTCTCCATTAAAGAGTACACAAAGGTATTGCTGACTGCATAGTATGGGTACTGCAGAGCACAGTCCAGTGAATGATGGAGAGATGCAGGATCAAGGCAAATAAAGGAAAGGCTGCATCAAGAAAATCAGGTCTTGCATCTCACTTGTCATGTAATGTGTAATGACTACCCTGTTAGGGCCTCATTCATTTGTGAGAAATTAAGAGGATGCCTACATGGGTAAACTGAAGTGTGCTAGGCAGTTCCTGGACATCGAAGTACAATTATTCACACTGAAAAATTGTGAACCTGATTGCTAGGATCATTTAAAGGTGGTGCATTAGTTGTTTTCTAGGCCATTGCCAGCTATGGCTCAAGGTTAGGATAGGAATGGCAATGCTTCTGCCTCCTAGCAGAGATGAGGCAGAAGTGACTGGCATGGGACTACATCATCCTGGTAATGGTGACTGCCTGGCCATGCCTGATGAAGGATGTGGGAGGATCACAAGGACCGAGGTCCACCTGAATTTGCTTTGTTTTGCACAATGAGGCCAGCCATGAAGGTAACTACAAGCACATCACCTGATATGTGTGTGCCAGAAAGAAAATAGCAATGGCTTATATATATGGAGCAGAAACAGCCCTTCAGATTAACTCCTCTTCCCTTAATCACCTTCAGTCTCCTGTCCTAGAGTTCAAGGACCAGAATATAAAGGACATCAAAGGTTATTACTCAGTGTAAGTCCAAAATGTTGCCACAAATATTTTAGATCTTTCCTGATAGTTTTTCTCTTCATACACACTTGGATCTCACTTGTCTTTCCACAGTCACATCAGCTGGGTGCTTTGCAGCTAAATGTATTAATAAATATTTGCAGTTAATACACCAAGATCTCTCACCTTGTGTCTTTTCTAATTGCTAATCTCCTAATTCTTATGAGAAATCCTTGATCTTGGCCCTTACTAGTGTTCATTTTAACGTGGTTCACATATCTGATCACTAAATTTCAACCTAACACAGTTACTATCAAGATAATCCAATTCTCCCTGGGGGATGTTCTAACCCTCCTACTTTACATCACTAGCACACATGCTATATTTCACACCAGTCATTAAATGAATAGCTGAGAGGACTGTGCTAAGATGGGTCCTTGTAACCTCTGAGCAATCTAATTCTTTCAGTGGAGTTCATTATTATCTCTCTTTAATTAGTATCTTATGGTTCCCTAATAATCTTTATCTGCTCCTATTACATAATAACTTCCCATACTGCACCAAAGAAAATGTTTTACTGACATATGAATAGATCCAGCAGACTCCATTGACTTAAAATTGAATAAATCAGTCATCAGATTATGTGAAAGGTATTAGATTAGGCTGGAATGATTATTTTTTTCAAATATCACGTTGATTTAATAACATTTTCCATTTTCTTTGAGGATTTTAATTTTTCTTTCCTTCAGAATTTGTTTTAAAGGTTTATATATCGCTCAGGTCAGACTTATGAGCCCAGAGTTACCACAGTAACAAGAGAGGAGACTTCTTAAGTGATCCTTTTGTTATTTTCTAAAGGTTTGCTCTGATCACTGCTTTGACAGGTTTATTAAAGATCTTTCTTGACAATGTCCAACTACCTGCAATCTCACCTCCCTCTTCCTGCTGCATTATGCAATGGAGGTTGCAATGTTTCCAGCTGAAGGACGTAAAGTTCATTGTTTTTTCATCTCAAAGAGTAACCATTTCCTTTCCTGTACATTCATTCTCATTAGCTGTCCTTGCTTTTCCAATTTCATGTGTTTATTGATCTTTAATGAACATGAGGCTAATTATTCTGTGAATATTTTTTTTAGTTAATATGCAGTATCACAGTATCACAGTATAACTTAGGTTGGAAAGGACCTTGAGGGTCATCAAGTCCAACCTATCAACACAGACCCCATGACTAGACCATGGCACCAAGTGCCACGTCCAATCTCCTCTTGAACGTCTCCAGGGACGGTGACTCAACCACCTCCCTGGGCAGCCCATTCCAATGCCGAATGACTCGCTCGGTGAAGAACTTCCTCCTCACCTCGAGTCTAAACCTCCCCTGGTGCAGCTTGAGACTGTGTCCCCTTGTTCTTGTGCTGGTTGCCTAGGACAAGAGACCAACCCCTTCCCTTCCCGACCACAACCACCCCTCAGGTAGTTGTAGAGGGCAATGAGGTCACCCCTGAGCCTCCTCTTCTCCAAGCTAAACAATCCCAGCTCCCTCAGCCTCTCCTCATAGGACTTGTGCTCAAGGCCTCTCCCCAGCCTTGTTGCCCTTCTCTGGACACGTTCAAGTGTTTTAATGTCCTTCTTAAACTTTTAATCCTTATTACTTTACTTTTATTCCTTACTTTACTTTTAATCCTTAATCTACCCTCCACATTGCAATAGGCCCTGTTTCTCTGGTCATCATCTTTCACTCACATTTGTGTAACTGAGGAAGGTTTTGCTGCTCTTGGCTTCATAAAGTTTAGCTAAACTTGGATATTTCAGCTTTGTTTTCATCCCTATGCTTCGTCACCTCCAGGATGCATCTGTCTGCACTTCAGCTATTTTTTCTTTCTTAGCTGGGTAATGTTCTTGTGCAGTGAAAGATGCAGGCCCTCGCTTGGGGTCTTTGCTTACAATTTTATGTGCAATCTCCATGCTTTCAGAAGAAGGGAGGGTGGTTGGATTTCTCCACTCTCCTATTGTTTCCCCCACTTTTATGATGTTAAGTCATGTCAGTCAGGTTTATAATATTGTAATAGACAACAACTCTTTTCCAAAACCAAAGCATACACCTTACAATCATGTTCACCTCATAAATTTCTCATTCAAGTGCTGACACTAACTTCTTTGCTTAAAATTGTTGAGAATATGCTACTTCAGGTGGGTGACTAAGACAATAGTATGCATCAATATAATACTGTGAGAGCAACCTGTCCAAGTTAATCTGAGTTGTAGACCTTAGGGAAAGAATTAAGGATTCAGACTCCATTTAATTTTTTTCCCCTTTGTTCCCCAGGGGTGGTAACTTTTTATGAGAATGAAACTCAACAGACCCATTTTTATGCTTCTTGGGACAGATCAAAGACAATTCTATGGATGTCAGCATGGTTGTCAGCATCATGAGAGCAAACCCAAACCCAGCAGAATATGATGTTTTAAAAGACACTTTTAATAGAACCTTTCCAGATGTAGCATTTTAAAGCAAGTGCAAGCAGAAAGAGGTAGATCTGTGTGGTAGTTTCAGGCTGTGCCTAGAAAATTTTCCACAGATCCTGAGCAGATCCTGGCCTTCTTGGCCATGTGGGCACACTGCTGGCTCATATTCAGCTGGCTGTCAATCAGTACCCCCAGGTCCCTTTCTGTTTGGCTGCTCTTCAGCCACTCTGGTCCCAGCCTGTAGCGCTGCATGGGGTTGCTGTGGCCAAAGTGCAGCACCCAGCACTTGGACTTGTTGAATGTCATCGTGTTGGACTCTGCCCTTCTGTCTAGCTGGTCAAGGTCCCTCTGCAGAGCCCTTCTACCCTCCAGCAGATCAACACCTGCTCCCAGCTTGGTGTCATCTGCAAATTTACTGATGGACTCAATGCCCTCATCCAGATCATCAATGAAGATATTGAACAGGATGGGGCCCAGCACAGATCCCTGGGGGACACCACTAGTGACTGGCCTCCAGCTGGATGTAGCACCATTCACTACCACTCTCTGGGCACGGCTCTCCAGCCACTTCCTAAGCCAGTGCAGGGTGCTGCTGTCCAAGCCATGGGCTGACAGCTTGGCCAGGAGTTTGCTATGGGGGATGGTGTCAAAGGCCTTGCTAAAGTCCAGGTAGACTACAACAACAGCCTTCCTCACATCCTTTGAACAACTTCTCCTGATGCCTTCCTTTGCTCTAGCAGATACTATCTCTGACTTCTGCTGGCTTTGCTGACCTTGAATGTGTTCTTGCTGTGGTTAAGTACTAACAGCCTACTCTCTGCTCTTTCTCTTGCCCTGCATACAGGCGGGAAGAGGGGGAAGCTGTTGGTACCCCCCTGCTGTTGTCCAGGGGGGTACTTGTGTTGTTTAGAAATTGTACATATATGCAAATACTGTGTATTTTGTACATGTTCATTGCCTTTCATGTTTCTAGATTGTAGTTTTGCTTGGAAATATAGCTTCATTTGTTTTCAGCTGAGCTGCTCTGGCAATTTTGTGTTTGGCCACAATCTGTTGAGGCCTGGTGTGGACTTTAGAAGAATACAAAATGTCAGTTTGCTTTATTGTGGTTGTGGCCAGGTAGGATGGAACAATGTCTGTGTTAATACAGTTGCTGTGTCTTCTAGTTTGCTCCCATTTTGGATCGGCAGCCCTTCTGCCATACTCAGAAACACTACTTTGGAGGCATTGATGAGTTATGAAGTGCTGTTTCAAAGGGGTTTTGTAGACTCGGCAGGGGGTGAAAAGTTCTCTCACATTATATCTTCCTTGATTTAGAGATACACCCCACAGTACAAGCACCAGTGGGCATTCTTTTATTGATCCACAGATTTCCCTTTCCACAGTGGTTACCATCCATGTCCTTTGCTGCTAACCCCATGTCATTTGTGGCTAGAAAATGAAGACACCCAAGTACGCTATTGTCAGTCCCAGTCCTCTGTGGACTGTAACATGGGAGCCTGGGGAAACCTAAGTCTGCAAGCCTCTGACGCCTGGCTTAGTGCTGCCAGGCAGCAAGATGACAAAATTAATTTCTATGATGCAAAAATTAGATCAGATTGATAGGAAGCTACTAATAAAATGTCATATATTATAGATGTGGAAGGACCACAGTGCCAGTGATAAAGTGAGATTGGTCAGGTCTGACAAACATGCATCAGAGCTGTGTTATTGACAGTGGGGGATAGTATTGATTGAGCTGCCAAGCTTATCATATTACACAATTATGATATTAGATTTGCATTTTTAATTCTTTTAGAAGAAATTGGCCCAAGGCAATTACAAAAGAGAAATGCTGCTATGGAGCCTGCTGGTCCAGAAAGGAGGAATCATAAGCTTTTAAGAAGCAGTAGCCACTGTCAAATAAAAGTTTTGCCTGGAAGACCCATGACAAGGAGACAATGCAAGTACAAAAGCAATAAAGCTTTAAAGGATTTGTTCCAAACAGTGTTGTCTCAAGGGACAATAAGGCAAGAACAGATGACTATTAAACCTGGGCTAATAAAGATGAGACCTACAGGCTACTTGCTTTGTACAGATCACAGTCCACATGGATGTGCAACCTGTAGAGTCATGGAGAGTTTGTCCAGACAATGCCTTCTTTTTCTACAGCACAGTGTGCAAACAGTTCTAAATCTTTTAATTGTAGGCCTCATCTGTTGGCATAAGCCACCCAGGCTGTAAGTTTGTCATGTAGCTCTTTTGCAAGCCAGTGACTACCACCCAGTAGAGTGAAAGAGTTGGACATAATCTTTTCTCCTCACTAATATGCTCATTGCATGAAGTTGTTGTAGGAGTTAGTTCTTTTGGGCTTCTCTCCTCGAAGGGAATATCTTAAGGACAATCCATTGGTCCAAGGAAGATGTTTGTTGCTTTGAATTCAGCAGCACTTGTATGAAACAATAAGATTTATAAGATTTCCAAAACAATGATCCTTTGTATTCTGAGCTATGTGACTTTCAAAAGTCCATTCCTATAATACAACATTGCTGACTCTGTTTATGTTCTCCAGCACAAACATTTTCTTCAAAAATCAGGTACTCTGAAAAGGAGATAGTCAAAACCTAATGATGAGAACATTTCATCTACATATCTTGAGATACTTCAAAACCCTTATTCTTTCTATTTAACAATAGTGAAAATTAAGAATAATTATGATCAATGTCTTTTCCATTGATACAACATTGAAGGTAGCAGCATGTGCAGGTCTGGCATAGATATTACATGTGTTGCAGTACAGTTGTTTTGTTGTTGTTAAGTATGTTGAACTGTTCAACAATGGAATCAGCAGATCATAATGGTTGTCCTGAAGGGTCATAGAATCGTAGAATCAAGAAGGTTGGAAAAGACCTCAAAGATCATCAAGTCCAACCTGTCACCCAAGATGTCATGACTACTAAACCATGGCACCAAGTGCCATGTCCAGTCCCCTCTTGAACACCTCCAGGGATGGTGACTCCACCACCTCCCCGGGCAGCACATTCCAATGCCTAACAAATCTCTCTGGGAAGAACTTTCTCCTCACCTTGAGCCTAAACTTCCCCGGTGCAGTTTGAGACTGTGTCCTCTTGTTATGGTGCTGAATGCCTGGGAGAAGAGAGCAACCCCCTCCTGTCTACAAGCTCCCTTCAGGTAGTTGTAGACAGCAATAAGGTCTCCCCTGAGCCTCCTCTTCTCCAGGCTAAACAATCCCAGCTCCCTCAGCCTCTCCTCATAGGGCTTGTGTTCCAAACCCCTCAACAGCCTTGTTGACCTTCTCTGGTTCAAGAGTCTCAATATTCTTCTTAAATTGAGGGGCCCAGAACTGGACACAGTACTCAAGATGTGGCCTAAGCAGTGCTGAGTACAGGGGCACAATGACTTCCCTGCTCCTGCTTGCCACACTATTCCTAATGCAGGCCAGGATGCCTTTGACCTTCTTGGCCACCTGGGCACACTGGTCAAACCCCAAAACATGCCCCAGCCCAGACAATAGGCTAAGCACCTGTGAATGTGCTAACCTGGACAGTTCCTGGGGTCCAGATGGTCAAGGTAAATGTATAGTATGTGTGATTAACCTTGTAAGCACCTGTGAATGTGCAAACCCAGATAGCTCCTGGGGTCCAGATAAACATGTGTCATGTATAATTATCTTTGTGACACAGCTGTGAACTGTGTGTACCCCATCCATGTTTGGATATCCACTATCCAGTTATCAGGGTTCTGTGGTACCAAAGGGCATTAGTTGTCTTGGGACAGTATTTAAACCAGCCAAGAAGTCAGGCGACTTTCTTTGTTCTCACCCAGCAGTCAACAAGACCCAAATGCTGCCAG
Organism: Melanerpes formicivorus; assembly: GCF_026170545.1. Lineage (NCBI taxonomy): Eukaryota > Metazoa > Chordata > Aves > Piciformes > Picidae > Melanerpes > Melanerpes formicivorus. The sequence continues at coordinate 13,151,369 of NW_027142363.1, read as the reverse complement.
AGTAGCAGCTGAGGGCCTGCTTATCACAAAGAGACAGAGCCAAATGCTGCCTGAGTAGCAGCTGAAGAACTTGCTCTAGCAGACCAACAACATCACTCAGGCCTTGCACCTGGACCAAGGCAGAAAGGGGAAAATCTCCAAAAGAATTGAATCTCAGAAGAGACTACAGCCCAGTAATGGAGCACATAAGAGAGAGGCCCTCAGCTGCCTCCCAGCCAAGGACAGCTCGAATTATAGGCATGGTATCTGGGAAAATACTGGACAGAAGAGCAAGTTGGGAGTCCCCAGCTAATCTGCCACAGAATCCCATTTGTGGGGAAAATCACAGATGACAGCACCTGTCTTTATACGTGGAATGTAAAACCCACAACCTGTGAATACATGTTGTAAATAAGTTACAGTGGTGTTTGAAGATACCACCACCCGAGATGTTAAGTAGCAAAACAGATAAAAATATACATTTCATTACAATGGTGAAATGATAGTTGCCCATCAGCACAAATCATCTAATGGTAAAATGTAAGAAGACAGTGACACAGTCTGTGCCCACTTTCTTCTGTAACAATTCAGTTATCATAACATTTTGAGAAACATAATTAAAACCATCTCCTAACTTGGACAGTGATCATGTCACAGGTAGCAAAAGACTTAGGTGGCCTATTGGGAGACTCAAGTTCACAGTGGTAAGTACAGCAATAGTAGACAGATGGGGGAGGGAAGAGGCCTTAAATGGCCTCTTGCACTTACCCACTCCTTTGAGGGGTATTACTCTTCTGTAGTTCTATCCTTTGCAGCTGATCCACAGCAAGACCAGAATCATAGAATGGTTTAGATTGGAAGGGTCATCTAAAGGTCATCTAGTCCAAGCACCTCTGCAGTAAGCAGGGGCATCCTCAACTAGATCAGGCTGCCCAGTGCCTTGCTGAGCCTCACTTTGAATATCTCCAGGGATGGGGTCTCAACCGCATGCCCTGGGCAACCCATTCCAGTGTTCCACCACATTCGTGGTATAAGGCTACAGAAACCAGCTGCTCAAACAAAAGTGTAAACGATATCTATTGAATTCATGCACACATGCACAGGTACAGAAGAACACCTACAAAGTAAAGATGTTTCATTCAGAATTGGCTCACATGAAGAGAATTTTTGCTGCGTCTGGCCAGAGGGTGAAAAGTCATTGTCATGAAACTTTTAATGTCCCAGAAATGTTTTTGTTCCACACTGGAACGAAAACAAAACTTTTAGAATGCTTTTCTGACTTGGAATTGTGTCAAAAAGTACTGTTTTCAGATTGAAAAGTTCCAAGTTTCGGTACAGGCTTCCCCCCTGCTCCTGGGCTTCAGAAATCTTTGTCAAAACCAATATGTCTCCATGAAATATTTTAGTGTTGATAAACAACGTGTTTTAATGGAGTGACATTTTGTTGAAAAGATTCCAGCCAGCTCTAGCTGCAGCCTTTTTCAAGATTGGGCAACTGAGCATTATTAATATTGCTAAATCTTTCTTTTCAAAGGCCATCATGTCTCTTGATGATCACTAGACATCAGGAACTAATTACTTATAATGTGGGGTAAGTCAGGGAGAGGGTGAAAGGATTCATAGTGTGGTTTATTGGACCCAAGCATGGGATAGTATTAATTACCCACGGGTTGAAAATTGCATTTTCTGGTTTTGATATATTTATGTAACAAAAGGAAGCACCCCACTTCAGCTGGCTGTGAGTTCCCCTCCCAGACAAGAATGAGGGTTCTCTGGATGAGCACTCAGGCAGCAGGGCCAGGGCAGACTGCCACTGGCCATGGGCCTGATCCTGCCACTGCTATGGTGGTGATTAGCCACACAGCAGCTAAAGATATTGCATAGCTGTGACATCCCTGCCTGCTAGGAGCCTGATCTCTTTGTGTTTGTGCCATTGCTTGCAGGAACTCCTCAGGATAGAATGAGACAGGGTGATGGGAGAAGGCATCCTCTTATCTCTCTAAACCTAATAATCTTACTAATCTTCTTCTGCCCTTGCCTACCTGCACTGACAGTGTTTTGGGAGTGGAGAGATGCTTGGCTGGATGGAGGGAGAGTTTTTGCTTGGAAAAAAGTACTACATACAGCTAGGGTCTGTGGAGCCCCTGGTGTATGGAAAGTGCCTTCAAGGCTGCCCACAGCCCTGCAGGTATCTAGAAGGGTCAGGGCATCAATGCATGTGCAAAACTGGACTGCGCACTGGTCCAGCATACTGTCCAAAGTATCAGGGCTGGGATGTGGTGCTTAATCCCTTGTGTCCTCAGTGTGATGGAGTTGGAGTTGATGTGTTATACCTGGCCTTCACCTGGCTGCCCCAAGGAGTGCTCTGGTGACTGATCAATAACCAAGTGAGAAAGCCAAAGCTGCTAAATGTGAGCATAGAGGAAGAGAGGAAAAATGGATACAATGCTCTTGAAGCTTGTTGATCCCCTGAGAAAATACTGAGTATGTGCCTATGGGAGCCTGAGCGTGCAAGGAGAGGGCTGCTGTTTTGGCAACACTGTGCAATTTACCATAGAAGTTACATTGCGTGTATTATCATATTATCCTTCCAGTTTAAGGTTTTGGTCCACTATGTAAGGGAAATAAGAGAAAATATAGAATAGAATAGAATAGAATAGAATAGAATAGAATAGAATAGAATAGAATAGAATAGAACAGAATAGGTGGTCAGGCCTGATACTTCTCCCTGTTGCCTCCGCGCCTCTTCAGAGAGAGACTGGTTTTGTATTCTTCTTTGTCCCCCTCCCACCCATCTTTGTTCCTTGCCCTTGTGAACGTTACCTGTTATTGTTTTATATATATATTGTTTAAAGAAAACTCTTTACCTCTCTACTTCCTAGCTGACTCCAAATTATTGCTCAGTGGATTTGCTCCTTTCCTTTTTTTTTCCTCTCTGTTGGGAGGGAGGAGGAGGAGGGAGCAGGGAAGAGATCCTCAGCCTTGCCCCCATCTGAGCTCTTAACTCCCAGTTAAGGCTTAAACCACCACATTGGCCAAGAAATTGGTATGGGGGAAGTGGTTCTGCCAATTACCCCTTTGAATTTCAAGAGCAGAGGATGTAGGCTACTGTCAAGCTTCATCAGGCTCCAAATGATGTTATTGTAGTGTTTCTCCTGTTAGATGGAACACATTTATTTCCTGTTGATATTATATAGCTGATGGCAGATAATTGCACTGACAGATTTAGAGACATCAGGCAGAGTTAAGAGCCAGAGTGCTATGAAGGAAAAAGGAGACTGTGGTTTCACTGACAAGCAAAAGCCACAGGGAGACATCCTTTCACTGGGCCTAGAGAGCTAACATCCATTTACACCTTCAGAAAGCTCCTTCATGATTTGTAACAGTTCACACTTCAGCTACAGTGCTCAGTGAAGATCACAATATATGGCTTTCATGACAAAGTTATTTTATCAATCAGATTTATAATGTTATTCTGCCTACTGACTATTTGATCTTCCCATGACAAAAGATGGCCCACCAGAAAATTCACAGCTGTGCTAGTCCTCTTTGTTGTTAATTTCTACACCTGAGTGATGCAGGGGCACTGGGGAAAAGGGTTGCATAAAATGGTTGCATCTATGGCAGTTATCTCAGGAGGTGAGACTCACAGAAGCCACAGTTGCCTCTTTTTGTGCAACATTTCAGGTAAAAGTGACTTTTAGTACACATTTAATCAATTATCCATGTAAATGTTTTGGCTAAAAATAGCTACAGAGAAACCTAGATGCAAAGATGATGTAAAGAAGTTTTTGGCTAAGGAGGCAGGTTCTGTGTGGGTATCAAGACAGGAGCTGGGCATTATGAGCTGATGGGCTGAGAGCACCATAGGGTTACTTGGCTTGTTGTTAAACTTGAGGATTTTGATTTTCAGCTGAAACTGTACCTGGCTTGGGACTTTTCATTTAATCAGGGATGCATTGTGGAGAAGGCAAAATGAGCTCATCCTATATACACAACGAGAATCATGGAAATTGTTGGAATGTGGAAGAGAATTATGGAAAAAGTCAGAGCAATTATTGAGACAACGCTGAATTTATGAAGTGAAGCATTAGACATCTGCTTATCAGTTGTTCCTATGTGCCAGGCATTTCAGAAGTACATTTGTGTAAGGTTGACTCTTTCTGAAGGATGCTCAAGTTCTTATACAAATCTGATTTACTATTACTGAATGAAGTTGGGATGACTAGATTTTACCTGAAATAGTACAGCTTTGTGGGTCTTTTTGGGTTTGTTTTTGTTTATTATTGGTGCATACAGAAAACAGAACTCAAGTACAGTTTAGTTAATTTTTTTCTTTGCCAGATCAGGTGACAAAAAGACAATGAACATAATGCCTTCAATCATTCCAGTTCTTTAAGTCCCAGTCAATAAGTTTATTGCCTTTCATCTCTTCTGCTCTTAACATAACTTAAAAGCATTGGAGTCTAACAAGTGCTCCTGCTATAACAAGACTATCAGTTTCATTGATTTCCTAAGAGGAAAGCCTCCAACTAAAACTCAAGAAAGAGATTAATACAACTACCTTTTAATAATATTAACTTTCTTGAAATCAATACTTTTTCTCATATTACACTATACTTTGCTACATACCAGGTACTGTACAAATAATCACAATCGATACAGAGCCTGTGTATTTGCAAGGACCTTTTCAAAGGCTGGCATAATGGACAAGATTTAGCCAAATCCAATCTGAAAAGTCAGAGTGCGCCTTTGATCTCAAACAACAGGAAGGGCTGTTGGGGGCTCCAAAATCAGAAGGTTTTGGCTGGGCTTGTCGTGGTCCTGGGGGTGACTAATGTGTGATGACAGAAGTAACGCTCTAGGCCATGGTGGAATCAGGGGTTTCTATAACAGCATTGTGCTGCAGAGGTCAGGTTGTAGACCTTTGTTGAAATCCTGTAAGTGAATTGGTAGAAATTTTGGGGTGATTTCCAGCCTTGAGTAGTGTTCATTGGTATTCTGGATACAGAAACACAGAAAGAATGAGGCCACCTACAGCCAGTTTACCAGGGCTGTTTTCAGGCAGCCTTTGAATATCCCCAAAGGGGCAGAATTCACAATCTCCCAAAGCAGCCTGTGGCAGTCCTCAGCCATCTTTACAGTCAGATTGTTTCCTAATGTACAAACAGAACCCCTTGTGTCTCAGTTGGACAAGGATAAGTTTCATAGACTGCTTAGTGTGGCCTCACCAGTGCTCAGTACAGGGGGACAATCCCTTCCCTACTCCTGCTGGCCACACTACTCCTGATACAGTCCCAGATGCTGTTGGCCTTTTGGTCAAGCTGCTTATGTCTGTCTGGCTGTTGATCAATGCGCCCAGGTCTTTCCTACAGTGCAGCTTTCCAGGCACTCTCCCCCAAGCACGTTATGTTGCGTGGGGTTGTTGTAACTGAAGTGCAGGTCCCGGCACTCAACCTTGTTGAATCTTATACACCTGGCCTTGGCCCATCAATTCATTCTGTCCAGGTCCCTCTGTAGAGCCTTCCTACCCTCAAGCAGATCAGCACTCCCACCTAGCTTAGTGTCATCTGCAAACTTACTGAGAGTGCATTCAATCCCCTCATTTAGATCATCGATTAGACTAGACTAGACTAGACTAGAATTAACCAGGATGGAAAAGACCTTTGAGATCATTGAGTCCAACCTATGTTCCAACACTATCTAATCAACTAAACCATGGCACCATGTGCCCCATCCAGTCTCTTCCTAAACACCTCCAGTGATGGTGACTCCACCACCTCCCTGGGCAGCCCATTCCAATGGCAAATCACTCTTTCTATGAAGAATTTCTTCCTCACATCCAGCCTAAACCTCCCCAGGTACAGTTTGAGACTGTGTCTTGTTCTGGTGCTGGCTAGAGACATTAAGGAGAACTGCTTCCAATACTGAGCCCTGGGGAGCAACAACTGTGACCTTGCAGCCCAGGGACATTAATTACCACTGTCTGATAAGAAAACTCAAATAAAAATCCCTTTGGTAATTGGAATATATTGCCAGCCCACAGGGAGGCCAGTGAAGCAGGATATTTCATGGCCCCTTCCAGATTTCCACAAAGAAATCCAGGGCCTGGCATAGTGTTATCAAAAACCTCACAACTCTGTGCATGTTGGATAAATCAGGGGGAGTCCCACACTCAGCATACCTCATTACATTACAATTTGTGTCATTATTGTAGGGTGTTCCATTTTGGTTATCTATCTATAGCCTTTAGAATATATGAGAAGTATGGAGAGTCTGTGTTCACTGTGATGTTTTCTGAAAGTCATCCTCTGATGAGATCTATCTGAAAAGGTAAAATATTTGGGTAACCTGCCTAGAGCCCTGGTTTGAATTAGAACAGAAATTCCATTCAGTGATTTTATTTTTCATCTGAGTCTCCTCTAAGTGACATCACTTTTCTGAAGTTAACAGCCTATTTTTACAGCCAGTGTTGGCTTCTAAAAGAGGTAATCCTTGACATTTATAGTTGCTACCAAGGATTGGTATGCAAAAAGGCTTTTGCTTGTACTTGTTCCTGCAGAGACCAAAGTCACTGATAAATCTTGTGTGCCATATTGGGGGTGCAGTAATAAAAGGCTGCACCTGTAGGGAGGAGCAGACAGAACAGGTGACCCTAAACTGGCCAACAAGTGATTCCATTTCAGGTATGTCATATTCAGTATAATGCTGAGAGTCAAGCTCTCTTTCTCTATGGCCAGCAGGGCTGCCCAGGGAGGTGGTGGAGTCACTGTCCCTGGAGTTGTTCAAGAGGGGATTGGACGTGGCACTTGGTGCCATGGTCTAGCCATGAGGTCTGTGGTGATAGGTTGGACTCGATGATCCTCGAGGTCTCTTCCAACCTTAGTGATACTGTGATACTGTGATACTGTCTGTTCTGCCTTTCATCCCAATCTGAATTCCCGAATACAGTTCCAGAATCCAGGTCCTGAATCTGGTTTCCATGTGCCACTGGGTCTATCCTGGAACTTCTGCTGACATCATCAGTGGTGACAGTGATGTAATGGCCATCAAGGGAGTTTGGTTCAATAATCGTTTTGTATGTATTTAATGTCATTGCTATTGTTTTCATCAAATCTGTTTTAGTTTTCTTCCCTTATTTCCTTTTTCTTTCCTTGTTTCCTTTTTCTTGCCCTTGGGGAAGAAAGAAGGGTTCATAGACAGATTCTATGGGTTAGCCCTGGCCTAACCCTTGACACTTATCTAAGTTTGAGAGACCATATTGGGATATTTATGGAATAATCTTTTTCTAGACAGGCCTTTTATCATTTGTGGTCAAATACAGATTCAGAATTGGACAAGGGAATATACAGACAGGCACCAAGCCATGCAGCTCAGTGATCACTGCTGCTACTGATGGAAACATCAGCAACAGTGAAGCACTCAGGAAGCACTGGGGCCAGCACTGAAGCTGAGGGAAATTCCTCTCCATTGGACCTAAATTTCCAGCAAAAAGTGCAGCTCTTCAGTGCTTAAACAGGATGGAGATGAGATGGGTCTGGAGAGAGGGCTACAGGATATGTCTAGTAATCATCTGAGTTAGGTGTTCAAGTGCAGTTCTACCTGCAGAGTCCATCTAGTTTTATTGGAAGCTGAGATTTGAGAGAACAGGTGGAAAACTTCAGATTCAGTAAAATGTGTCCTTTACTTCTGCTAACTTAGTCCCTTCATGGACAAACCCACTGTGTAATTCCTCTTGTGGTTTACCACAGTGTATTACATCACTGGAGGTGTGTAGGAGGAGGCTTGATGGGGTGCTAGGTGCCATGGTTTAGTTGATTAGATGGTGTTGGATGATGGGTTGGACATGATGATCTTGAAGGTCTCTTCCAACCTGGTCTGGTCTGGTCTGGTCTACTCTACTCTACTCTACTCTACTCTGTTACACCATCACAGTGGACACTACCTATACCTAACGGGAAATATAGGTATATACGAGATCAATAGAAGTTGCATCCTGTCAATGAATCTCATAGTGAGTTTTTCTATCTCCTTTTTCTCTTAGTTTGAGCACTTTGAGAACTAGCAGGAGGAGGAATAATGAGGAAGATCCTTGTTCTCCACACTGTATTCCTTTCCATTTATTAATGCATACAGAATGTTTTGCTAAAACAGATATTCTTCGGAGAGCTGTGCTTTAAAGAAGGTGAAATTTTTGTGATCATGAGAATGATCATGTGAAGATTGTGAGAAATTACCTTGTATAGCCTTTAAAACTACTACATTGCAAAGTTTCAGTTTTCTGAGAAAGTAGTATTTCTCTCTCATAATGCTTCTGCTGTGGATGAAGGTCTTCTTACCAAACAACATTTCTGACTTCTGATCAATTCTGCTCTCAAACTTTGTTAGCTACGGCAGCCAGGACAGAGAATTAAATGTCAAGGCATAGAGAATATGAAATGAAAAATATTCCTCCTCTTTTACAAGGATAAATTATATGCCTGAAAATAAACATTTCTTTTGGATATTATTAGGACATGTCAAATGTTCCTTCACTTTTGACATAAAATTTGGTTTTAGTTATACTACCACTCCTGGAAGAGTGATATTAGACACATTATATGGTGAATTTCTGTGCATAGCAGAGTGACTTTCATGTGAAGATTATTGCCTGCATCATCATGAACTCTCATCCAAATAGGTGGAGTTGAACTTTAAAAGGATGAATTTGTGGGTTTGGGAACATTCTTGCATTTTGCTGTACTACTGAGTTAAATGTTGAGAACAAGGAGTTGAACAGTGGAACCAGGCATGGAGCTGAAAGTAGAGGGGTAGCTGCTGCTGGTCCTTCTGTGGTGTATAACAGTTAATGTTTGCATGCATGAGCGAAAGGTGGAGAACAACAGAGAGGGGATTCATTGGAGGGTTTGGAAAACTTTCTCCTAATCTTAATTCATAGTCTCTTCCCCTTTCCTGCTTCTCATTCCCAGTTCTAGAGCACTTCCTTCCTTAACTATAGCATTGGTATTGCATGTGTTTTAGGGGCAGGGTGTGTGTGTGAAGAAATTAGTTAAGAAGAAGATAAAAATATTTGGTTTCAAAATGATTCCAAATACTTGCCATGAAAAAGACCTTTCTGGTGTTTTCTCTAAGAACAATGTGTGTTGCTTTCAAACCTTGTCAAGAAAATAATCTAGCAAAAAAGAAGACAAAGGTAAGCAGAGAACATTTAAGCATCAGTCTGGCAGCCAGAGCCAGTAACGGTAAACCTCAAAGGCTTTTTTGTTTGCATTAGCATTTTTGTTCATTTTTCCTAGTTTACCATCAGCATTCCTGTGTCTTTCCCTGCACTGTCCCTACTGCAGCCACAGAGACCAGATCCCAGACTGTGAAGCCACAGGGACATTCCAGTCCCCTTAGGTTTTCTATCTTTTAATCTCTTTTAAACATATCAAAGTATTTTTCATTTGATACTTCTCTCTGTACAGAAGACACATGCTGTACAGGCTGGTACAGCAGGCACTGGGGAAGCCCAGTTGGAAGGCTGAGCAATTCCAGGCAGTGATGTGCCAAAAGCATCTCCAAGTGTCAGTGGGGAAGGTTCAGGTCTCACAGAGACGGTCAGCACATCTGCTTTTTCCTTCCCTTGTTACTGGGAACAGTGGGAGGGTTAAAACTCCGCTGGGCCTCCTTCACAGCCTGGAATCCTGACTGTTTCACTTAGGGTAGTTCTGTGTGCAGTAAAATGCAGCTGTGAATGGCAGGAGTTAGTGACAGGCTGGGTTTGACGGGGCTGGTATCTGTGGCTAAACAATTTTCAGTGCCTATGAGCACACCCAGGGAAAGTGAAGTTCTCTTTCTGTCCAGCTTAGAAAGACACTGTTGCCTAAATGAAAGATTAATGCTTGAAAAAAGTCTGAAAAATGGATATCCCTTTGACCTTTCTAAGGTTTGTCATTTAGTTGACATACCCATTACCTCAAAAATCAAATGTGTTTGTCTAAACATTATTCTGATGTTTGGTTTGGGCACCAAAGGTCAGACAGCTGACCACTAACTCGCTGACAGTGATCAATTCAGCCTGAAATCTTGTCACTTTCCCTGTTTATTCTGCTATCCATCTCTGCTTTGCCAGCCTCCACAGCCACTTTCTGCTGTTGAGGCGCTTTTAAACCTAACAATAATCCAATTTAGAATTGATCAATGGGAATGTGTGGTCAGTAAGCAAAATGACAAAGTCTGCATACAACCACTGACCACAATCTGGTGGTATTTTACATAGGGCTGAGTGCAAACTTAATATATGTAAACAGTTCCCAACCACAACTGTTCCAGCAAATAGGAGGTGATAGGGACCAGTGTTTCACGTGCTCAGGGTTGACGCTTGTCTCATGCAACAGCTCTGTGCGGCCCTCTGGTTCCTTATATGGCTGCCTGTACTTGGTGTGATGTAAAATTGTTCCCCTCAGGGAACAAGTGTCCCAGCTTTTGCTGTGGTGCTTTTCCAACCAAACTCTGTTATGAAATCCAGCCTTGCTAGTGGGAGAAGTTTGTGGCAATTCTTAGGAATATATCAGAAGGAAAAAAAAAATCCCACCTCTCGACACTGAGCTGTAAGTGCAAAGAAAGATGAGAAAAGGAGGTCTTCTAATTCTTAGTGTTTGCAGGCCTTTCATTTGCCATGGGTTAGTTGTTTAGGTGGGTTGGATTGGTTGATGGATTGGACACGTTGATCTTGAAGGTCTCTTCCAACCTGGTTTATTCTATGTATTCTATTCCATGTATTCATTTAAAGGAAGGAAGATGAGGTACCATGGGGCTGTTCCCTTCATTTCAGTCAGGTAACATAGAAGAATAGCATAACAAGAAGAAGGACCTAATTTAAAAAACACTTCTTGGATTCCCACAGAGAACAACATAATGCCTGAATAAATGCATCCTGGATAGATATTCAGGGTATTCAGGTAAACACCTGGGGCAAAAATCCTCCCCAGCTTTCTAGGCACTTTTCAAATGTTGTTTTTGTCCCTTTTGCTTGCTTGCAGAGACCTCTCAGTCTTCAACTTGCACAGGCCAGAGAGGCACATGACAAATGATAATGAGACACTGTTTTATATCATTTGTACAACATTTTTCATTAGGTGCTAAACCTAATGTTGCATCTGCTTTGCTTGGCTTCTTGTATGACTATGTGTGGAAGAGAAGATTCAGGTCTTGGAAACACTACACCTAAGCCTTGATGGGGCATCCTGATTCACAAAACATGCTCATAGCAGCTGTTTGAAGTGTAGCTTGATGTTCTGCTAGAAAGCAGAGACTCTATTCCAAATATTTGTTTTCAGATGTGTTCAAATTGTGAGCACACCTATGGCCAAGTACTCAGTGCTGGTGATATGTTTTGACTCATCAATGTGTGCAAAAGTTACACAGAATTACACACAATCAACCAGGTTGGAAGAGACCTCCAAGATCATCAAGCTCAACTGATCACCCAACCCTATCTTATCAACTAATCCATGGTACTAAGTGCCACATCCAGTTTTTTCTTAAACACTCTAGGGACCCTGACTCCGTCACCTCCCTGGACTCCCATTCCAATGGGCAATCACTCTTTCTGTGAAGAACTTTTTTCTAAGGTCAAGCCTAAACTTCCCTTTGCACAGCTTGAGACTGTGTCCTCTTGTTCTATTTCTGGTTTCCTGGGAGAAGAGACCAACCTCCACCTGGCTACAACCACCCTTCAAGGAGTTGTAGAGAGCAATAAGGTCTCCCCTGAGCCTCCCCTTCTCCAGGCTAATGCTTTATGGCAGTGCTTTGCCCAACCTGTGTTACATGGGGCAATGCATGCCTCATACTCATCTACACTGCTGAGATTAGCTTTTTTCACTACCAACAGTAAACTTCCTCTGCTATGGAATGACTTTTTTTTCTGACTCCTAAATGTTGGTTTTCGTACTTCTGCTCTGATCTGCACACTGAACCTGTTAGATAGGGCTTATTTTTGGAGGAATTTGTTATGAAACCAAACCTTTCATATGTATTACATGTTTCAAGTGTCACCTTCCTTATGAGGGTTGCCTTATGAGATGCTACTTTGTTCAAGTTACCTGTTCAAGTATTGAAATGCAGCTGTCACACTTCTGCTATCATTGTGGCCTTGTGGAAATCTGTCAAGGTGAAGAACGGGCTTTGTCCACAGCATTTTCAGCCACCACCAGCACATCTCTTGGGACATGCTTGTTGGTGTTACTAGGATGATACCATCTATTCAGTCAAAAAAGCATGGCAAACCTAGCATCAGACTAGAAGGATTATTTTTCCTTTGATTTGGAAATGGGGCAGGACAATGGTCTGAGCTTTGTCTGCAGTTTCTGCCACCAGGCCCCCAAGACTCAGGGTGAGACAATGTACCACCTCCTTGTAATAAGGAGGGAAACCTCAAATCATAATGTAGGAAAGCTCCTCTCCTGGCAGCCACCAATAACATATGAGAACATGAGCTCTTGATAAGCCAGAGGTCCAAACACATCTTGGAGTTTGCCCCAACTGGCATGACAACATCAGTGACAGAAGAAGGTCACATTGGTGTCATTTGAATGGTGAGCTGGCTTTTGGTGTACTACAAAACACTGCTCTTGCTTGGGCTGCACTTTCCTCCAGTATGCTCACTGGCTCTGCAAGAGACTTCATACTAGCTCACTGACTCCAGACTTGTGACATGGAGGTTATTCATGCTTGTGGCTTTATGACACCAATCTTTTGTTGTCAGACTCAGAGATTTCAGATGTCTTGCATGTTACCATGGATGATTTTGATAGAACATTTTCTGAAGGATGGTGGGAACAGTTTGGACTCCTCTTTAGAAGGGGGCCCAAGTTTCCCAGGGTGTTTTGGACCCTTGACTCATTCCTTTCTTCTGAAACTGCCTTTTTATTGTGTCTCTTCTTAATCCTGCAAAATTTATGAGGCAGACTCTAGTCTCAGTGATGCAGCCAAGTTGAAGGACGGGGTTTCAGGCCTGGCAGATTTCCCCTTTTTCTATTGTTTCTCCATGCTCCTTTGTCATGGTAAGGAGCAAAGGGAAAATTGTCCTTTCAACAGGCATGGCAGACTAACTTCAAATAAATGGGTCCCTCAGATAATATTTAAAATGTCTTATATTCACTTCTTCTTCTTGCTGAGCTTAGCTTTCATCTCAATTCTCATTCCACTTGAGGGAACCTTTCCGTAATATCTTGCTTTGACAGAAGGATAAACTATTTTACCTTGGATAGGATAAAATACTTTTCTTATATAGGAAACCTATCTTTGATAGGATAAAATAAATTAATTTCTTATTTGAGATTTCTATTAAGATTTCAACTGCAGATTCTTTCCTGAGTGTGCTGGAAAGCAAGTCAGCTGGATATCATTTGGCTTGAGTACAGATATGTAACTTCAATATCTGGGGACAGGAGTTGTCTTTATTGTGATTTCAGTGTACTACAGGTAAGTAATTGGTCAGTGAAGGAGATCTCCTTGGATAGCAGTGGAAGAATCACTAAATTTCCAAATTTGCAGAGTGTTACTAAAAATTAGGAGGGAAAAAAAAATCGTGGCATGTTATTAACAGTTCTTAACAGAGAAATTTACTCTATACTGCTTCATGTAGATTCTTGGTGTGCAAGATCCATTGGTAGTATAAATTTGTGTCAGTCCATAGAACACAGGGGGGTTATAACAATGGTGTGGCTCCAAGCCCATGTATTTTCAGGGGCTACCAGGTTCTTCCCCCTGCATCCTCTCTTCTGTCTTCAAACATTTATTTTAAGATTAATGTTTATTCATTGAGGAAAAAATAAATCTTGATTAATTGCCAGCACAGACTAACATTCCCAGAGGTCCAGAGCTGGACTATGTGGAAAGAGTGGCTTTCCAGGTCTGATTTCTTTTGTTCTCCATTTTGGAGCCCATTTCAGTGATTGGAAAGTTCAGCTGATGCTGCTGTATAGCAGATACGGATTCATATCAGCTGCGCTCATTTACAACTATGCTTAGAACATATTTTCATGCATTCCTCCCACTCAACAGACATTGGCTTGTTGTTAAAATAATAACACATCTTGGCAACATAATCTGCCTTTGATAGCCTGTTCAATATATTTTTAGAATGTAATTAAACTATATCAGCACAATGACAGCAAACTGATGACCTTTTAATTATTTCAGGATAGCTGAGTGCATAATCATTTCTCATATACCTTGTGAAAACAGAATGCTTTATAAAGGAATTGCACATTTAAATATTTGGTTTTTCTTTTCCCCTTTCAAGCATATTATCTAGTTCTTGCTGTGCACCAGAGGTATGTGAATAGGACACAACATTTGCTCAGCCCCAACATTTACACAAACTGGAAAATTTCATAGTATCATAGTATCATTCAGGGTTGGAAGGGACCACAAGGATCATCTAGTTCCAACCCCCCTGCCATGGGCAGGGACACCCCACACTAGATCAGGCTGGCCAGAGCCAAAAATTTGTGTATCCGAATCCTTCAAGTCCTGAAAGTAGGGTGAGCAATACATGTCTGGTGGTTAAGATGTGTGTGACCAATGTGTATATACTGTTTTGGTCACTTCTGGGTTTGTGTTATGGGCTGCAAACCTTTGGAGTAAGTGATCCTTTATGGCGGTCCTCTTTGAGCCATCACTGATGAGATTGTCACCTCCAGCACAGATGTAGCACAGCATGGCCAGAGCAGAGCAAGTTACTCAGTCATTATGCTCTGAAGAGCATACTTCTCATGGCAGGGCTGTGGCCACAGTGCTTGCACTTAGAATCCAAGGTGTCTGAGCAACACAGACAGCAGCTGTCTCCTGGGAAGCTTCCAGTTGTGGGCTTTTTTGTTGTTGTTGTCTTTCATTTGTTTGTTTGTTTTAGCTTTTGGTTTTGTTCATTTCTTTGGGGTTTTGTTTGTTTGTGTTTTAAATCCTTCTCCCCCCAGTCTTACTTTGTTTTGCTTTAGGTTGGTTGGCTTTTTTTTTGGAAGCCCAGTTAACAGTGGATGCCCAGAAAGCTCAGTTCAAATAAAGGTCCAAACCCAAAGCAAGAGAGACCTGAGCATTTGGTCTTTGTTACATGCATAAATAAGGACAAAGGGTGATGATGTCTCCATTAATTCAGTTTTTAGACTGTTACTGTTGGTGAAGATCTGCACAACTGAGTCCTGAAACTCTTGGGAAGTCTGTGCTCTGTACTGATGTGGGAATTACTACAGGAAGAGTAATAGAATGAGTCTTTTAAACACTTTGGGGAATAGCTTTCCCTGAAACAGAAATGCTTCTAAAGACTGCCTCATCAGCCTTTGACCCAATAACGAAGTACAGAGTGGAGGCTTGTACAAAGCTGAAAAAAGACTGGATGTGGGAGATGATGCCTTTTTTCCCTTAATGAAATTAATGTCAGCTATTTAATCTTTAGCAGGATTTTTAAAGTCATTAATTCAAGAAAGAAGTGGGACTGCTTTATAACAAAGTAGCACAAGTAAGTGATCTTGATTTATTATTGTGTATGGGGAACATACACTGTGTCTCAAGTAGCTTTTTGCTGGGTACACTTTATAACCGAATCAAGCTTATGAGTTGCTGTCATATAATACACTTAGATTTTGTTCTTGATGAGGGTTTTTTGGATGTTTTTTGTTGGTTTTTTCCCTTTCTCACTTGGCCATTTCCAGCAGTTTGAGTGTTTCCACTGCACCGTTCACGTCAAAGACCTCCATTAAGGGCATGCCTTTACGATGATATAGACTTTTAGTTTTCTTTTAAGTGATGGGAAAGGGGCAATAGGGCTTACATGAAGAATGATACCCATGCTCTTTTACATGTGCAAAAATCAGCCATAGAGCAGACCCAGAGAAGAATAAGATTAGGCTCTTCCTATATGACGGCAAAGAGCTCAACAGAAAAAGGTGGCAAATGTGCTGCACTTATCCTCAATGCAAAAGCATTGACTAAAACTCCACTGTCCACAAAACCAGGTATTTTTAAGACGAACAACCTAGTTTGTACCATTTCAGAATGGTTATCTAATGCATAAACTTTTTGCTATGAGTTAAGTTGTGCAACGTGCTTTTGGCCAGTGCAAAGCTGCTAGCTGAAATGGCTATACAAGGGAAAAAAACATTCTCTCCTTTGTTGCAGCAGCTTACCATTTGTTTTCCACCAAAGGCAGCGAGATACTCACCACAGCTCCTCGCCCAAACCAAAGTATCTCTACTTCAAACATTATCAGCTGTGCCCTACAGTGTTGCCACAATTCCTAACAGATGGTGGAATGTCTATACACTGTATTGTTCAGATTAAACTGCATGAGGCCTGTATATGACTAATGTTCCACTATGACTCGGAACCAGCCAGTCTGAGAAAACTAAGAGACAGCACTGAAATCCACAGTTGATGCTGCTGATTGCAGCCTGTACAGTACAGTACATGGCTGTACACCACTGAAGCAGGGACAATGACATTAAAGTATCAAAAAGTTTTTCCAACTTCTGTATTTTCTTGCTTTTATTAATACTTTTTGACCCGAGCTTCTGTGGTTTAATTTCCTGTAGGTATCAAGTAACAGTGAATCAAGCAAAGATCTTAACCTTTAGTCCCTTTTGCATTTTAAAGCTACCTTGTCTTGAGAGTGTTCAAACTAGTGTTAATCCCCCCCCCTCTCTTCCCCTTCCTCACTTAATCCTCCTCTCTTGTACTGTAGAATATCAACATACTGCCTATGTTGATATGAGCTACCTCTATTAATTGGGTAGCTTTTGAATACCACCATGATGATAGACAAAGAAGCAGTTTTCCGGCTACAGTTAAATACAGTTTGCTTTGCCCAGGTGCTGTAGGACTGCTCTGGGCAAAAGCTTGCACTTTGTGCAGCAATGACTGCATTGTCTGACAGAAGAGGAGTCCTAGCGCTGCTATTTCGAGCTGCTTCACAGTGGTACTATGAGAGAAACAAGGCACAAAATCAGGGCCCTGCACTTGCAGCTGGTTTGCTTTCCCC
Source organism: Melanerpes formicivorus (assembly GCF_026170545.1). NCBI lineage: Eukaryota > Metazoa > Chordata > Aves > Piciformes > Picidae > Melanerpes > Melanerpes formicivorus. The sequence goes on along the minus strand of NW_027142363.1, from coordinate 13,134,370 downwards.
TAGTACAGCAAAATGCTCTAGCTGAGATACCTCAAGTTTACAGCAGCATCCCAGGGTGATCAAAGATGTTACTTCTATGAGCTGAGGTATTGAGAAACCACTGACTTCAAAAAACACTAAAAGACACAACATTTCACTTATGCTGCAGGAATGAAAGAACACACAGCTCAGTTGCCTCTTGATTTTCTACTGTTTTCATGCTTTGTCTTTACTTTTCTTTCAAGTCTCGCTGTGGAGCTGATTGCCTAACCGGTCTTCTATGCCATACCCTGTTGACTTTTTACACTCCTTTCTGTCTAAATAAAACCACTAAATATCATAATCTATATTACACCTGTAAAAAAGGAAAAAAACAAAACAATTACCTACTTGCTTGCATCTAAGGCAAGTACCTCCAGAAGACACATGCCTGCTAAAGCCAGAGCTCAGGCAAGAGAGCAGCCCTTTAAAGTAGCTCAGGAAGTCCGAAACAGCTCAGGAGCTGCCATGTGCCAACATCTATGCTGTCAAACAGAACTTAGTCCCTTTCACATTCTTTGATCTAGGGGCTTCATTTGTCTCAGAAAAGGTTAGCATTAATGATTAGATACAAAGACATGAGGTGAATTTGCACCCTGTGATAGGAAAGAGCATTTAGGCGTTAGGTTTAACACAGTTTTTCACTTGTAGCCTATTTAAAGCAGGTTGCTTTAAATAAAGTGTTAGAAATTGTGAGGATTAGTAGATACATGTGTTGTGTGTGAGGTAACTTGTAGCCATGCAGGCAGCCTAGTTATGAGTCCTGTTGAGTGAGTTTGCGTTAGCATTTTGTTAGCAGAATCCCAAATGCTCTGCCACACTTGTCCCCTGAGGCCGGGGTAGCTCAGTTCTGCAATGGTTTCCTGATGAGTAAGAGGAGTTAATGGATGGGACACTGTGGGTGGCTAGCCCTTGTTTCTTCATCCCTGATGCTTTGCTGCACTTAATACCACAGCAGCAAAACACCTTCAGGTTGGATTGGCTCAGGCTGGTCACAGACACATTTCCCTTATAGCTCCTTTGCTCAGATTTGTGAAGCCTGCAAGGGAGCCCAAACCCTCAGGGCAGTACCTGTCAGGATCAGTTTCCTGGAATGAGCAGGTTTTGAGGAATTTGAGTTCTTGTCAAGCTGTAAAGTCTGAAATAGCTTGGCATCCTCAGGCTCCTGGCTTTTGTCTGTGGAGCCTATGAAGTATTCTGCTGGTCAGTTTCTACCAATCACATGTATTTTTATTCTTTTTTTTTCTCTCTCTTTTTTTTTTCCTCCTATACAATGTGTGAAGTTTTGTGGGGAGCAGGGTGTGTGTGTGTGTGTTGGTTTGTTTTGTTTTGGGTTTTAATACAGAGAAAAAGGAATTTGAAGAGTTTTCATGGTTTTGCAAAGGGCAGTTTATACCGTCCACAGTATTTTCTCTCTTTCCTCCTCTTTGCTGCTGTCACACACACTTTCACTTTTTTTTTGAATCAGCAAACCTGTTGAAACAACAGTTTCAACTAATTTGTTATAGTCTTACACAACTGAAAAATAATAAACAAAGAAATTCTCTGAAATACAGGGTGTCCTCACTCAAACTTTAAGTAAAGTGGCTGAGGAAAGCTTCACCATTCCCACCTCTGCACAAGGACCTGTGCATTTTCCTCTCCCGCAGTGTGTGGGGTGGTGCAGGGCAATGCAAACCGAGACAGCAGAGCCACAGTGAAGCAGTTCTCATCTGGCTGGAGTTAGTGTAATGGTTTAGACAGGGAATACTGCCTGCATTTCTCCCCTTGGCCTTTTGGTGTCATTCTGTGATTAACAAGAACGAAGAGATTCCTAACTGCTTCCCCCTTCTTTCCAGGGCGATGCAGAGTGGGTAACAAACGATCATAGTAGAATCATAGAATCATTAAGGTTGGAAAAGACCTTTAAGATCATTGAGTCCCACTCCAACTAAACTACACCTTACTGAAAAGGCATTGTGCTTGATTAACCCCATAAAAGTTAAGGATGGAATGAAGGCTGTATATTGGATCCAGTTCCTACTAAGGCTACTAAGGCAACTAAAGTCCCTCACTTTTGGTCAGTAAGGTGACCTCATATTTAGGTCAGCAATGTTCAGCTATAAATGAGATGTGTTAAAAAGGTTGAGGAGACCCCTGCCTGGCCCTGTCTTTGTCCTGCAGAGCACCTCTGATGATTGTGTCAGCCAAAGGAGGTGGCACAGATCATTGCTTGGTGGAGTTTGGGTGAGGGGAGCAGGGCACAAATGCTGCCTGGGGCTTTAGGCCTGGGCTGCAGCAATATCTCTGAAACTTGAAGAATTAAAATATGCAAGTGCTGCTGCTACAAAAGAGAAATCTAAAACTAAAGTCTAAGAGATGAGATGGGCATAGAAAGATATCAGCTGTGGGGTGTATTGTAATGCAAATCTGTAAGCAGGAAAACATTGTCCTCTCTGTCTCCACCACCCTGGAAAGGCTGCACTCTGGTACACACACTCCTGCATCTGTCTTGTGGAAAGAAGAGGCAAACAGGGATGAGCACACAGGGGAATGAAAAACGTGGTAGAGCTGTACCAACAACATATAGTTTTTCGTTTTGCTGGTTGGTCTGGGGGGAGAAGAAACGAGTTGCTAGGAAGCTTTCTGAGCAATTAAAAAAAAAAAACACCACCAAACAACACACACACACAAAAACCCAACAGAGAAAGAAGAAGAAGATAAAAAGGTAAAATGGACCATTTTACTTGATCTAAAAGAAAATATTCCACCACTGAGAAATATGTGTTTGTATGTGGGAGTAGTGCAGATTTTTGTAGGGTTTGATCTCCTTGATTGGAGGAATTTTTATAAATTCCTTTAAGTGGTGTAACTTAATAAAGTGCATGTAGTGAATGTGCTGGAGCAAGTGTGTCATAGTAGCTGGGCCAGACCTGAGTGGCCGGCCTCGGCAAACACAGACCGAAGTCCACTTTGTGCCTGCAGAGGGATTGCACAACACTCTGAGTCTGTTAGACTGAAAGATCTAATAGCTCTTTCAGGATCTACAAAATTGGGAGGCACTTGAGAAAGGATAATGCAATCCTGCCAGCCACTTTGAAAGGAATGATTTCTTTTCTATGGAACTATGCTACAGAAGACAATTTAGTTTGTCATCTTCCTGATATTTGCTTCAGCATCTAAATGCATGGAGGAAAGCATTGCATTTGTGGTAGAGCATGAAAAAAGTGGTTGGTTTTGGATTTTTTTTTTTCCCCTTTGCTTTTCTAATGAGCTCTCTTCAAAAAGTACTTTTACTTTATTTGAGTGCAAACAGATATTTACAGCCATTGGTAAGGGCTCTGCTTGAATACATGTCTTAAGTAACAGCAGAAAGAGCTTCGTTTTCCTACAGACTTTCATTAAATGCTTTTAGAAAATTTGGGAAAATGATAAAAATGATTCCTTTTACCTTCTTTTTCTCTCTTCTCCTCATGATCAAGTCTGTCTTAAGGAATATAAAGTAAATTGATATGGTTGAATGCCAGGCACTACATTCTGAAATATATCATAATGAGAATACTGAAAAAATGGAATTAAAAGAAACCCAACTGGGCTGCATTAGGAATAGTGTGGCCAGCAGGAGCAGGGAGGTCATTGTGCCCCTGTACTCTGCATTGGTTAGGCCGCACCTTGAGTACTGTGTCCAGTTCTGGGCCCCTCAGTTTAAGAAGGACATCGAGACACTTGAACATGTCCAGAGAAGAGCAACAAGGCTGGGGAGAGGCCTTGAGTGCAAGCCCTATGAGAAGAGGCTGAGAGAGCTGGGATTGTTTAGCCTGGAGAAGAGGAGGTTCAGGGGAGACCTCATTGCTCTCTACAACTACCTGAAAGGTGGTTGCAGCCAGGAAGGGGTTGGTCTCTTCTGTCTAGCAACCAGCACCAGAACAAGAGGACACAGTGTCAAGCTGTGCCAGGAGAAGTTTAGACTTGAGGTGAGGAGAAAGTTCTTCACTGAGAGAGTCGTTTGCCATTGGAATGGGCTGCCCAGGGAGGTGGTGGAGTCACCATCCCTGGAGGTGTTCAAGAGGGGATTGGCCTTGCACTTGGTGCCATGGTCTGGTAGTGAGGTCTGTGGTGACTGGTTGGGCTTGATGATCTTTGAGGTCTTTTCCAACCTGGGTGATACTGTGATACTGTGAACAGAGAGCTACCAGGATGATTAAGGGACTGGAGCACATGTCCTATGAGGAGAGGCTTAAAGACCATGGGCTTTTTAGTCTGGAGAAGAGAAGACTGAGAGGGGATTTAATAAATGTTAATAAATATCTGAGGGCTGAGTGTCAAGAGGGAGGGGACAGGCTCTTCTCTGTTGCACCCTGTGGTACGACAAGGGGCAATGGATATGAACTGCACACAGGAGGTTCCACCGCAACATGAGGAGGAACTTCTTCACTGGGAGGGTCACAGAGCGCTGGAACAGGCTCCACAGAGGGATTGTGGAGTCTCCTCTGGAGACTTTCAAGACCCATCTGGATGCATTCCTGTGTGACCTGCACTAGATTCTATGGTCCTGCTCTGGCAGGGGGGTTGGACTTGATGATCTTCAGAGGCCCCTTCCAACGCTTAACATCCTGTAATCCTGTGATCCTCTGCCCTTCAGAGCTCTCCAGTTTGATAACATGCTGACAACTGCTATCTTCTGGAAGAGTGGGAGTTTTGTTTCTTTTTCAGCCTGCTTTTGAGTAATATTCTGTCAGACTGCAGGAATTTTTAAAAAGGGTTGTTTAAAATCCTGTACCAAGGTGCTGGCCTCCCTCCACAAACCCTATTCTCTACAGAGATAGAAGAGAGAAGTACTTTTCTGAACCAATTCTAATCTTAGAGTATAAAGTTTGGTTTGAGGGTTTCATGCTGAGGTTTGGAGTGACTCCTATTTTGCTCTACTCAGGTCTCCTCAGTCTCTTAGAGTTACACCACCTCCTTAAGGTAGAAATATACAAGCTAGTACATAATGCATACTGCCTGCATGCTCCAAACCACAAGTTGCTCAAAAAAGTCAGAGTGGTGAATCCTGCTGGGAAAGTTCAAAATAATAAAAGAACAGCCACTTCTTGCTCTATTGCTGCCTGTGACAGCTATATTTGTGATGTGAAGTCACATGGGGAATATAAAACTAAAATATAGTTAATGAGAGCCTTCAATCAATGCCGGTTACTCAAATATCCTGTCAGTATCTTCTACTGTGCTTCCAGCGCTTGCATAGAAAATATATCATCTGTTTAGAGAGTAGATTTCCCCTCCCTCCCCCCACTGCATATTGGTATATGTCTTACACTTCAGGACAATCCTATTCTGCCAGAAACTTTCTTTGTTCACACTGTGTCTAGTTCTGGGCCCCTCAGTTTAAGAAGGACATTGAAACACTTGAACGTGTCCAGAGAAGGGCAACAAGGCTGGGGAGAAGCCTTGAACACAAGCCCTATGAGGAGAGGCTGAGGGAGCTGGGATTGTTTAGCCTGGAGAAGAGGAGGCTCAGGGGTGACCTCATTGCCCTCTACAACTACCTGAAAGGTGGTTGTAGCCAGGAAGGGGTTGGCCTCTTCTTCCAGGCAACCAGCACCAGAACAAGGGGACACAGTCTCAAGCTGCACCAGGGGAGGTTTAGACTCGAGGTGAGGAGGAAGTTCTTCACCGAGCGAGTCATTCGTCATTGGAACGGGTTGCCCAGGGAGGTGGTGGAGTCATCGACCCTGGAGGTGTTTAAGGGGAGATTGGACGTGGCACTTGGTGCCGTGGTCTAGTCATGGGGCCTGTGTTGATAGGTTGGACTCGATGATCCTCGAAGTCCTTTCCAGCCTAAGTGATACTGTGATAAATGAATACATTACTGCCTTTCAGAACAGAGAACATGGAATAAGTTATGTTACCTTTAAAGAGAAATTTTTTGGCTGCATAGCTTTAGATTTTGCAGAATGACAACAATAAAGCCTCAGAAAGAAACCAGCAGAGGCAAGTGTGGTGCTAATGGAAACAGTCGTATTGTTTCCCTGATCCTTAGGAAAAACAAAAGCAGCTGCCACTTTTTGTTGAATGGTATTTCTGATTGGACTGAATCTGTTCTGTGCTATCCTTCTGCTCTAATGGGGGCAAATGAAATATTCTTCTCTATAACCCAGGGGAGTAGTTATCCATCTCCTCTTAATTTGAGTGATCTTTAGATTCCTTATATGAGGTTCTGAATCAGACAAAGTGCTCAGAGTCAGCTCTTATCCCTACATAGTAAATAAGGTTGAAATTTAAAAAAGGCCATTAGCAATCAATACGGCTGGGAGATTTAATTTCCAGCACATGCTTGTTTGGTTTTATTGTTATATACACTGAGAGTTCCAAGGGATTATTTCCTTATTATTACATTTGCAACATTTTTCTCCGTAACCTGCCCTTCTCACACTGTTTTCTATTTGCCTGATCTTGTCTTGTGTTGTTGCTCCCTTGCTGAACAGCTAGAGGACAGTGACCTTACTGGAGCAATGACAGGCTGCATTGTCTTGTGGCTAGGATGCCGAGGAAATGATAAAAAAGAAGAATGGCCAGTCCCCTCCCTTGAGGTAGGATCTACTCCTCTTTCTCCAGCTTTGGAGTTAGAGCCAATTCACTGCTCTGAGCTTCCCATCTATTGTAGAAATGCAGAAGTTGTTCCAAATGCAGTTCCCTCAAAGCTCTTCTTCAGGATAAAATGCAGCTGTTCAGTATAATGGTTTAATAACATATGGCACTCTCTGTAACTTAATAGACCAAACTCTGTTGGGGCAGACATTGGAATTGCTCATCCTTGTCACTCTCTTCAGTGATAAGAGCATCTTGGCTCAAAACAGAGCAAGTAAGTCAGAATGAAAAGCAACAAAAAACCAGGGCAGTGTTGTAACGTACAGCAGCAAAATTAGCGGTGAATTTATGCTGTAAGAGTTGCAGCTTGCCTGACAGCTATGACTAGTCTGTATCTGTTGCAGTGAGAAAGTGGGTTTGACACCCCAAGACTAAAAAGCAGAGAGATAATCTAAACGAAGCAAAAAGTGAAGGCTGTTGTTTCCCACTCTCTCCCCCCTGCCTGCAAAGTACTCCAAATTGCTTGTGATATGTCTTGCATCATCCTCTGTTAAGTAAGGTAACTATTTCACCCAGAAAAATGTCATCATGATTCCTCATAGAGTCATTTTGACTTTATGCAGGTGGCCCCAGTAAGGTTCACATTCATTCAATGTCAGGACAATGATTGGAGGACTAAGTAAAGAAGGTAGAGAGTAGCAAAAAATGTAGTGCTTTACTTGTTCTGTGTTCTACAGGGGAGTATTATGAAAGCCAAACAAAATTACCCAAAGTAAGATTCACTTCACATAAAGCCCCTCTGTGAGGTGGAGTGTGAGATGTTTCACATCAGAAGTTTTTTGCTGTATATTGTGCATTGCTGTACACAGCAGAATTTTGAAGTAAGATATCAAAATCTTCTAGAATTAGTCTTATTTTAACCATTACTGCTTTGAAAGTAAACCAGACCATAGCAACAGCTTTAGCTCTGTTTGTTTTAATACAAGAAAACAAGTATTTTAAATTTGGATTCAACAAGACTTTTGGGGCATAAAGTTGAGGCAACCTAATATATCAAGCCTCTGGTCTGGTCTGTTTCATTAGACTTACAACATTTTCATATGGGAATAGTTTAAATGCTTAAATAGTTTAAATGTGCTTAAAAATAAGAGAAGGAGAAGAAATAATCCAGTTCATTATCATCTTAATTTCTGATACTTTGTCAAGGCCTGAAATTAAAAAAAGCTGACTACAGCTGTGACTGTGCTCTGGTGTAAGCTGGATCTACTTGCTGTCAGTTATCAATCAACACAACACATATTCTGCCATGCATTTAGCTGGCAGGTAGACAGCCTGTCCCCTCAGGAAAGATCCTTTAGTGTGCAAACACAAAAAAAATTCAAGTGTAAAAATGTTTGGTTTGTATTGATGTCATCTATTCTGATTTCCAAAGGTGTTCTTTTCTATTTGTAAGCAGCACAGACTGTAAGAGGAGTCCCAGAGCTTTGAATGAAAGAACTTTTCATGCTGAGAACAGTATGAAAGGGCAGGTTTTCTGGACACTGTTTCCTGTTAATAGCACTGTACGTATCAAACATTTGTAGGACAATGAACATTTTAGTTCTGGGTTAAAGAGGGTATTAAAAACATACCAATATGTTCAATACATTTTTCTAAAAGCCTGATCAGCCAGGAATTACAGAATCACAGAATCACCAAGGTTGGAAGAGACCTCAAAGATCATCAAGTCCAACCTGTCACCACAGACGCCATGACCTAACTGTGGCACCAAGTGCCACATCCAATCCCCTCTTGAACACCTTCAGGGACGGTGACTCCACCACCTCCTTGGGCAGCACATTCCAATGATGATGAACTCTCTCAGTGAAGAACTTTCTCCTCACCTTGAGCCTAAACTTCTCCTGGCACAGCTTGAGACTGTGTCCTCTTGTTCTGGTGCTGGTTGCTAGACAGAAGAGACCAACTCCCTCCTGGCTACAACCACCTTTCAGGTAGTTGTAGACAGCAGTAAGGTCTCCCCTGAGCCTCCTCTTCCCCAGGCTAAACAATCCCAGCTCCCTCAGCCTCTTCTCATAGGGCTTGCACTCAAGGCCTCTCACCAGCCTTGTTGCCCTCTTCTGGACACGTTCAATACCATGGACTGCACTTGTTCATTGTGAAGGAGAACGTTTTTAAGCTTTCCCTCCCATTGCCTTTTTGTATTCAGGCACTTGATTAAATTAAAATATTTTGTTTTATTTGAGCATGCATTATTATATATATATACAGCCATAATACTGTTTGAAAACCCATCTCCAGAGCCCTGTGGGTTCTGAAAAACCTCAGGCTTTTGTTTTTTCAGTCTTTATGTTTGAGCCAGGTAAGATGTGACAGTAAGAAAAAATCAAAAACCAACTCTGAATAAAAGGGTTCTTAACCTAATTAATATTAATGGACCCTAAGTATATAATCATCCTTAACAGGGATTAAATTTGCATCTGATATGCTGGGAAAGGCTGCAAGCACACTTAGAAGTTGGGATTAAAATTGAATGTGATCATGATAAATAATATAAATGGTCTGAAGGAAAAAAAATATTTTATTTGCTAAGGTCAGAGGCAAATACAATAAAATAAGAGCAGTAGTTTGCACAAGCACCACAGGGGAATGGCTGGCTGGGCAGCAGTGTGGCCAAGCAGCACCTGGACAGCTGGGGGCAGGCACTTAGTAAATGCAGACGTGACTCAGCTCCAGCTTTGCCTTGTACCTGGACAGGTGATGCAGACCCAGGTGGTGCTGAGTCCCACAGGTCCATCATGGGGACTGTCAGGCTCTCATGCAAACCCCCCTGGATTTTGTCAGCTTATCCAAGGACATACAGGAAACTTGTGGCAGCATGTGGGCTGCAAACTGCTTCTCAGGTCTAAGACATGTCCTGAGCAAAGAATTGTCTTCAGAGAGCAAGACAAAGTGGTGTTTTGGGGTTTGGAGATGTGGATGCTGATATTTTAGTGGTTATAAAATACAGCTGTTTGGTTCTTTTAAATGAAACATGCAGCTGAGATGAAATCAGTCTTAGCTTCAGTAGACCCATTTCTGATTACAAATGGAATAAAATTCCCGAGTTACAACACTTCCTTGTATTCTCAATCTCATCCTTTTTCATGATAAAGTGCCCAATCTTACCTCCTGCTAGGGGTACAAGAGAGAGTGGCTGGGAGCACCATTTCAACTAGTGATGCTCTTGTGGCAAGTCTGATGTTTGAAATGCAGGGCAAATGGATCTATCAATATAAATAAATTAATAATTCTCTATTCTCTCCAGTCTCTGCTATTTTACAACCCAGAATTGTTAATGCTGAGGTAATTCTACTGCAATATCTTGCAAAAAGAATCTGCATGTTTCAAAGTTGTTTGAAAGCTTGGCAGGTAACAAGAATTTGCAGCCCTCTCAATTTCACTGTTACTGTGTTGATACCAGTGCTGATACCTGCCTTCAGTGAAGTGTAATATCTTTGAGAGGGATAGGGTGAGAAGAGCAATGGTAATGGGATAAACTTATATTCTAAGACAATATGTCCTTTCAGGTAGAATTTTCATTGACAGAAAATCCTGCAGGTTGGGACTCCAGGGTAGAAAAACTGGTAAGAATGCATCTTTCAGAAGTGGCTATAATGCTCATACCTTTCAGTCTAATGCTACTTTTCAGTGGTTTGGAGGATGTTTGAAGAGGTGTACAAGTTTTTTAGAAGGACAAAGATGCAACTTCGTCCTGGAAACTTAGAGATATTCCCCCAAAGCCTTTGTTTGCCCTAATATTCCATAATGTTAGGCTTTTAGAGTCAAGAACCCATTAGTAATCAAGAGATGTATCATTTATTAATTATGCACCATATTAATATTTAATCTTTTGGATTGCTGAGCATATTTCTAAATCTACTTTTTAATTACATTAAAAAAAAAACTCTTCAAGGCAACCATTAGAAAAGTCATTTTTCTGTGCATTATGACTTCAATTACTTCGAAACAGCTGTCTGTGAACTCTTTGTGATGGTACAGTACTTGGTAAAATGGCCATCTCAGCTCATCCACCCTCTTCACTCATTTGAAAGCTAATTGAATATAAGAGCAAAGGGAATGTTACAAAGAATTTCCTATGAGCACTAAAGTACTCTGGAATTAGACCTGGAAATGTGGTGCCAACCACCTGCCACCGCTGCTTGGCAGGAGGATGCTGGCCGGTGATAAACAACCATCTGCCTGTAGCCTGAGCTGAGATTTCTGGCTCAACACACACAGTGAAGCAGAGGTATTGAAGAGGCTTTTTGCCCCTTGGGTCAGGAAGAGCATTGCCCTGACCTGGGTTCCTTAGCTTGGGAGTCAGTCAGAGGCAGCTGGACACAGGACCTGCCTTAGCCCCACCGCAGGTGGAGTGTGGGATCACTTTGGTGGGAGACCCTGCTTCAAGAGTCTGGCCACCCTTTGTAACTGTCCCAGGCAGGCACAGAGTGTGGGGCAAAATCCATGATCCTGGGTCCTGTGCAACCTTCCTGGAGAGACAGAGCTTTCCTTCATGGATATATTACTAATAATGAAAACATTATGATAAATCAGTGCCTCATCATAAGCATGTGCAGAGACAAAACACAAAGTACTTTGTTTCCCAAATGATGAAGTCTGATAAGCTGACTTACTTAAGTGCTATTTTAACTTGGCAGTTCTTGAACCTGTCAGTGGAAGCATCAGCTGCAAGCCACCCACCAGAAAGTATTTCATAGTCTCCACTGTCAAAATGTGAGTTTTAAAATGAAACAGAAGAAATATTCCCCATTGCCCTCTCTTCTACCTTCTGTCCTGTAGCTGCAAACTGTTTGCCTATATATATATATATATATATATGATAATCAGATTCTGATTATTCAGGTGTGAATAAGAGAGAGAGTTCTTTTGAAAGATGTGGATTTTGGAAGGAAATTTTCTGTACTCATGCAACAAATTCAGCAACAGCCTCTAGAAATAAATCCCTTCAGTCACAGAAGAATAAGTTATCTATGGAGGAAATGGTGTAATTATTCTGAACACTGTGATTATTGGAGTGTACAGCTGAACAAGGTAGGATAACCACAGAAATTAAGATGAATTACCTGTATGGCAGAAGTCAGTCTACATAAATAGTATCTATAGAATCCCAAAGGGCATAATATACAACTAACTGAAGGGAGGTTGTAGACAGGTGGGGGTTGGTCTCTTCTCCCAGGCAACCAGCACCAGAACAAGAGGACACAGCCTCAAGCTGCACCAGGGGAAGTTTAGGCTTGAGGTGAGGAGGAAGTTCTTCACAGAGAGAGTTGTTGGTCATTGGGATGTGCCCAGGGAGGTGATGGAGTCACCATCCCTAGAGTTGTTCAGAAAGGGATTGGACATGGCACTTAAAGCCATGGTTTAGTAGTCATGAGGTGTTGGGTGACCTTGTTGGACTTGATGATCTCTGAGGGCTTTTCCAACCTTATTGATTCTATGATTCTATGATCTTACTAGGAGCATAAAATGATCCTAGTTCATCAAACCCCTTTCTGCTTTATATATTTATGAATGTCTTTAAATTAGGTGAACATACTCCTGAAATAAAGAGGTGCCTGGAGCCTGACTTTGGCTGCAGCCCTGGATGTTGCATATAACTCTGGTAGCATTTAATAACAAACTCAAACCCAAACAGAAATTACAATAAAGAAGTCTAGTATCTAGTTCTCTGAAAGTCTTTACATTCAAAGCCAGAGTTGGTAATGATTTGATCTACTTTAAGACCATAGATTCATAGAACAATTTGGGTTGGAAGAGACCTTTAAAGATCATCTAGTCCAACCCCACTGCAGTCATCAGGGACAACCTCATAGTCTTACCTCTCATAGTCTTGCCCAGAAGCAAACAATTAGTCTGTAGGTTCCGCCTTGGGAGTTGGACATACATCCAATGTCATCCCAGAGGCCTTAGCAGCTCCTTGCATAATGCTTTCCCCTGGCTGGCAGCACAGATATTTTCTTCAAGTGAAGCATTATTAGCTTACAAAAGTCTGTATAAAGTTATTTGAAGTGGTCACCAGCTGTGTCATCATAAGAAAAAAAGAATCTTCTTTCACAAACACATTTTGGGTCAATCTCTGTAAACAAAATTAAGAAATGAGGTGGAATTGTTGTATTCCTGTCACTTGCACATTACTAGAACACTTGCTTTTAAAGCTGTAGGTATATGTATATATATGGCTTAATGTAGGTTGAACCTTTTGGAAGGTATACCGTGTCAAAGCTGGATCACACTACAGCTCCTGAAAAGGGACAATATTTGTGGATGCCAGACCTCCTGGGTTCAATTCTCTTCTCCTAACCATTGGCACTCTTTATTGCTCTCAACAACTTCTCTTTCCCTACATTTCCCCATGTGGGCCTACTAATTTATGAAGTGATGGTGAGTTGCTTAATGATGCTGATGACGGGAAAAGTGCCATAGAAGTAGCCAAGTATGATTTCCCAGGAGAGGAGACCAGAATGGGGCACAGGGGATGCTTTCACCAGTGAACTGGGAGGACCTTGTCCCAGTGAGTGATACTGGCAAAGCAGTGCTCAGGGATACCATCTTCCCCGAGCCTGGCAGGAAAAATGGTTCCTTAGGATTGTTAACTTGTCTCCTGACTGGTCCTTTTTTGTCTCCATGTTAATGCTGTGCATAGGTGAGAGAGGGAAAAAAATATTAATACTTATCCTCCATTACATACCTGATAAAAAGGAAAGCTGATTTTTCCATTAAGCTGTGCCATAGCTGGTTCCTTGAGTTCCTTGAGCATTAAAGGAATGAAGCATTACCAAAAAGACATTCTGTTACAAAAGAGTGCTAATCAATGCTGAGAACATTGGTTATAAATTATTCACATTTCGTTATAAACTACTCAGATCTTAAAAAGACCCAAACCTCAAGACCTCGTGGCGTGCAGCCCTGGCAGCTGGATACCGCAGTGTGACTGCCTCACCTGGGAAGTTCCAGCACAATACACTGCATCTGGTAGCATAGAAGTAGATGCAGCACAGAAATGCCTGTTTCAGTGGATTATAAGGAATAAATCACTGGGTGGCTTTGCCCATGATAGAACCTGATCGCTGTAACTTGTTGTGCATTCTTCCTTTACCACACATTAATTTTTAATGAAACCATTTCAAAATAAAGTCATAATGTGAGTCATAAATCACAAAACTGTGGTAATAAACCACTTTGGTTTATATTAGCTCTGTGGAGATGATACTTAAGCATTTCCACCATTAGCAAGGCATATGTGAGCGTTCTCCACACAACATTTCCTCTATTACTTCCATCTTAAATTGTGGAAATGTGGGAAGCACAGCCAGTTCCAATCAACCTCTGGGTCACTGTTTATTCTCTTAATTGAATGATCGTGTGCTAACAAGTGAAGAATTTTAGCACTTTTCTGACAGCCCAAAGCATTTTTCTGTGACTTAAGAGTTATGAAAACAATGATGCCAGGTACAGCTGAGAAGGGAAATGGAAAGAGAAGAGTGGAGGGAAAGGCACAGTTAGCTGGCATGAGGGCTATGCAAAGATGAGTATTACTGTTTATTTATCACAGAGTGCACAGGCAGGTCAACTGACCCTAAGGGCCACCTCTTGTTGAAAGGAGGAGCCATATTGTAGAGCTATAATACAGGACATGAATTTTGTATTTTTAATTGGTTTGGGGTTTTGTCCCATATCTGCTTTTGCAGGATGTGCTGAGCTTTTCTTCTTACTAGTCTCCTCCCCGTAGTGTGGACCTTAACAAGATCTAGAATACACAGCAATAAGAGTAATTTGAATGAAGACCTAGAGTCTGCAAGCCAGCACCTCACATAATATGAGTATTTGGGGTCTCAGATGTTCAAAAACCTGCACAAAACCACCTTTCATTGATGGACACAGAACTCTGCAAGACATGTCTGTACATGGTCAGTGACATATGGCTCTCCTGACCAGAGCAGGGAATTCTAAGATACAAATATAGACTATTTCTACTTACTGGAAACATTCTCTCTCTCTCAAACTTAGTAAGGTACCAAAGAAAAGAGACTATACCTTATGCTTTTGTCCAGTAGCAATGAAAGGTCAGTGTTGGAATAAATAAGATATCTTGTAGCCATCACCTGACACTTTATTAATCCTCAGGTTTCAAGAATTTACATGATAATTCCCTTGGCAATTTTTGTTAAGCGTTTCCTTCTCTACTTCCAGGCATGTAAGAATCCTGGGGCCCATAACCCATGATGATCTCTTAATTGGGCAAAAAGTAATTTCCAATTAGAGTTATCCTTGTGTGCTTCGTGACCCTGGGTAAGACAAAGTTTGTATTCACACCTGCATGCACAAGCTCCTGAGGGACTTTGGGAATGCTGGAGTATAAGTTAACAGAAATGATAAGCAGATATATAATTTCTGCATTTTGAGAGGATGTCATAGTATCAATATCTACAGGACAGAACAAATTATCTCTTTGAACACATAGGCACTATGACTGAAGATTTTCCATGTAAGTTTTGGTTATATGTATTAATTGTGAAAATAGCTATATCTTGATGAAACAGTGTTTTGATATCTTACGAATGAGGCTGACATCAGTCAGCTCTAGCAAAGCCCTCATAAGTTGAGTTAAATGCAGAAGCAACTAGGAGTCATATGTTTTAAGACAATTAAACAGCCTGTCTGCTTTAGAACCGTGGAGCAGAGTTTATTTCTGCATGTGCAATGCTCAGCCAGAGGAACAGGCTGTGCCAGCCTAATGACTGCCCCTCAGACCTCACAGGATCACTTTGTCTGCTGCCAGGTTTGGCTCTAGCAGGTGCTGGTACCGCTGAGGCTGTGTCCCTTCCAGGCAGGAACCACAGCAAATAAAAGCTCTTGGATGGCAGCCTCTCTCAGATGTACCTCTTCAGCCAGCCACAGGGTGTGGGCTTGTTAACCGCAAAGGCAAAACAAAATGAAATGGTCATAGTGATTTTTTGACCAGTAATAACTGTGAAGACTGACAGACAACAGGATGCTCAGTGGAGGAGTATGGCCATTAGGACAAACCTTCCCTTTCATGAAATGAAGACGGGGACAGAAGATTGGAAAGTCCCTTAGGAAGCCATATAACTCACCCTCCAAACTGGAGGAGGAGCAACTATGCCAAGGTCATTTGCTGAGTGACTGTCTCAATCTGGAAAGATTTCCCATCTTCTCTTGGCATAACAATCTCCTGCTTCAGTCTAATAGTGTCCAACAGACATCTTTCCTTCAGTGCTTATTTTTGTGTGCTGTGACAAAAAGTATTAAGGAGTATTAGGGTTTTTTTTGTAACAGCCTCATTATGGACACAAAGGCAATTACTCTGTCTTCCAACAGTTGCCTCCTCTAGCATAAACCATTCAGTCTTTTTTTTTCCCTCCCATGGTCTTGACACAATGATTCTCACCATGAGATCTCCTTAATGCTACTCTTCTCTGAACTCTGCTCCAGATTTCATATGTGCTTAGCCCCAGCCTGGCCCTTCCATTTCAGCTGATACTTTGCCATTTTTCCAGCAGAACAATGTGAATGCAGAAAGTCTTCCACATGCTGCATGTTTTCATTCATATATGAACTAAAATCATCGTGCCTACTTGTAGGGATTAGACAACATAGGGTGGTTTATGCTGTCACTCTTGGGAACCAGGTTTTTGCCACTCACAACTAAAAATTAAGAGTTAGTTTCAGGAGTCTCAGGTGCTTGGATGTAAATCAGTCACCATGCAAGTCTTGGATCTTCAGCTACACTAGCTTGTACTAGGCTGGTGTCTTTACACTTGCTCACATGAAGATGACTTAAAGCTTTCACAGAGGACAGAGATTGAAGGAGTGACTTTCAAAGCACAGTGAGTAGGGCCTGTTTGCAATTTTGAGTGCACCCAGTTGGCTGGTGCCACTCTGAATAGCCTACTTCAGCCCAGTCAGAACTTTAATTGATGGCATGGGACCAAGTTGCTTTGCACAAAGGCATCTCTAGCTTCAGGCTGTCCTTGTGGCATGTCTTTTCCTGTCAGTCACTGCTCCAAGTGATGTGGATTTTCTCTGCACCATGTAGCAGGGTAATTCTAGCATATGGGATTCCTGTAGTAATAAATAGGAATGAAACACCTCAATGGTGAAAAGCAGAGCAGGAGCTGAAAACAAATTTTCTTAAGTTTAATACAGCAAAGCAGAGGGAGAAGACTGTTGAAGCTCTTGATTAGAATTAGAGAACTTGGTGCTTCCTCCAAGCATTTGCTCTCACCAGGCTAGAAAAGGAAAAGCTGTGCTTGAATTTGATAGTTTTCCTCATTCACCATCCTTGAGAAGAGACCAATGACAAATCCATACCCAGGACTGGAAGGAACCAAACGTGGAATTCCTCTTTGTCCTGTTGTCTTGGATTTCTTGTTGCAACAGAAACTTAGACCAAAGGCCACTGTGAAGTGGACTCGTAAGCTCTGTTTGGCTTTGAATCAGGCACGCATAGCGGTATTTCAATTGTGTGTTGTAAAGTTATGGAACCATTAACAAAATTGCCTTTTTCTTCAATGTCAACATCAAATCACTGATGAAAATGCTAAAGAGTGCAGACATATTTTACAGAACTGCAAATCTTTTTGCAATCTAGATGAAGACAGCCATCTGTTTTACCTGCATCTTCTGTTAAAACCATTTAAAACAATAGCTAATAGTAGCAGAAAGCAATTTCAGTGGATATGTCCCAGCACTGCCACCATTTTGCAGGAGGTTCTTTAAGAAAATATATTTTCTCAAGATAACAATTTCAAAAATGACTACAGGAAGGAAATATATTAGCAATTAAATTAGTGTGTTTTAGCACAACGAGCAATAAACTGCTTAACACTGAGCTCCTGTGAATTAAAAGCCAGAACAGCATTGGACAAAAGTCAAGGTTATGCTGACACATTTATTTCTCAGTAAATGAGGACTGTTTAGTTTTAATGCATTTGTGGTTAGCAATAGTTTCAAAAGATCAATGTAAATTCATTTTGAACTAGTAAATAATGTCTTAATGAGACTTCTGACAGCATGCTTTCACACCTTATGGTTCCTTACCTTTAAAAATGCCCAAAGGTGAACCTATTTTTCCTGGCATTTTACAATAAACAAATAACATCATGTAGTATTTTATGACTCCTGTCTGAAGTGTATTGGGGGAACCGCAGTTTGGTTTTAACAACTGCAGAACCACGGTCATTCACTCCACAGTATGTTACTGTTCTTCTCCTACAAGGGCTTAACTCTGACTCAAGGTAAAAAAAGAAGTTAAGTGATTTTTAGTTTTTTTTAACTGTCACATGAAGTAGTTTATATGAAACAAAGTGCAGGATTTTACCATAAGCCTCTGATGGTATCGTGATGCAAACCATCTGCCACCCAGAAACTTGCTGGTGTTTATAAAAGCACTTCCACCTTTTCTAACTTTTATAAAAGCACTTCCACCTTTTCTAACTAGAAATCCAACTGGGTTGACATGTAGGTCTGCCTGAGTCATTCTGCTGGTATTTAATAGGTGTTTAATCAGACACACAGTGAATCCACCATGGTAGGCATAAGGATTTTACAAGTCGGAGAGAGCATCATTGCTTACAGGGATATGGCACAAGGATGTGGTGCAGATTGTCCCACGACAGTTGTCAGGTCAATCTTTCTAGCTGTTTGCTGAATGTGCAGAGTTTGAGCCTTGCAGGAGGGCACATTTCTCAGAAGTGATGCTTTACATCAATCTGTTTGTGAGAACAGACAGTTTAGGTTGCAATCAAGCAGCCCTCCCACCGACTTCTGCAGAGCTGTTCACGTGACTGATGGTCTGTATCTGCTTTCTGACTCAGGGTGCTAGTCTGAGCCAACACTACAGGTCTGAAGGAAAAACAGGAAACACAAATCTTGCAGAAATTTTAAGAAAGTACTAAAAATAACTCCTAAGCTTGCATATAATAAATTTTTGGTCTGACACCTTGCAGCTTGCCAGGTCTATAAGGGAGTACTCTGGCAGTCAGATATACAGAAATATTCCTCTTACTAATGTTATCCAGCTCTCTTATTCTAGCTCTAATAAAGTGGCAAGAGTAATAAACTGGATATTAAAACAGCCATGTCCTTGTGACTACTATCCATCCCTGACCTTGAAGTAACATAATTCAGAGGAAGGGATTGCTAAATCTTGGCAGGAAATAAATATTTCTTTGGCTCTCATCTTCTGGTGAAGGAAGTTGTTGTTTCATGAACCATTCCTCAGGAAAAGCACGTCCTCAAACCTACTTCACTGTTGGCTCCTCTGATGGTTCCTCCTCCTGGGGGAGGCAAGGTCATGAGGTGAAATTGAACTTTTTGGAGAGCACCTGCCCTCATTGGACCACAGACATGCTCTGAAGGCATTAAAAAAAGTTAGCACTTTCCTGAACCAGGATGTCAAGGTGTTATTACACATATTTTCATAGAATTATAGGGTGTTTTGAGTTGGAAGAAACCTTTACAGATCATCTAGTTCAACCTCCCTGAAGTGAGCAGGGACATCTTTTGCAAGATCAGGTTGTTCAGAGCCCCATCCTTGACCTAACCTTGAGTGTTTCCAGGGATGGGGCATCTATAACCTCTTTGGGCAATCTGTTACGGTGTTTCACCACACTCCTTGTGAACAATTTGTTTCCTCGACCTAGGCTATCTAAATCTACCCTCTTTTAGTTTAAAACCATCACCTCTTGTCCTGTTGCAACAGTCCCTGATAAAAAGACTGTCCCCATCTTTCTTATAAGCACCCTTTAAGTATTGTAAGGTTGCAATAAAGTCTCCCCATAGCCTTTTCTTCTCCAAGCTGGACAACCCCAGCTCTCATCCTTTCTTCATAAGAGAGGAGTTCCAACTCTTTGCTGACTTTTTTTTGCCCTTCTCTGGACCCACTTCAAGCTCATGTCTTTCTTGTGCTGAGGACTCAAGAGAATACACACAGTACTTCAGCTGGGGTGTCACAAGAGTGGAGATGAGGAGGAGAATCGCCTCCCTTGACCTGCTGGCCAAGCTTTTGATGCAGCCTAGGAAGCAGTTGGCCTTCTGGACTGTGAGCATATTATTGTTGGCTCATGTCCAGCTTTTCACTCACCAGTATTCTCAAGTTGAGCAAGACTGCTCTCAATCCAAGTTCTTTTATTCCTATTATCCTCGTTGCTTTAAACAAATTTGTGATTTGGCCTTTATTCCCTCAGGTAATCCACCCCAGTGAAGGTTGATGCTTGCTGGCACAAATGACCCTGAGGTAATTTAGCAAAGGAGCCAAACTCTGCACATTAAACTGGGAATCTCCTGTGATAATCAACACCTGATATTTAATTTACTTCCTTGTTTTCTCAATGTACTCACTCAAATCAGCTGTGTTTTGGAAAGCATCTTGAACAACTTTGTTAAAAGCTGCAAATGTGTGTGAACACCTTCAGTGTAAAATAGCTGGCTCTCAGTGGACCTACCCTGACTCAAAGGTCTTCTAGCTATACTTGCTTGTGGGACTACAGTTCAACACGTGACCTACCCTTTGCAACAAAAGAATGAGCTGGGTAAAAGTTAATAATGCATAGGTGATTTTAATTGAGTGGAAAAGCAAGCAGAAAGATTGTATAGGTGCAACTGTGCAAAATAAGCAGGTTTGAGAATCAAAGCCTGAAACCAATCCTTCAAGCACACCACCATCAAAACCAAAACAAAATAAAACAAAACCAAGAAAAACCAAGCAAAAGAAAAACAAAAACCAATACTCAAACTTCAGAACTGGAAAGAAATTAATCAACTTAATCAGCCTAGCAGAGAGAATTAAAACAGAGTCCATAAAACTTTACAAGGAACTTCTCCAGAAGTGTAAACAGCGGAAAGTCTTGAAAAGTGTTCAAATGTAACCTGTGCCAGTAATTATACTTAAATAAAACAATTATCCTTCTCAAAGTATAAAAGTCAAACTACCACTAGGGTGCTACAATAATAATGCACAGAAATTCCAGCAGTCTTACAGCAGATGAAACAGGGGAAGTGATGTGGAAATGCAGAGTTATTTACCTAGATTTGGGGTTTTTTTTGAGGGATTTTCAGCATTTGACCCTTAGCAACCTTTGCACGAAGAGAAGAATTACACTGTTGTTTCAATTCTTTTTCACTGATCTTTCTTTTTTTCCTCAGTGAAAAATTTACAGCTTCTTTAGAAAATCATTCTTGAGAAAGTAGGCAAATATACTTAATGGGGTCTCTGTAAAGTTTTTGTCCATTAACCCTCTCTTGCATCTTAGGTGGGATCATCACATGTAACCAGAACTACACAGTGGCTTGAGTGCCATACAAGCTAAAAGACATATTTGGCTATCAACTGGTTTAAATAAGCACAAAAAGCAGCTCAAGAAGTGGCCACATACTAATATGCCCAAAAGATCTGGCAGCACACAGTAGCAAGCTGTTTTATGCAAAAGGAGGATGAGCTGCCAAAAGGTCCAAGTCAGCTTTTGTTATTTCCTTTCTGTTGTTTCTGGCGTGACCAGCTGCATTCAGATTGATGTTGTAGAGATGAGATATGCCTCTTTCCTCAACATGACACGTCACTGAAGCCCTTATGTAGATTAGGTTTTTTTTTTACTGGAAGGGATGTAGGCAGGTGTGTGCTTGCTCAGATCAACAGGCAGGGTTGCAGGCAGGCACTTTGAGATGAAAAAAGTCTGTTGGCAGCAAAAGGGCAGAGTTCTTTTTAGGTGATCTCTGGGAGTTCTGCTGTGATGTACATCTTGCTTCCATGGGAAACAGAGCACGTAAATTAGACAGTGATCCAAAGCCTACTGAGACAAATCCTACTTTCTGTGGACTTTGTTAGACTTTGGACTAAAGTTCTTGTCCACCTTGGTTTTCCAAAACAGCTTTAGTTGGTTCTGTATGTTTTACCTGCATCTCTGGAGGCGTGCACTTGATCCAAGAGGTTGTATGTTTTTAACAGCTTTATGACACTCCACCTCTAACCTTGACTTGTAGGGATGTAGGACTGTGAACCTGCCCCAAGATACCAGTGAATTTGCTAATGAACTTGCCCAGAAGGTACAGGAAAGGGTCAGTTCTGCACTTTACCCGAGACAAATTGAACCATAAATTTTACAAGGTTTTGTTGACATTAATTGGGTTACACTTGTGTAAGAAATTCTTCTTTCTTGCTCATTTGTCTTGCGAGTTGTTTGTAGTGCCAAATATTTCTGCCATGCCAGTCACTCAGCCATGTGATTTCCAGGCTTAACAATTTCTCTGAGACACCACAGACTCAAACCTCACTGTAGTTTATTGCTCAATAAAATACAAAAACTTCAGATATTTCACCAGACTGCTGTTCTTGGAGGGTCAAAGTAAAACTCCCATTTAAATAAAATTTTCTTCCAGCCTCCTCCTTTTTTTTTTTTTTTTTTTTTTATTAGTCCTTTATTCACATCTCAAAACCACTGGGCCTTGAACAAAAGGTTCTTTTCAGAACAGTCACTTGTACCCAAGATTAAGTGAAGTGATTTATTACATTTATGTAGTGTTAGGCATTGATCATTCAGATGTTGAATTAATGGATGTTTCCTTACCAGCCTCTTGCCAGTTCCTGTGGTACTGTTAATGTACCATTTGATCCAGAATACATGAAATAATCCCCTCACTAGCTGTGGAGAAAGAGTTGGCCTTTGTCACTCTTGCTAATCCCCAGTAGGGTGAGTTGTCGTGCCCAGACGAAAAGAGACCCGGGAGAGTTTTGTATTCAAAGTCTGTCAAAGGCAGAGGTGCTTGTGCTGTGCTGTGCTCTGGGGAAATTTCGACATTCCTAGGAGTCACTCCAGTGCAGAGGTACACAAATCAATAAGAACCCCTAGGAAACTGGGGATACCCCACTGCTGCACGTTGGCTAGTGCCCTTTGGGATCTGCAGCCTCATTCTTCAAAATGTTGGAAAGATGCTTGCTGCAGGAAAGGAGACGATGGAGGAGAGGATAGCTACCTCACTCACTGGAGAGCCTGAGACATTTTCAGGAATAAATGTCTGCTGGGAAGAATAAAGAAAGAACAGCAAATGTAATTTTAGCTGCAGGTTTTGTGAGTGAAACCCTTCTTTCTGTAAAGCCACAAATGGGAGGTTTCTTTAATTTGTGCAAGGGTAGCACAATATGATTTCTCCTATGTACCAAAAGCATGGGAGCCCTTGAAGGAGTGCACTGCAGATAATTAATTACTACCTATAGGAGAAAAGAAGCACACAGAGAAGTTACTTTTTGTTTTATTTGTCTTGGTATAAGCTTTGTTAAAGCTAAATTCTCCAGTCCAATGTGCCAGACTCATAAATGTGTTTAACTGGAAAAGCATTGATATTCTGCCATCCTTTAAAACTGTGGTTTTCCAAATCTCTGTGCTTGTCAGGGCAGAGAGCCAAGCAGAATATTTTGGTCTGAGAAAAGATGACTGAGCGGTTTACCGTCATGTAGGAGCTCTGTGCATAAGATTTTAGCTCAGAGGGCTACGTTTAGCAGTAAGTTGCCATGATACAATGATGTGCATCAGAGAGGTGTGCAGTGTAGTCCTAAGCTATCTGATTGTGGTCCTAGAGTTTCAGTACCAGGTTTCAGTACCAGGTTTCTGCTGCTACTGATGTGACACTGGGGAGACTTGTAGTGTACCAACTGTAGCAGGGTGCAGCACTAATGTGGTTTCTGCTGTCTGAGTGAGCTGTGGTACCTCTGTATGGCACTGGGCTGTGTGATAAGGCACATATAGAATAGAATAGAACAGAACAGAACAGAACAGAACAGAACAGAACAGAACAGAATAGAATAGAATAGAATAGAATAGAATAGAATAGAATAGAATAGAATAGAATAGAATAGAATAGAATAGAATTAACCAGGTTGGAAGAGACCTTTGAGATCATTGAGTCCAACCTATCACCCAACACCATCTAATCAACTAAACCATGGCAGCAAGCTCCCCATCCAGTCCCTTCCTAAACATCTCCGGTGATGGTGACTCCACCACCTCCCTGGGCAGCCCATTCCAATGGCCAATCACTCTTTCTATGAAGAACTTCTTCCTAACATCCAGCCTAACCCTCCTCTGGCACATCTTGAGACGGTGTCCTCTTGTTCTGGTGCTGGTTGCCTGGGAGAAGAGACCAGCCCCCAGCTGGCTACAACCTCCCTTCAGGTAGTTGTAGACAGCAATGTGGTCTCCTCTGAGCCTTCTCTTCTCCAGGCTAAGCAACCCCAGCTCCCTCAGCCTCTCCTCATAGGGCTGTGCTCCAAACCCCTTCCCAGCTTTGTTGCCCTTCGCTGGACAGGTTCCAGCAAGTCAACATCTTTCCTAAACTGAGGGGCCCAGAACTGGACACAGGACTCAAGGTAGGTTATGTAGCTTATGGCCTTGTAATTTTTTTTCTTATTCCTTCATTTATTGAAGTCATTCAACAGCAATTGACTTTTAGGCATTACCTTAGTCTCTTATCAAGCAAATTCACTTTTGTTGCATGGAGAGTGTGTGCTTGTGAGGCACCTGAAGCACAGCAGCAATGAGTTACATGGACAGAAATACATGCTTGCATATGCAGCATTAGGTTGGTTTCCTGACTAGTGAGGCAACACAGTTGGGTGTGTACTCAAATTTAAGCATATGGATAAGTCCTATTCCTGTAAATGAAATCTAATCACGTGTCTTAAGTTGAGCACTTAATTGAGTCGTGGCAAAACTGAGTGGCCTTTGTAGTATTAATTAATCACTTCCAGCTACTTTTAATGGATGTGACCCAAAGAGAACTGTACAGTTTTTTTTTCTCATTTTGGTGTTGTTTGGGGTTTTCTTTTTAGTGATTTTTAAACATATCTTTCAGTTAAACCAAGGATCCAGACACAAATGGTAGTACACATTATATGGATTTATGACATTCCCTGGAGGATTCTAGGTCAATAAAGCAGTGACTGGATTACAAAGAGGCCTCTAAAGTGTTTGCTGGAATTTGCAAGGAACAAGTGAATTACTGTTTGTTTTATGACTGGAAAACATATTTCTATGGATGCTGCAGATCAGGCTGACTGACAGACATAATGTGCTTTTGCTGTGTTTTGAGCAACCATATTTATTGTATTCAGGCCAGAAGCTGACAAATAAAAGGGAAGCAGAATGCCATAGTAGTGTACTACTAAAATAGACTGAAAAACAATACAGGTTCAAAGTAAATGATTATTTACTACTCAGCATGGTTACTTTTCATGGAGTAACTTGGAAGCTTCCATCAGGACCAGTGCTCTACTGTTACTCAAACACATTGTAGGTGATGCAGTAAGCTTGTACTACCTGCAAAACTTACCTAAATGTCTGGTTTACGTAGATCTAACTCAAAAGCAAGACTGAGTTTTCTGAACAAGTGGAAGAACTGTTGCTGAGCTCTGTCCAAAGGATGTTTCACCTCAAGCTGGCATGGTGTATAGACACAACCATAGCTAAGATATAAGAGGTGAAATTTTAAAATGTGAAAACTGAAGTTGTTGTGAAGGATGAGAGGCCAAAGGAAGGAACCTCGAGTCTGCTCAACACTTTTAACAGTAATCAAGGCCAGCATCTGTGCTATACACATGGGCCTGAAGACAGTCAGCTGCCTTCTCTATCCTTACTGGGTTGGTAAAGTGGGCAGAAAGGATCTGGCATTGCTTGACTGAAAGACCACTAAGTTTTCTGGGATATTTTGATCTCAGGATGGGGAAGTTCAAGTAGCAGGAGGGCAAAGCTGCTAGTGGTGAGGACACTGCTATGTCTCCATGTCTCCCTCTTCCCTCTCTTGTCAGAGGCAATAGGGATATCCTTTGGTATTGCCTGGTTTGGCCATCCAGGGTCACCCAAAGGTTCAGACTGGTAACTGAGGGAGAGCCTGAATCTCCTTTGGGGAGACTTTTTCTTTTCTGAGGTATGGCACATGTCACCAACAAAAAAAGAGACTTTGATTCCTGCCTTGTATGCGGTTCCTAGTTGTGGCAGCAAACAGACTGCTTGCTGTGATTTGGGTGCTTGGCTTTTACTCTATTTTAAATTCTCAGTTCCTTACCAAATTTATGTAGGAAAGAATTCAGTGGTGTATGGTACTTGCTAGACACTGGCAGCAGCATTAGTTACCTTACAGCTGTCAAAAAAGCAGCAGTCTGTTGAGCAGTGATCACATTCAGCAACCACAAGATGCATTCAGGGAATTGGTACTGTCAGCATTCAATATTAGCACTCAATGGCATAACTGTGATAATTAATACATAATGATAGCATGAGGGCTAATGAAATTAGTAATGCAATTACTATTAATACTTTGCAAGCCTACCTAATCACTTGCACAGCACCCACTGTGTTGTGTTGGGGTTTTTTAAAGCATGTGTCTTCCCATTCTGTAGGGACACTCAACTTTTGTTGTCTTTGAAGAATTAAGGAAGGAAATCAGGGGAGGGGGAAAGGCAGCTGAAAATAACAACAGTAACAAATGCAAGGAATGAATTGGAGTATCTATGTGGATGATTTTATCAACTTATTGTTGTCAGCAATGCCAGCAAATACAGGTTCTAGGTCCTTTAACTGAATGGAAAACATCCACTAAAACAGCCAAACTGAACGAAAATAGACTCTCTACCTTGAGTTCAAATTAAGCACAGGCAGTAGGCAGCAATGGAAAGTCCATTAAATTTTAATTTGCTGGTCTTTAAAGAATGCCATTCATTTGTAATATTACATGGCAAGGAAGTCCAAGAACAAAAGTGTACATTTTGCTCTTCCTAATGGTCTTCTTATAAATTTCTGCCTGTGATTATGATCAGTTCTTCCTTATTGTTCACGAAATTTATGGACCAATTTATTACATCAGCTGAGTGGAGATACCAGATAATGCAATGCAATGAAAAGTAGCTACTGATTTTAAGAAATCAGTGTGTCCCCTATGGTCTCCTGTATGAAGAGCTAGAAGAGAGCACCTAATTACTTCTGCAACATTAAAAACAACTGCAACACAATGGTGTATGGAACCATTTAATCAAAATGGACACCAAGCACTCTTGTAATTATATGAAAAGGTCATGGAAATCATCAATTTAGACGAATATAATGTGAAGAATACGACTTAAAACTTCCAGTAAAGCTATCTCCTGGAGATTATTTGAACCACAAAAAAGTGGTTTGTATTTCCAGTTTAATAGCTGAGGGCACAATGCCATACTGTGTGTTTTGCCTTGCGAGATCTCAAAGCAGAACTTTCTTAATTGGAACAGCTCAGATACACAGCATGGAGGTTCATTTCAAGTAACATACCTGCTGCTGGAAAATATAACTGCCTACAGTTTAATTATATAGAAGCTATACTCCAGCTTTTTGATTAGTCCTGTGAATTTCTCCACAGAAGTGAAACACCAATTCATCTGTTTTAGCAGAAGCAAAGGAAAAAATGAACTGCTTTCAATTTCCTTTTTAGTATGCAGTAATGGATAATTTCCAGCTCTGGAAATGAAAAATGGCCCAGCCTATACCTGGGGGTAACCTAGTTCCACCAGGTAATACCATCTGTTTTCCTTGCTGTAGCTGAACAACGATGAACCTTGACGTCTTGATTTTGGGCAAGACAGTAGAGCAGGGGGAAAAAAAAAAATCAACTTCTGAAAAGTGGTATATGCTTTGAAGTGAAAGGGAAATACACATTGAAGTGACTGTCAGGGTAGGGCCAATTAAAGAGTAGACACAGAGGATACTTTGCAAGGCACAAAAAGTACTGCGCTTGTCCTGAGCCTGACATTGCCTGAGCTCTGGAGGAAGAAAAGAACAGTATTATAATTTCCCCATGCTGTTGCTGCATCTCAGCTATTCTCTGTTGAGATGAGGTTCCCATGAGAATGACATCATTAATGCAGCTATTTTACTTCTGGTAGCTGTTTGGAACTAGTACTGGTCTCTTTGCCCCTGCTTTTCTTGTGTTCCTCTTGGGAACTGTGGTCCAGGGTGCACTGGCACTCCAGGTAGGCTGATGTGCCCAGGTATACTTGCTGTCACTGTTACTGGGTGCCATGGTTGTGGGTGGTGCATTTAAACTAGGGGATGGGAGGGTCAGCAGTGATACGAGGGATGTATGTCTTGTGCTACCATCATGCTTATGTGAGGTTGCTGAGACATTGCAGATGGATCTGAGCTCCTTGGAGTCAGGTGAGTCCTGCCCCTCAGCCAGGGGACCTGTGGTCATCAAGAATGGACAATGGTGAGGATTCATTTATACCTCTCTGGCAGAAGATAGAATCATAGAATTGTTAGGGTTGGAAGGGACCTCAAGGATCATCTAGTTCCAAATCCCCTGCCATGGGCAGGGACACCTCACACTAGATCAGGTTGCTCAGAGCCACATCCAGCCTGACCTTAGAAACCTCCAGGGATGAGGCTCTCACTACCTCCTTGGGCAACCTGTTTCAGTGTCTCACTACCCTCATGGTGAAGAATTTCTTCCTAACATCGAATCTGAATCTACACATTTCTATTTTTTCCATTGTAATAGCCACCATTGTGCTTTATTTTATGAAGTACTGATGGGTTTGTTCTTTTTGCATGGAGGCAAAGCAAACTATGTGTATTATGAAAGATTTATGAACAATAAAGGTACTTTTAAATCCCCTTCTTTCACTACCACCTCCCCTTCCCCACCACATCTGCCCCTTTTCACCCCACCTGCCCCATTTTCCCCCTTTGTCCTCTCCAATCTCAGAGCACCTGGGCTCTATTGGAGCCTCCTCCTGCCCCAGGTGTGGCCACTTTGCCCTCCCCGCCCACTCCCCTTTTAAATTCCCTCCAGGAAAGGCAGAAGTCCCTAGCTGAGCCCATCTGGGCTGAGGATCCTCCTCTCATCTCTGGTGAGTGCCTATGGTGCACACTGGGTGATGGTGGTGGTGACAACAAAGGCCGGGGGGCCTGGTGGCCCCCCGGTTGTTAGGGCAATGATTGATGACTCCCCCAATACCATCCATGGGTGCTGGCTGGGTCTCCTTACTGGGGCTGAGCTCCTCTGGGTGGTATCTTGGCTGGTGAGGGTCTTGCCCCCAGCTCTGAGATGGGTGCAAAAATGGTGGTGGTGGAGCAGAAGCTCTGTGGGCAGGGTGGAGGATGGTGTAGAGGGAGCAGGAGCTGCTTTGCGAAGATGAAGTGGTGGGGGAAACAGGAGTTGATTTGGGAAGATGAAGGCTGGTGGTGGGGGAGTGAGAGGGGTTAAAGTAGATGACCCCTAGAGGCCACCTCCAACTCTGGTGATTCTATGACTCTTTGACCTCCTTCCAACCACCTTGCCATGGGCAGGGGCACCTTCCACTAGACCAAGTCAGCATCTTTAAGGGTATATGTTTCTTCTTTTTTGTCTATTGTACATAGAAATCAAAACATAATATGGTAGCTATGATGAACTGATGGATTTTTGATCTGAAGTGACCTTGTTTTCGAAATACATACAGACTCTTAGAATCAACCAGGTTGGAAAAGACCCCAGGGATCATCAAGTCCAGCCTAATACCTAACACCTCATGACAACTAAACCTGTGCTGGGTTACACCCGTCCTGGGGGAAGGAAGACATTGTAGCTGTTTCCTCCTGCCTCACCTGTTCAAAACGAGCACCAGCCGCTGCTAGTCTCCTGCTTCTGCCACATGGCCAGGCCTGGTCTTCTCCTTTCCACATCCATGCTTCTCTGAAGGACTGAAATCCACATACATGGAGAGAGATAGAAGGCCATCCAAATTTGGTTTTGTATATTTTCCCATTCATCCTTATTCCTTACCCTTGTAAATCTTCCTTGTTACTGCTATATATGTATATTATTAAAAAATTTACTTCTCCTACTTCCAAACTGACTCCAGATTATTTTTGGTAGATTTGCCTCCTTCTCTTTTCCCCTACCCTTTTTTTGTTTTTTTCTTTCTTTCTCTTATTTTTCCTTATCAGGGGAAAGGGGTGGGGGGGGTGGGGGAGAGGAATTCTCAGTTTGGTACAATCTGAGCTCTTAAACTCCACTTAAAGCTCAAACCACTACTAAACCATGACTTCAAGTGCCATGTTCAATCTTATTTTGAACGCCTCCAGGGATGGTGACTCCACCACTTCCCTGGGCAGCACATTCCAATGGCCAATTACTCTTTCTGGGAAGAACTTTCTCCTCATCTCAAGCCTAAACTTCCCCTGGTGCGGATGGAGACTGTGTCTTCTTGTTCTGTCCCTGGTTGCCTGGGAGGAGAAACCAACCCACTCCTGTCTACAACCTCCTTTCAGGTAGTTGTAGATGGTAATAAGATCTCCCCTGAGCTGCTGCTTTTCCAGGCTAAACAAACCCCAGCTCCTCTCCTCATAGGGATTGTGCTCAAGACCTCTCACTAACCTAACAGCATCACAGCAGTCATGTAGTGCATTGCAGCATCAGCTCCACCAAGGCCTCTAGTCTTATTGCAATAGTTGCAAAACAAAATAACAACCAAACAAAATAAAATCAGGGTTACTTCTTTCTACACACATGTAGCTCTTTTTTTTCCCCCTGTCCCTCAGCTCTTCACCTCCCCTCTTATTGCTGTATGAGGAAATTCCTGCTCATATCCAGGTTGTAACTATGCTCAGGCACAATTTCCAAAACCTAGCATGGTGGCTCCATCACAGAGAGCAGGACTATAGTAATTCCCATGAAGTGTGGAAAGTCACAAGACCACTTACTCTAGTTGGGCATGTGGCCTTAACCTCATTTAGCAGCATAAACATACCCCAACTATACAGGGAACAGGAAAGGCACAGGCCACAGGTTCAAGTGGTAGCTTTCTTTTTATTTGTTACCCACTATCAAACTCACCAGCCAGGTGTGGACCTTTGCCAGACAGCCTTTTCCCAGAGCAAGGTTTGGAGATGGCATATGCTAAAATTTCTTCCCAGTCCAGATGTAACCACTCCCACTGGGTGGGGAGAGCATGGAGGAGGAAGAGCTTTAACAGAATGGATGTAGCATATAGTTTCACCCAGCCTCTGGGCCATGTCTCTGCTGTATTTATTAGTACAAACCTAGCTGGACAGGATCAGCCCCTTCCTTTGAATATATTCAGCAAAGAATTAGTTGATAATCTGCTGGCATGACTGAAAACAATTGTCCTCCTTAAACAAACAAGCAAAAACCCATTTAAATTAAAGCAACATTATTAAGGTTGTAAAGAATTTAGCCCTTGCTTTGGATGAGGGTGCTTGCACAATTTTTATTTGTAACCTTTATGTGCTTGCCTTAATGACAATCCTCAAGTCAGGACTGCATGCTATTTTTTCCACTGAGCTTGTTTTCATCAGTGCACAAGACAGACTGCACACAAATAATGACAAGTTTAGTTCTGTCCTCTGCTTAATGTGTGATTCCAAGCTTTACTTGTTGCACAATGTTCAAAGCCCGCTCTGAAGATATGGCTATCAGTTTCCTCATTGCCTTTCCTGTGGTAGACACCAGCCTGTACGTGGACTCTGCAAACAAGAGTGATTTTTAACTCTAAGTGCCTTGCTGAAAGGAGAGAGCATAATACCCTTGTTTTGCAGTTGCAAAACATCTAGTAGTTTGGATGTTCCATTTCTAAGAGCCTGAGAATGCTAGTTTTCAATCTACTTAACACTAACACCATCATCCAAGAACAGATGTCACTTGACTTTGATTGAAGTTATGAGTTTCAACATTTTGGCAAGTCTGACCTCAGTTTTGGCATGCAGAAAATGATGAATGCATGACTTGTAATAAATACTCAGACCTGACATCATGCAGGCACACTGTGGCAGAGGCAAGAGCAGAATTCAGATTCCCCAAAGCAGTATCCAGGCTTTTCTGTTCCTCTGGTCCTGTGGCTTATTGGCTCCATACTTCCCTATCTTCACAGCAAATAAAACAGATGTAATTCAGACTTCATGGTACTTTACCATCCTGTCTTGCCTGGAGCTGGTCTCCTTCTTTTATTCATTAAAGCAGAGTTGCTATGGAAAAGATCACAGAATCAACATGTCAAGTCTGTCTGGACCCTAACTTAAACCCAAACTTAAGTCTTCCTTTTTAGATAAGGAACTGAGTAGGAAGACATCCTCTTTACCTATTGATACTGAGCAATCTGGACTTCTAATCCAGTTTTAAACCCAGACTCTCTTGCTCAGATCTAGACATATGCAATCAAATAGCCTTAATTAGAGCAGCCCCTAGTTTCAGAATGGTTCAATTTTCAATATTAATGATATTCCTGGAAGGGGGTAAAATAAAAATGAGTCATTCCTAGGTTTTGGGGGTGGAGTGGGGAAGACTAGAAAGGTATGTGTGGGCTGTGACTTTACAGCTGCCTCTGTGGTCTGAAAGGCAGACTGAAATGTCTGGAGCTGAAGAAGAGAGCTCCTCTGCTGGGGCTAATGCAATTGCTGCTAGCAACATCAGGTAACAACCCTGGTCAGGACCACCAGCTAGGAAGGACAAGGACAAATATGCTTCACTGAGGCATTCATATATGTTTATGAACAGCAAACAAGTTGCTGAACCCCTTTAAGGCCTTGGAGAGAAACGAGGTATCATGAGCCCTGAACATGGTCTCTTCTCTCTGATGCCTCTCCTGCTCTGTCCCCTCCACTCTGGGATTTTCAAAGCTGCTGCTTCTCTGCCCCAGATAATAAGCAAGTACAGCTAAGCATGGGAACACAACTGGGCAAACCTGGGACCTTTTGAAAATGCTGTCCTCTGAATATGAAGAACAAGAATGGGGATGTCCAGGGAGTCACTTTTCCCTCTAGTCCCTGGTAAACATTTTTCACTAGTTCTAAAAATAAAAATGCTTTAGGCAGCTACCTAAGCAATCCAGACTCAACAAATATCTTTAGTATACAAAAAGAAAGAAAACTTCCTGCATGTGGTTTGCTTTCAACTACCATTATCTGTTTAATAGACACTGAGCTAAGCAAGAAAAGCATAATAAAAAAAAAAAAAAGCAGATTTATGTTAGGCTTCTTGCATAACACAGGGCAGACGTTTTCTTTTCTCCAGTGACCTTAGAAGTCCCTATGCTCTATTAATTACTGGTTTATTGTATGCATTCACTGGGAGGGAAGCACATGGTTGAAATTAAGTTTTCTGCATTATGTTTTTGCCATGTGAGAAAGGAAAATACTGCTTCAGATTTAAACCATGGTGTAGGCACGGGCTGATTGGCTAGACTAGCTCTCCCACAATCAGGTATTAGA
Source organism: Melanerpes formicivorus (assembly GCF_026170545.1). NCBI lineage: Eukaryota > Metazoa > Chordata > Aves > Piciformes > Picidae > Melanerpes > Melanerpes formicivorus. The sequence continues at coordinate 13,101,479 of NW_027142363.1, read as the reverse complement.
TGTGCCTGAATTCTTATTTGTAGGTAAGATCAGACTCTGCAAGGGGTCAGCTGTTGCTCCTGAATGCTGCCTACCCCACTGCAACTTTGCCTGGTAGTAACTGCTTACCAGTGGAATTTGTTTCTGAACATTACAGAGCTCTTGAGTTGCCTGCTCTAAAGCAACTGGTGGCCGAACAAAGGCAGTATCTTTTCACATAGAGCAGAATCCCAAGCCCTGTGAACCCAGCTCCCTCTCTTTGGCGTTACTGATCCGTTAGTCTAAATATGGTACATGGCAGTTTGATGGAAATCATTTCCAGTAAGAGAGGATGTTTCCTCAGCAGTTTTCAAGCTGGCTCTGACTCAGGCATTCTCATGGGAGCCCATTTAACTGGTCATTAGGGAGACAGCAAAAAGGCATTGAGGAATTTCGTAACAAAGATGTGCATCCTGTATGAAAGACCTCCTGAGAATCCTCCTGGCCATTGGCTTTGTGCATGCTTGAGAGATTTTATTAATGCTGCTGAAAAAAAGTATTGCTGAAACGAATCTATTATTTGTGCATAATTTTAAAGATGCTGTATTGTACTTGTTCCAGCAACATGATGAACCACTGTGTTTGTAAAATGCTATGCTCAAACAAACCATAATTAAGCGTTTAAAGTTGATTAACACCCTATATTGCAGCAGACTAATCGATGGTGGAAAGCTTGCAGTTACTAAGTGAATAACGGGAGGACCAGAGTAAGTATGTCAAGCAAAGAGTCTATGCAGAAAGTAAAGATTTCAAGTGGCCCTTACAAAAGTTGTATGAGACAAAGTAAGTATCTCTTCATAACACACAGTCCCTGATTTATGCTTTTTTTGTGCATATGTGTTTCAAGGCAAATATTTTTCCAGATTAGCAGTGATGGAATATCAATAAGCCTTTAATCCTGTACAGTCTCTGAATATGAAGATTTCTTTTGGTGTTATATCTCGATCCACTGACTTTGCTAGGATCACCAACGCATTTAAAACCAAGTCACATCTTCAGAGTAGATGGCAGAAGATTGGACATCACAAAGAGCTGGAGTTTTGGCTTCCCTTCCAGGCCATCTGGATTGTGACTGCTCCTGACTTCAAACATCCCAGAATGGAGGCAGCAGGCAAAGTGACAGATCTCCTGCTGAGGTGCTCCCTTGGGGGTGGAGTGTTTCAAAGCCAATGTCCAGGGGGATTGGAATGTCTCTACAAGTCTCAGGCAATCCAGAAACACAAGGGCCTATTGGTTGAGCAACCCATAAGGAAATCTTCACATCCAGACTCTGATACTCAAGAAGACAAAATAAAAAGGCCTCCTTATTGACCTTTCTTTGTAAGGCTCAGGTTTTAGACAGGAGTTTTCTTCATTTGGAGACACACTGATTCTTATCATTAGTAATAAGACTGTTTGTTGAATGTTTACTGCCAAGCTAGACTGAATCACAAGCACTTTTTTTTCTTGCCTGAATAAACAAGAGCTATCATGAGTGAAATCATGCTGCTAAAGTGTTGTATCAAATACCTATGGCATTGCAAATCCAGTTCCTGGGAACGTTGGTCTGGTGCTACGTGCAGGAGTAATGAATATGGGTGAAAACAACTAGAAGAGGAACAGAAAGGCACAGGGGAAAAACACACACAGGACAGAAGAAGGAAGTTGATGTGCAATGAATTTGGCAGAAAAAGTTGTATCGCTCTGAACTGAAAAATGGTGCACAGTGTAGTTAATCAGCTCCTGAGGCTTGCTAGCTGAGGTTCTCTGAGAAGGGAAAGCATTGATCTTACAGGTGAAATGTCAGAAAACTTATCTCAGGCAGAGTTTTTGCTGCCCTCAAAATTTCCTTTTCTTTTTGATACCTGGATATCCCCTATGGGCTTCTACTCAAATACCTCATCTCTCTGATGATCCTCTCTGTAGTTAGTGTTGTTATAACTCCAGATGCTTCTTGCTATTCATCTGAACCTGTCTGGTGTCCTCTTCCTTCATGCTGCACTCGAGACCTCAATAACTTCTTGTAGCCAGAAGATCCTTACCTAACAACATGCATGAGCTTCAAGCTGTTAAGCCTAGTCCAGCCTTTCCAAAGTGTAGCTTTTAAGGCAATGTTATCCAACTTACCTTAGCCAAGGTATCCTTGTATCTGAACTTAATGCATGACAAAGATTTAGCAAAACAAGCCTGCTGGTACTTGTTTTGAAAAAAAATGCCTGCAATGAGAAGCATGAGTTACACATAATTATTGACCCTGCAGTGTAAATACTGATGATAGGAAGCTTTTAAAATGTGTGTTATTAAGCCAGTCAAGTGTTTATAGCTATGGAGACATCAGTGGTTTAGCAATTAAATGCGTATTTATGAACTCTTCTAAATAGCTATGATTAATAATAATAAAAAATAATCAGTTTTAAGATAGCTTAAAAAAAAAACAACAAACAATACTTTTCAGATTCAGGGCACTGAATTGTCTATGAGCTGTTATAATCTTTAATTTAAAACTACATAACTATCCCACATACAGCAGCTTCTTTTAGAGCATGCTTCAAGGACCTTAAGTGAATATAAAAATCTTTCCACTGACTTCAAACAGCTTTGAGATTACACTTAAACTCTTGCCAGCATTGCCTGCTAACCATTAACTGCTCTGGCATGTCCATGCTACTCTTTTGGCCCTTGCAGAGTAGGAAAGGGGTGAGGAGAATAATGCCAAGAAGGATTGTGTACTTTATTTAACAGTGTCATCTTGATGGCACTCAGATCCATTCTCATCCAAATTTTGTGGTTGGTCACTAATGATATGTTGTGTGAGTGAGGGATAAAAGCCAGTTGTTTTCAGCTATTTATTGGAGGTTGGCTCTAAGAAGAAATGTGATGTAGTTTGGCAGTGCAGGCTCTAGGTCCCAGGATGAGAGACATTGTGGTCCTGTGCTGCAACAGGAGTAGGTCTGGGCAAGGCCTGCAGAGCACAGGGCTTTATGAGATATTGGTCCCAAAGGGTGGGCTGGACCATAGGGAAACAAAGACTAAGAGGAAATAGGCCAGGTTGTGTTGGGAGGTAGGAAAAATATATAGAATTAAGGTGAAAGGAAAAGGCATTTGTCCCCTTCTGGTATTGCACGATGCTAATATCTCACTCACATGTTTGTCTTAAACCTGGTGCTCCACCAATAGTATGAAACCAAACACATTGATAATGTCCCAAGTGGGCATTTAATCTGCACCCCTAGGGAGTAACAAGTTTCCCAAATCACCCATGGAGAAGGGGCATGCTGTTCAGTCTAACCTTGGTGACTAACTGGTCACCAAGGGCAGAATTATGAGACTGGATTGTAGAGATGGATTTGCACTGAGACAGGAAGTGACAGGCTGAAATTCAGGTTAATTGACAACATGTCACCCTTTACAAGTCTCCCTCCATACTCCCCAGTTCTCATGTTTCTACTACATGTCAGGTAGGTCATGAGAAGATGGGGATGAACATACATGCAGAGAAATCAGGGGCTGCTGATCAACCAAATTACAGAAGCAACTGGTTTGGAATAGAATAAGAGTTGCTCTTTGGTTCGAGTTCAAGATTCAATTAACCTTTTCTGAACCATAATGTTTAAGTAACTCTAATCCTAATATTTCCCTTTCCTTCTCTCTCCCTCAACTTCTGCCTTTGAGTTTCCACATGATAGTGCAGCCTGATGAAGACTATTAAGTCTGATTTTCAGGCAGATATACTCAGCTGAAAACTGGAAAGTTACCGCTTTCCCCAGCCTCTAGGCCTTTGAGGCACTTGCCTGGCCACCTGCCGTTGGCTGATATGCAACGAAGACAGCCTGAACAGAAATTCCATCTATTCATTTAACTCCAAATGGATGGTAGCATCTGACTTTTGTTGAGCTCCTGTCACCTTCAAAAGAGTCTGAGGGGTTCTGGGTGCTGAGCCTCATCTCAGCTGCCCCCAGTGCTGGAGGAGCATGCTTATTGTCCAGGATGGAGGAAAGGAGGAGAGAAAAGCTTTGAAATAGTTGTGATCTTTGGTTTCAAGCCAAGGAAGTTTGGCTACCTCTGGAAGAGGGGAGGTCAGAATAAATTATCTGAGCTGTTGTAGACATTATTACTCCCTCTGGGTCTTCTCTGGGGAAGGTGATGATGGGACAGCACAGGAAAGGAAGCTGATTAAATCTGATAGAGTGGAGGCTTGCTCTCAACATTGGGCCAACCTGACAAAACTGTCCCATGAGAAGTATGTGAAGTGGAGGCACCCAGTGGTGTTTATTTTTGTTGGATCTGGATCTGTAGTCTTCAAATATGGCAGGAAATGTTGCCAGGGTACAGAAGAAAGGAGCTGAAGGTTTCTGGGGCTTTCTGCCAGATTTCCATCCTGTTGCTGCTGAGGGACTTTCTGGTGACAGGGTCAGAGTGGCTTTGGAGAGCCAGAGAAAGGGGTAGAGCTCAAGATCTAGCTCTAACCCTGGCACCTTGTACAAGATGCTCTCAACCACATTAATGTGGAAAAGGTCTAGATCCTTGTGTATTGTTGTGGAAAACTTCTGCACAGAACTTGGAAATCAGTCCCCTGACATGCGAGCTGCACCCATCATCTCACTAACGACCAAAATGTAAACACTCAGTGCAGCTGGTATTTTAAATGCCTCAAATATCAATGTTTTTTCTGCTCATGTGGGAAAAAGAGCAGCAGGGCTGCTGAGTGGTCTCTGAATTTCCCCTCCGTTCCGGGAGGGGGAGGCATGCGAGAGGGGATGCCAGGCGCCTGCTGTCTATCCCTGGAGATGGGACTGGAACTGGCTGGGGAAGCCGTGGGGCCGACAAACAGGCTGCCCCCTGCTAGACATGTGCTCAGACCTCTGTGTGCAGCTTCTCATCTGGGTGAGTCACAGGAGTGAGGCTTGCTGTGTGGGCATAGCTTCAGCAGTGTATCATTGCTTCCTCCACTGTGTCCCTGGGTGGGTTCTACGTGGAGAGCCCAGATGAAGGAATTTCTTTCTTTACACAGTGGGTGTTAATCAACATTTTGGGAAATGTAATTACAGGTTCACAAGCTGTGGAAACCTCTGGGTTTCCCACACTTGGTCAGTATGGTCATCGTCCATGGCTCAGCTCTTTCTTTAGCTGCCAGGGACACTTAACCTCTCACTGTGTCTGCATGAGGCTGGGAATGTTTTCTGAATGACTAAGGTGTCAGCCCTGGAGGCATACGTGCAAAAGCCAGAGCTCGGATTTTCCTAAGAGAATTAGGCATGGAGTTTTTCTGGGAGCCAAATTATATAAAGTTTGTTTTTTGTTGGTTTTATAATCCCTGCTTTTTTGTTACTATCTTTCCAGCTGAGCATGTTAGTCTCCTGGCACTGCTGCCCTACTCTGCTGCATTACTCAGCTTTCGTGCTGCCAGGCAGAAACGTCAAGGCTGTCAGTCTCCCAGGAGGTGAAATGTAGAGCACCGTTCCCCCCCTTCCCTAGGTAAGCCGTTTCAGGATATAATTCAGTTAGTTATGAGAAAGGTTATAGGATATTTTGCCTGAGGTAGTGAGGGGCTGGACTTGCCAATACACAACACCCTTCCCAGCCCTGAATTCCCAAGAACCCCCTAAGTGATATGGAAAAAACAAGGTTTCCCCATTATGTGTACTTTCTGGGTTGTTCTGCTAAATTTTATTCCCATTACCATTTTGCTGCATTCCTACATAGCTATGTCCTGAATGTTGTGTCCAGTGAAAACCTTTCTTACCTGTGGTGGGTTGAAAATTCCATTCCCCCCCCTGGTTGTAACTGACCTATCAGCTCTCAGAGGTCTCCACTTATTGCATATATATACCCTGACCTTAAGTCCTTGCCCACACAGAAAGGCTGTACTGCTCTAGCCTTACTGTGATAATTAAATCTCTACCTTTCCCCCCTCCTCCCTGGTGCAGATGCAATCACACAGCTCTACAGGTGTTTATACAAATTTGGGCTATTCCTACAGAGAAAGCAGAGCATTTTACCACAACAAGGCTTTTTTATTTAAGTACAGCTATATCCCTACCAAGCCTTATGGGGATCTAATTAGGGATAATTTTGTACAGAAGTGGATGCCAGAAGGAACATGCTGAAATGCTGATATGTGGGGAGGTGTATACACAGGCCTACTATGTCTTACATATGTTCTGATGTGGCACTCCCACCTGTGGTAGCACAGACCGAGCACTGTGTGAGGAGGAGGTTGTATTGCTGACTGAAATAATTGCATGTGTACAGAAACTGTGTTTGGATAAGGTGTACAGAGAAATACAACTTATTTTCTATCATTTCCCACCCTTCAGAGGCTGGACTTCCCTGTTGTAAGGTAATCCTGACAACAACCAGAAGCATAAGGTCCAAGAGATAACATGTAAGGTTTGGCTTAAGAGATTCAATACTGAAATTATTTACTGTTTAAGTAGACAGTTTAAGAGAAGAAATTCCAATGAATTTATGTTTTATGGGCTGAAGTGCTTTTAGTGTCTCAACTCATTTTGAAGAATATGGGAGATCTAGGAATCTAGATGCTTTCTTCCTCTTTTGAAGGAGCAAATAAAGATTAATCTAAATGAAGTGGCCAGCAAAACTTCAAGCCAAGTCCCAACATATCTGCAACCACAAGCCAATTAGGCCTTCCCTGATGGTTTAACACAGTGTGCTAGACAATGCTAGTATCTGAAAGTCTGTAGTACTCTCTAGTCCATACAAAAAGCCACAATTAACTGAAAACAAATAATAAACACGTTACACAATATATTTTTTCAATGTAGTATTCGTGACATTTCTTCAGGGCACCTCAGTTCCAAGATGAGATGAGACTTTATTCAAACACTGCTGACAGTAAAGCACTTTTTAAAGGAGCAAGAACTTCAGGAGATAGAAACTCTCTGGCCATGTGCAGCTGTACCCTCCCTTACTCACTCTGATGCTGATGCTGAGGTCAGAATCAGTTTCCCCTCTATGTTCGAGGAGCCATAGGCCTGCTCTGCCACTTTATATATCACCTGGGAAAATCCCACATGGCTCTTTACAAATAAGCTGGCACAGTTTAGCATCATCAAGGTGCACTTCATTTTCACTTTCTCAGTCATACAGAATACAGAATTAATCAGGTTGGAAAAGACCTTCAAGATCATCAAATCCAACCTATCACCCAACACCATCTAATCAAATAAACCATGCCACTAAGTGCCTCATGCAGTCTCTTTTTAAACACCTCCAGTGACAGTGACTCCACCACCTCCCTGGGCAGCACATTCCAATGCCCAATTACTCTTTCTGTGAAGCATTTCTTCCTAACATCCAGCTTAAACCTCCCCTGGTGCACCTTGAGGCTGGGTTCTCTCATTCTGTCGCTGGTTGCCTGGGAGAAGAGACCAACATCCACCTGGCTACAACCTCCCATTGGGTAGTTGTAGACAGCAATAAGGTCTCCCCTGACTCTCCTCTTCTCCAGGCAAAGCAACCCCAGCTCCCTCAGCCTCTCCTCATAGGGCTTGTGCTCCAGACTCCTCCCCAGCTTTGTTGCCCTTCTCTGCACACTTTCCAGCAACTCAACAACTTTCTTAAACTGAGGGTCCCAGAACTGGACACAGTACTCAAGGAATGGCCTAACCAGAGCTGACTACAGGGGCAGAATGATATGCTCCTACCTGGGGAAGATGGATTGAGTAAATTGAGCTTTAGATGAGCATTAGAGCTGGTTGCTACTAGAAGTAACTTTTAGAAATTGTTGAGGTTTTCTGATAGCAGCATCAAAACTCAGGTCATGGCAATAGCTATCATTTCTTTCCCAGTGTTCTTAAAAGTGTTGTGAATGTGAAGCCAGGAAATACAGCTAGTATTATGTTATGCATCCTCAATTCCTCATGATTTGCAGTGAAGTTAGTCAATGCAATTTTCAGACCAGATAAACTGAAATTACCATCCTTTCTTTCTTTTTCCCTACAGTCCCCTGACCTTTTACTTTATCTTCCACACACCTTCCCACCCTGTGGGCAAGACTCTACTTTCAGCAAAGTCAATGAAGTTCTGCCATTGCCTTCAGTAGAACCCAGAATTCACCTGTGCTTGGAAGTTCTCGTATTTTACAGGAAATGTATTGGCCCTGAGATAAAGCAAATGGCTGACATACAAAATGCTATAGTTTCAGGCACAATTTATCCCTGTATCAGTCAACCTTCATTACTGTAAAAATACTCTGCAAAAATAAGGCCCCAGATAGCCTGTACTCTCTCGTAGAGCCTGCTCTGGACTAGATGTGGGATACCAGTGGCAGCAGGTAGCAGTACCAAGCATGAACGGAAGGAGATCAGGCCAGGGGGAATCTGGGGTTTGAAGAGACTCTGGGGAGGGAGGGAGAGCAGTGCAATATACATTAATTTGTGATACTTCCATAAGCACACAACTTGCCTTTTTTCCACGTTGTGGGATTTTGCTTTTCAGAGCTAACCTGATTATGTGAGTGATTCCTTACACAATGCACTGAGCAAGACCTAATCATTTTCCCTCACACAGGGAAGTTAATGATTGTTTAACATGTCTGGAGTAATAATGTCCCATGTTTGGCTTATACGTCCCTAAGGTTATCCAGGATCTTTAACTGTGCAGGATCAGCAACTGAGCTTTTCATTTAATTAATTTTGGCATTCTTTTTTTTTGCCAATCCCTTCCCTTTTAATTTCCAAGAGTTCTTTAGAAAATAAACAGCATATGATTTTGCAGATTAAAGCAAAAACCCACATTCGTTCTTTTGTTTCAAGCATTTTCTCATGGATGAATGAAGAGCAGAACCATCCTTGGGCCTCTGCTCAGGAGAAAAGAGATTCCATGGCTTCCACCCTATGGAGAGGGATCGTCCCTTATGGAACTGCAGCTGTCCACACTAAAAAACACCAAGTATTAGCTCACTGCTTCCTGGATGACAGGAGAGCCTCATCAGCTTTCTGTTGTATTCTGTCAAAAGCAAAAAGGAAGATAAAAGTGTTGTTGAAATGCTGGTGGTGATGCTCCTGTGGTTTCCCATACAGACCACCCCAGCTGGAGCACAGAGCTGTTGGTAGTGTCAGTTTCAACTTCTTGATCACTCGTAGTCATAAGATATACCATCTGATTTAGGACACTTCTACTGGCTTAATCTGACTGCAGTTTGTCTGTCATATTCTCTTTTGCTGTGGTTCGTATTTCAATCTAAACTAGTGAAAATGGGCAGCTGATTTCTGAAGAACCAGAAGCTCTGAAGTACCAAGAATCTTAGGTAGTCATGTTAAGGGATCAAATCAAGCTCCTGTTTTCTGTGTGACTTTTTCTCTGATGCCTGGAGCCTTGCGGCTACCTTGTGGTTCCAGCTGACCCGCTTCCAGCCAGAGGCAGCTGTGGATCCAGACAAGGAAGCACTGCTTTGGGGTGCTTTGAATTCTCTGCAAACAAATCCATTAGTCAAAAGCGTTATTGGTGGTGCTTGTTATTCTCCATTTGAATTTCACATTACTTTTCAAAGGCAACATAAAGCAGAAAAATGCTTTTAATGATCAGCCTAGGAAGGAGGAGGAACTGCTGTTCAGAAGATCAGAGTGGATAGTGCAAATGCTCTCAGTGCCTGGGGATGTAGACAAATTATGGAAAGGTCAGAGGACAATTAGAAGAACAATAAGAAATTTTTTAAAACCTCATGGTCTGTTAGGAAAGATTAAAGGAAGTTGGGGGCTTTGTCAAGGGCAATGGTTGGTGAAGGCTATATAGTCTTGGAATATTTAAAGGCTGTTATAGGATCATAATCAATTTTCATCAAGTCCATCTAGGGAAGCAGGAAAAAATGTCTGCTCAAGACAGATATATACCTTGCTTATTAGCAAAACCTCTTGTTGTTGGTGGTTCCTCCTATTGTATTTATCATAGTATCATAGTATCATTCAGGGTTGGAAGGGACCACAAGGATCATTTAGTTCCAACCCCCCTGCCATGGGCAGGGACACCCCACACTAGATCAGGATGGCCACAGCCATTTATTTATTTATTTATTAAAAGGAAAAATAGTGAAATGATAGAGCAGGGTATCTGGGAAAACTGTGGAATGCCTGACAACACTTAAACTTGCCTCAGTACAGGGATTCGTACTAAGTGAACATAAGCTGCAGAAATACTGATGAGAAACAAGTGATCAACTCTCCCTTATGTTTTAATAACCTGCTCTGTGCAATGTGACTCAGGAACCCAACATGGCTGGAAAAAACCTCTTGTCTGTGGACAGCTGGACTAAAACACTTGTCTGAGAGAGCTTTTTGTAAATTGGAAGCCTGATGTCAGGTGTACTAACACCTTTCTGTGACTCAGTTGGCGCATGACCCTTGCCTATTGAGTTACTGAGCAGGGCACAATTTGCAGACAGCTCCAAGGACAGCTCAGATGTGTTGTCCTCAGGTTTTTCCCTGTTTGGGGGAAACCAGGTGATTTTTTTTCCTCCTCACTGACATGCAGGTGAGCCTCCTTTTCTCCAAACTGATATCCTTGTTTC
>NW_027142363.1:12319690-12487190 GCF_026170545.1 Melanerpes formicivorus | reverse complement strand
GCTTACTCCTCTCTCATCCTGACAGACATGGGGGTAATGTTAGGGGGCATTCTTGCTTTACGACATGTTCACTGTAAGAGTTCCAGTAAATTAACCTGGACAACCCAGCTGGAACCAAGCAGGGGGTTATTTTGTTGTTAAAGCTGGGCCCCCAACTCACTGAATTTCAGTAATATATGACCTATTTCAATATACTGGAAGGTTACTATTTTTCTCAGATTCAATCAACACTGGAATAATTCCAGCGATATCAGAACAGATGGTATTGGAAAAGTACAGCCATTAGAACTGGCAAAAGTTACTTCTCGTAGAGATAAATCTATGGGTTCCATGTATGGTTTTTTCTAGTGGAAAGTAGATCCTGCACAGCATGAACAGAAAATCAACACTGTGTCTGGCTGACTCATGTTTAGAAAGGCTTCCATCCTAGAGTCCCTTTGTCCTTCTGGCTGAAGAATTAGTCAGAGTGACGCATGAATTTATCACCTTCGCCAGCACTTCAACAGTCCAGCGCATCTAATCTTGGGATGGGAGAGGGCAGGAAAGGCATCTAGTTGATATCTTGCATGAGATCTCCAGGTACTGGTAATTTTAGAGAGAATAACACTTTGACTGCATGCAGATCTTGAGAACAGAAGGCAAGTGACTTTTCACATATTTTTTCACTGTTTATCTTTGCATGCATTTGTTTGCACACATGCTCCTTTGAGGGCTGAACTTTAAAAGCATGAGATGCCCACATTCATGTCTAGTTACTGGCAAATAAGCATATTAAACACCACTGAAATTCTCAGTCTGTCTCATTAACAAAGGCCTAAAATAACTACAGGAAATTTAATCAAAAGAATAAAAAGCTTAGCTTGTTGCAAGCAGTACCCTTTCTTTTTATTATAGTAAATCCTTCTGATAAGAGCAAACATTTATCTCCTGTGAGAGTTTTTGCATAGCAGGATAAGCAGAAATATCCCTTGGCCTTCTAAGAATGAACAGCATTAGGTGAGGTATTATAGTGTTTGTTATCCTCTGTGCTGTTGGAATGGGAAAAGGTGGACAAATAGTTCATGCACAAGGGAGTGTCACTACTCAGTTATTTCCTGTTATCTGCCAGATCAGGTAAACAACCAGATAATTAAATGAAACTGTAAATTATTAACAACCTGGCTAATAAAAACTTAGTGCTGCTTCCCCTATCCCTTCCAGTGGGAGCAGCTGAAGCATCCCAGTAGCCGCTCCACAGGAGTGTTTGGGGCAGTTTCACTCAGCCCACTTCAATATGAGGCAACTGACAGAGCCCATTTCATCTTTACTTGCCACAAGCTCCCTGTACAGTGGGTAGGAAGCAAGGAACTGGACAGCTCTGTAAGCAATACATTAATGGATCATTTCTTCTGTTGATTTTGCAAGGTGGATCACCAGAGACCTAGAGTCTTATGAAAGTTCCACAGCAGAGTATTTTTCCAATATCACTTTTGAGGTGGAAATTAAGTCTTTGGAGCTTAAAACTTATAGAATAGAATAGAATAGAATAGAATAGAATAGAATAGAATAGAATAGAATAGAATAGAATAGAATAGAATAGAATAGAATAGAATAGAATAGAATAGAATAGAATAGAATAGAATAGAATAGAATAATAAACCAGGTTGGAAGAGACCTTCAAGATCATTGTGTCCAACCCATCAACCAACCCAACCCACCTAAACAACTAAACAACTGGGATACAGGAGAGTGTGTTAGCTTCTTGGCAACACAACCTGATCCTCTTCTATTTAAAACCTTCCTCTCCTTGAGTACCTGGGCAACAGCCTGGGAAATGGGCGTGCACCTCATGGCCAGCTGGACATGTCATGGTCTCCACAGGATCATCCCAGACCAGAGTTACCTCCAAGCTTTTGAAAACATCTCTCCTCGTAGGGCTGTAAACAGGCATTCTTGTTGCTGAAAGGTTCATATATTGCCTAGGAATTTCTTAAATAAAACAGGGTTATTCTAGCCATTCCAAATGGCCCCTCCAACCATGTCACACTAGCCATACTCTCAAAGACAGCAGAAGAATGCCCCAGAACCACCTGTTACTCTCAAACAGCTCTAAGGCTGGATTGGCCGACGTAGTTCTATATCCACCTTAACAGATAATAAGTATAGTGGCATTGTTTTTTCTCTCAGAGTTGATCATGTTGATTTCAAAAGTTAGTTGTCTCCCCATGCTCTCTGCCATATATAACCTCACATACTACAATGTCACCCTGAGAAAATATCCACTGACATCTCTGAAACAGCAGGCAACACAGATGAACAATCAAGCAAAACACTTCCACTCTGATGAGACCACTACTGTCAGGAGCAAATTCCCTGCCACCCACCTACTTTGAGTTCTCCTGCCTGTCCCTTTCACCCTGCACCCTCTTGTTGTTCCCATTCCTTCTTCTCTCACAGTCCTTTGCAAAGAACACCTAACAAATCACTGTCAGAGCTGGAAAGCTGCACAGGGCTGACTGGCAACTGGCAGAGTCAGACTAGAAAGAATCAGCTGCAATGGAAAGAAACAATAAATCCATTAGCAAAGGCTGGAATACCCTAAAAGTCACAGTAAGATTTAAGGCTATCCTGCAGCTTGCAACATACCTGGTCTGTTTTTACAATGAGCAGCTCTGAATGTCAAAAGAAAAATTGCACTAGAAATAGAAAGGGTGCCAGTATCCAAGTAAGAATACACAGACACTTAACACTTCTCTGTTAACAACAAGGGCAGCAAAACCATAAAACAGTTATTACTAGTTGCGTGGGTTTACAGCACAGAGAAAGCTGTTGCTTTTCTGTCAGAAAACAGCTGTTCAACATAGGAGGAAGCTGGAGTGATGTACGGATTTTCCTGAGTCCACAGCAGCACAGCTGTAAGGCTCTAAGATGGAGTGGCACTGCACAGGCTCCAGGCTGTGTTAGGATGTCCACTATGCTCCCTCAGACACCACCATCTCTTCTGGGTAAGAAGCAGGGAAGAGCAAACAACACTGCACTGCTGGGGAGATGAGGAAGCAGCAGCCAGTAGTCTGAGTGGGAAGGAAACCAAGAGAACTCAGCTGCCTGGGACGCAGGAGAAACAGAAGAGGGTGAGGATGTCAAAACAGATGAGGTGCTGGTGAAGAGGAGAGGGGGTGGAAGGAGAGAAGGCTCAGTCCAGCAGCAGATCTCCACAGCTGACCGAGAAATTAATCCCTTCTATATAAACTCTGCATGGAGACAAGGAACCAAGGCAAAGCACGGTCACAAAAAAAAGGTAGAGGGATGTGCACAGGAAGAGTTATCATAATGTAAACTAGGGTCTGCATTTTCAGGCAATCAGGTTCTCTCTGACCAGGGTTCACACACATATGCTGAGCTTTTCCCAAGGCCAGCACAGGTTAGCTGGTCCCATCTCCACTGAGAGACGGGAAAACCCTCCCACTTATCACAGGGTAAGAAAGTGCATGTAAGCAGTGCTTGAGGACTTGTTTCACATGCTAAGTGATTAATTTGTCTGTGTTTCTGCATCTTGGCCTGAATTACCTCTAAAAGCTTTTGTCCAAAAGCTTTTTCTCCTCGGGAGAGGAAAGGTTATAAACCACTGAAAGTACAAAGCCGAACAAATAGTACATGCCTGAGTGGGATTCATTTTAAGAAAGAAAGTGTCAGTTTCATGATTTGATTATACAATAATGTGTGTTGATTTTAGTAGGCAGATGAGCTCTCTAGAAGATTTGTCATATCCTTGCCATGTCCAGTTAGCTGCTGCTGCCAACGTCTAGTCAAGGTGGCTAAACATATAAATCAGTTCTTGAGTTAATCAATTACTTGAAAAGCTTTTGCATAAGAATTCTATGTGCAGAGGCCAAGTAACTCAATTTTTAAAGGCCTACAATACTTACAAGCATTTTGTTGTGCTTCCAGGTTAAAGATAATTATTTTTAAAAGGAGAAGAAGAGAAAGAACAAAATGTAGGGGGAATTAAAAGTTAAGCTAAGTCCAGGCTCTGAGAGTGCAACACGTAACAGCTTGAGACAGTAAAGCATCAGCATTTGGCACCGAGCAGCGTGCTACAAAACAAGCAATATACACTTGAAGGCAGTTCCAGATCTCCTAGCAAACAAAAATACCCACTGCTCAGAGGGGGTCAGCTGAAAGGATCCCAGGCTGTAAGACATATTTCCTGGAGAAAGCTATTAGCCAATGCAAACTCTTTGAAATATGCAAGAGGTAACCCTGGGAGCAGATCTCACTTTCAGCTGTGCAGCAGGAATTATGTCTAAACGCTTGCAGTCCACTTACTTATGGTTTTCATATTCCCTGCTTTTGTTTCTTGACTCCTTAGGTTCTGTGTCAGAGAAATGAAACATTTTGGTCATTAGCAGATAATATATCAAGATAGGAGGTAGAAGCAGATACTTTGATTATGGAGGCAAAACCACCTCTGAGAAGTTGTGGAGAACAGAACTTGGGCTGCTACATGAGTGCTCTGCTTGTGTGAAATTTGCAGCTCAGAAAATCTATCCTTTGGATCCCAAGAAACTCTTAGTAGTAAGTTCCTTTCACAAAAAGAAACCTGAGGAGACTCACACATTTGCCATCGTGTTTAACACAGCTAATATAGTTACTAGGCATGATTTCAAATCAAGAGATTTTTCAGAGTCTTACCAAAATGAGCTCAGTGTTGGGTCAAACTGCATTAGCAGAGATGGAGACTCTTTACTGAAGGAGCTTGGTACACTGTCTCCAAGGATGTTGTCTGAAGAATGAAATATCAAGACAGCCTTTAGCTTTTGGTGATGGTCCCAATGGCAATTATGCAGCCAAGCAATAGTGAACACACACCAGATTTATCCAGGAGGAGTATTTTTTTTCTCACAATGTTGGCATTGAGGGCTTGAAATCTATGACAACCAGGGGTATAGATACAGGAACGCAGAGATCTGTGGCCCACCAGAACAATTCTGAACATTTGCAGCCAGCTCCTGGGAAATTTACATGGCTCTTTTCTGGGATATTTGCTATCCTCTCCTATCACATCTTCTTAGGGACACATGGGGCACAGAGCCTCTAATAAATCTCTTAAGTTACCACCACTGCCAGAGAAAGTAATCTGGCTCACGACATACCCGGGTGCTGACTCCAAGAAGCTCTCAAGAGAAAAAGGGAAGCCAACAAAAGCCTCTACCATGAGAATGCTTCTTGCAGTCTGCTCCAGCAAGAAGCAGACAGAGAGCAGCTTTTTCAGGCAGCTACATGCTCATAGCTTCCTGCTTTCCTATGTGCTGCTCAGGACACTTGGACTTGCCTGCATGCATGGCCTGAGTAACACATGAGCTACCAAAGAGCTGTCCATGAGTATTAATAATTCTTCTGCTTATTGCAAGCTTCAGTTTATTGAGTCGCTTAAGGTTATTGTAGCCTGCCAGGCTGAAGAGGAGAAACTGTGCTCACATGTGTCAGGGATAGTTATCCATGGTCCAGTTTAGGTCTCAGTTGTGGTTGCCTGGAGATGTAAGGCAAAATTAAAGAGAGGCAGCAGAGACAAAGGGTGTATCTACTCTGCAGATTACAAGCAGCTGCAGTGGTGCCTGAATAACCCTAAACAACCAGGCACTGGGGGCCTGGCAGAAAAGCTCATCCAGAGCTAACTTTAGTGTTACACTGCCACTTATTTTGGGAGATTTAGTATTTGGGGAGATTTAGACTAGATAAGGAATAATTGTTTTCTAATGATGGTGAATCACTGGCACAGGTTGCCCAAACTGGAGGCAGAAGCCCCATCCCTAGAAACATTCAAGACCAGGTTAGGGATCTGAGCAACCTGATCTAGTTGAAGGTGTCCCTGCTCACTGAAGGGGAGTTGAACTAGATGGCCTTTAAAGATCTCAGTGTCAAATAAATTGTGGGTTTTTTAAAATTAGTCAAATTAACTTATTTTTTTCCCAATAAATAATATAAATATAAGAGCTGCTAAAGGATAGGAGAGAAGAATATTAGCTAGCATCATTTGAAACACAGAGCTAGCAATACCTAGTTAGCCTATGTGCTTTTTCAGAGAGTATCTAATTCTGTGCTCTTTAGATCTTTCCTTCACATATATTACTATATGAAATTTCCCATAAATATATTGCTCTCTGGTGATATTTTCATTTCCTTTAACTGAGGATGAGGAGGGAGGAACCTATACATTCAAATAGCTTCTGAATTTTTGCCCAATGTTTAATACTTTTTAAGCATGACCTGGAAGGAGAAAATCACAAATGAGGAATTCAAGTTGGTATTACCTTACCTCCCACTTAAATCCATACAGAGCTAGCCCACAGCAGAGAAAAACATTTGAGGCTGTGTTCAACTGTTGGCACAAGCCAGCAGTCACTGAAGTTAAGTAACTGCAGTTACTTTTGGAGTTCTTTTTGTGTCAACAGCATCATTACTGGTTAGGCCACACCTCGAGTCCTGTGTCCAGTTCTGGGCCCCTCAGTTTATGAAGGAGGTTGACTTGCTGGAGCGTGTCCAGAGAAGGGCAACGAAGTTGGTGAGGGGTTTGGAACACAAGCCCTATGAGGAGAGACTGAGGGGAGATTGAGGGAGCTGGGGTTGCTCAGCCTGGAGAGGAGGAGACTCAGGGGTGACCTTATTGCTCTCTACAACTACCTGAAGGGAAGCTGTAGACAGGTGGATGTTGGTCTCTTCTCCCAGACAGACAGCACCAGAACAAGAGGACACAGTCTCAGGCTGTGATTGCCCATTGGAATGAGCTGCCTAGGGAGGTGGTGGAGTCACCATCACTGGAGGTGTTCAGGCGGAGACTTGATGGGGTGCTTGGTGCCATGGGTTAGTTGTTTAGGTGGGTTGGATTGGTTGATGGGTTGGACGCGATGATCTTGAAGGTCTCTTCCAACCTGGTCTGGTCTATTCTATTCTATTCTATTCCATTCTATTCTATTCTATTCCATTCTATTCCATTCTAT
The DNA here is from genome assembly GCF_026170545.1 of Melanerpes formicivorus. Lineage (NCBI taxonomy): Eukaryota > Metazoa > Chordata > Aves > Piciformes > Picidae > Melanerpes > Melanerpes formicivorus. The sequence continues at coordinate 12,480,213 of NW_027142363.1, read as the reverse complement.
TCTATTCTCTCCTGACAACTCTTTATGAAAGGCTGCAGAGGGTTGAAGACACCTATCACCTACAAAGACAACAAAAATTCTTCTGTGGAATTTGCAGGTAACTACCAGGAGGAACTGGCACAAGTTCTTAGTAAATGGAATGTTTAAAAATAGGTCAGACAAAACTCTAGTAATTGCACTATGAAGAACAAACATCCTCACACAAACCTGGAGTGGGCATTCTCAAAGCTCTGGTCATTGAGTGTGAAGGGCAGAGCAATCCCTTACAACACTGGCTTGAGGAAGAAAACTTTCCACAAAGGCTGTACCAAATCCTGGTGTCTTCTCTCCCTGAAGGGAAAATGTGGTATGTGAATCCCACTGTGAATTTTTCTTTTTAAGTAAATAAAAAGGGCAAAAATTCTGTATCTGTCTTCCTCCTATTTATTAATAATTTGATTTATGGGAGTTTCTAAAAATAAATAAAGTATCAAAACATATGACTGACCAGTGCCCTGTGGCTTTCTTCCTCATGTGGAAACTTGAAAGTGTTTCTTTAATTATTCTGTATTATGTAAAAATCATATGACTGTTGGCAGTAATGTAAACAGTCCTCAGCTGGAATAGTTACTTAAGTTTTACCAAAATAAGATGGGTAAGCTGGTGAAAAATGAAAATGCAGAGTCACTTAGTAGTGACATAGAAAATAAAATAGTTTCTCTGTAAAGTTAAAGAGATAATGTCCAGATGACTAGGAATGTTAAGCTGCATTGGCAACTGGTTGAAATAAAGGGGTTTTTGTTTTTCTTAGTTCCTTCTGACTATGCAGTGCCTCATCCTCTGGGACTCCAAGCAAGAATGGCAGCATATTCTTGACGCTTCAGCTAACTAGAATGGGTTGTCCAGGGAGGTGGTCGAGGCCCCGTCCCTGGAGGTGTTTAAGACCAGGCTGGACGAGGCTCTGGCCAGCCTGATCTAGTGTGGGGTGTCCCTGCCCATGGCAGAGGGGATGGAACTAGATAATCCTTGTGGTCCCTTCCAACCCTGAATGATACTATGATACTATGATAATAAATTGCTCATATCGTTTAAAATCAATCCGAAATGCAAACCTTTTCCTTTATTTATTTGTAGTAAACCAAAATACTGAGGACGGAAAATGTTGTCGACCAAGGGGGATGCTTAATTTGGTCAAAAAAGGGAACAAATCCATTTTCCTTTATATAAAATTTGGGTACACTCTGAACTGTTTCTTGCTATGAGTTTCAAAAATGGGAATGTTTCACTTTAGGACGAAGTGAAATGTTCTTTTTTCACTCTTTTTTTTTTTTTTCTTTTCTTTATTTTTTTCCCTTTTTTTCTCCCTGTTTGGGGTTTGTTTGTATTTTTTTGCTAAAGCAATTGGGTGAATTTGACATGACACTTCATGAAGGATGTGGGAATGTTAAACAGAAGTAAAAAAAGGGTCTGAGAACAATCCAGTGGTTGGCAAATACTCTTGCAATGGCAGGCTCTGCAACTTCACGCTATCCAGCTCATAGGAAGAGAAGATTGATAGGCAATAGAAAATAATCCAGTCCTTTGATCCCTCTCAGCAAAGAGACAGAAGGATCGAGTGGATAGGAAGTGGCTCAGGATGGTCAGGAGTGGTTCAGGAAGACCCAAAACATGTGGCCAATTCTGGGGAGCCCCAAGGCTCCAGGCATCCCAGGCAGGTTTGACAAAACAACCCAAGCTGGATCTTGCCCAGCATCAGCTTGAGTCACTCAGCTCCAGCACTGAGGCAACTCCTGCCTGCCCACAGGATATTGGTGCTCACTCTACCCAGATCCCTACCCAAATTCATCAACATTGTTTTCATTGTGCAGAAGGAAGGATGAAATTCTGTACCTGTTGTAGCAACCTGCATTGTGGATTTACATCTAGTTAGATATGGACATGATTCACATGGTTTGGGAACACATTTAAGCATGTGCCCAGTTTCTAGCACAGGATTATTCCTGCAGCCACACACCACTTGCCTGGTTATTTTGCCATACAGGGTCCTATATCAGGTCCTTCCTCTGCTTTCAGACTGAGTAAATTTACTTGTCTACTTCTGGAACTCTTGTGAGTGCTCTGGTATTAAGTGATGAACTTGAATGTTATTAACTTTGTGTTTTGAAGAAGAAATAGTGAAGCACAATGAAAACAGAACAAGAAGTAGTTATTACAAAAATCAATACACATAACAACATGGAAGAAAAGGTGAGGGAGCAAGAGACAGAACTTCTCATCTGAAAACACAGTGTACCATGTGTAGGATGTGCATTTCTGCCAGCACAGCTCTGGGAAAGACTTTCCTCCCTCACCCATAAGGCCAAGAGTTTTGAATTCACCATTCCCTTGCAGAAATAAATGGGTAAATACCACAGTGGTAAAATGTTCAATATTCACAAAATCTACATTAGTTCGTTATTTGCAAACTTTCAAGCTCCTTGAGGATCACTTCTCACTGCATAGTGCCTCACTTTGTATAATGAAGTCTCAGTACAATAAAATCTGGATTAAGATACTGTAGCTCTTAGTTGAGCCAAATCATTTTGCCAAGTTGCTCTTAATACTTTTAAAATGAAAACACATTAAAAAAAAACCCTGCAACACAACTAGAACAAGGGTCAGTACGGCATCACAAAGCAGACAAAACCCTGGTGATGTAAAAGAAATTGTGGTACTTCATTGCAGTCGATAACTCAGACACCGTACTGTGTGGATAAACTGCTACCAGCCACTTTGAGGAGGATATTAGAGGGGGTTACCTGTCTGTTTCAGACATTATACCACTGGATCTCATCAGGAAGTTCTCCTAAATTTAAATATACATATATATACATATATGTGTATATATATATATGTATATATACAGAGAGAGAGAGAGAGAGAGAGAGAGGAAAAGCAGTTAAATTATTTGGAGTTACCAGCCCATTGCCCATTCAGATTGACAGAAAAGACAATTCTGTGTCACCGCTGAATTGGATGTGAATCAGCCTGAAACGTGTTTCTGATTTATTCCTGTCCAGGCCCAAGCCATGTTCCAGCCCACATCCAGTCTAACAAATTCCTCCACCGACCCATGACAGCATACAGCTGCTCACACTCGCCTGTCACCAAACCCAAACCCCTTACCCAGGGTACTTTGTGTTTCACTGTAAGAAATATCTCATTAGGCAGATAAGCTGCAGAGAAGACTTCTCTTAGTCACAGAACACTTTATGGTCAACAGAAAGTTTCCCACTGGACAGTTCATAACTTTCTAACTTTCTTTTCTCCCTTTTCTCTTTTATGCACACAGAGCCCTAACTCCAGATAAGATTAGAAGCAGGAACCTGGAGCATGCAGCTGAAACTGCATAATCTTCATCTCCTACACAAGGAACATGTAAATCTTTCACAGAAAATAATGATTCTTACCTTTGGAAGTACCCTGGCTCCTGCTGTAGCACTGGGACAGAACTCAGCAGTTCCTTTGGACTTACAGGGGATTGCTGGGAATGCACACAGAGCTGCAGCCAGGCCACCTGCAATGCTGGGACTGTTTTGTTGGCTTGTTTGCCAGAACAGTTCTTTGTAATTCTTTTATCTCCTTCAAAAATTCTGTTTTCCAGGGAACACAGGTCTACTTTAACATTTTCTGAGATCTTTATCTCTTACACCAAAGGGACTGTTATGATGAGTCGAATAGACCATGAAGAACAAATCAGTGATGAGAAAGGTAGATCTCTATCCACCACAGAATTCATCTGCAGAGTAGATGGGATAACTCCATTCCAAGTTAACACATGGATAGAAGCTCTGTTCTGCTCTTATGCTCTGGGCTGTCCTGGAAGATCCTTCCAGACTAAATCAGGTCAGCATTCAAAGCATGAACATCACAAATGGGTGCTTTCACGAACTGAGTCTTGCTGTTCTGAAGTCTCTCCTTCACTAATGGCATGCCCCCTTTCCCAGCAGGACTGGTCATCAGGCAAGGACAGGATCTGCTGGAGGGTTGTCCTTATCCCTTAATCATCATGGAATGCACACACCACAAAAAAACATTTTCTTGATATATATGTATAAAGCAGGCCCAGATGTCCACCACCTTACAGCTAGCCCACACAGGCACTTCTATGCAAATATAGCAGTCCAGTGCTTAGCATCAAATATACAAGATCAGGTTTTAAGTTTTTTAACTTATTTTTTTTTTAATATGCTACAAAGAAGCCTGAGGTGACCAGGCAGATTGCAAATTATTACAAGTTTGGCACTAAAGTCTCTTCTGGTCTCCTAATAGAGCATTTTTCATGGTTACATATTGTATCATGTTCTAATTTATAATGCAGTTATGCCCATCTGACAGGCCAGATTCTGCTCTGAGTTACACAAGCATAACTCTGCTACTGCAAGGACAAAGGCACAAGAAAGAGCAGAATCTAGCTCTGATTCAGCTACACTTCAGAAAGCTTTTAGAAATACCTAGCTACCAAGCTTTTAGAAATACCTCCTAAGCAAGTCTATGTACACTTGCTCAGGGTCTAGAATGGAAAATGGGTGGAAAGCCATTACAGTCTTGACTGGCACAATCAGAATTATTATTTTTTCAAAGAATAATCTTTATTTCCAAAGAATAAGTTTTATCATCAATGAGAGAAGCTGTCATTCATCAACTACATGTGAGAAGGCCATCTTCCAATACAGTAAAATCAAAAGGAAATCTGCAGTTACAGGACAGTGTCTCTTGTTTTCTGCATACAAAACAAATACAGGTAAAACTTAGTCTTGATAAACCAATCCATGTCAGAGAGACTGAACCCAGAGAATGGTGCATGGCACCAATAGTAAGGACACTTTTCTTCCCTGCTGACAGCAGATGTAATTTAACTTACACACACAAAGACACTCATGTGATCTTTTGCTTGTTTGTGTGCATGGGGTAACATTTTTGGTCTGTATAATGTGCAGTCACTAGAGATGGAGGGAGGACTCAAATGAAAATGTTTTGGATTGCAGCAACAAGCTTTCCCTCCAGGGAAGCCCTGAAAGCTGCATGTCCTCTCCCATGCCACATTATGGGAAGGTAAAATCCAAGCCACTGTTCAGATTCCTTTTCCAGACTGTTCATCCTCATGATAATTCTTTTGAGGACAGGCTGAAGCCCAAATCTCTCCCCAAATAAAGACATTTTAGTTCCTGTATCAAGGCTTTGTTAGTTTGTATACACCAGTATAGGTCCACCTGCTTTAGTGCCAGCTACTTCACCTCCGTGTCTGAGGTCTCTCTGATACAGAAATTGCCAAGAAAACTAGTTTAGGTTTCAAAGGCAGTTGAGCCTTGAGCAGGTAGGTATGGCTTGCTGCTGTTGTTGATCATGGGCTCAGATGTGGAGAGGAACACTGAGTGAATGGAGGGTATTGCATTAGAGTCTGCTGTAAATCATGCCTCTTAAACCTATCTCATTTAAAGAGGACTCCCAGGTTGTAAAGGCAGAGTGCAATTTAGCACTCACATGCTTGCCAAAGCATATGGTTTTGCAAAACCAAAAGGGTTATATGCCCTTGCAGTGGAGAGGAATCCAGTGAAAGAGGCACAACCTCATTATCCCAGGGAGCTAACCAAAGCCAGTCCCAGTCCCTGCTGGTTTGGCACCACCTGCCTCCTCGGGTGGACCAGTGGCCAGAAGCCTGTTTTGCAGTGAGTGGGTGTTTCAGTAGAAAGCCTTGTCAAACAATGTCCAGAAAGTTTCCAAACCTTCCACTATAGTCACATTGAAATGTGCTTGGAAAAGTGTGTGATTAATTGCAAGAAAGCCAGCTTGGTGATAGCATTATGTGAATTCACCATTGTTCAATGTGCCATTTACTTTAAGTTCCTGTGAAAGAAATATGGAGAAATTGATTGTCCATACTGCACAGAACAATTATTTTCTAACATAACACCTTGCTAAGCTGGCTTTGGTTTTATTGAAAAGCTTTAGCCGGGTTGATGTTTTTTTCAGACCTACTGAATGCCTCTGGGAACAGTTTGAGGCCAGTAAAAAAGGCAATGAGTATTCCTATAGCTTCGGTACCATACAAAACCTGACCTGCCAGCAGAGCTATTACTTAGCCCTGTAAACATTCCTCCAAGGAAATGGCCTAGAAAAGGGCACCCATAATACAGAAGGACAATGGGCTGAAAATTCAGTTGCTATCAACAGCAACTTCATTCATTATGTATTTTTAAAAGTATAACTGAGACCAGAAAGCACTGGAAAGCAGTGTAAAACTGTAAGGACTGAAAGCCACATGAAAGGTTTACACAGCATGTTAATTATCTTATATTAGAGCTTTGTTTGGTTTGATCTGGTTTTCTTTAGCATCCAGTTGTACTATAGATCACTGCTCCTGAGTTCTGAAATACTACTTTTTTTCCTCAAGAACAATTTTACCCTTGTATTACTATAACAACCATCACCCTGTTGTCAACATTGGTGTAATTGATTCAGTCTGTGCATAGGCATCACTTCATGTGCCACAGAAATTATTCCACTTAGAGAAAAGCCTGTATCAGGGGAGTGGGAAGTAGCTCTGCAGTCAGCTTGAGGAGAGTGAGATTCTTCTTATCTCATTTGAGAAAAAAAAGCCTCTGTGGTATAGATTGGGTTACTTAAATTGACTGTAGAATTTGTAGGGAAAGAGAGACTGTTTCAAAAGGACACAGCCAAGGACAGAATTCTCTTCCTCTATAGACTCTCAGAGAGCTCCTAATCAACAAGCTTAGGTTGGATAGCTTGCACTTAAATGACAACACAGAGGTAAGATACATACCACCTGAACTACAGTATCACAGTATAACTAAGGTTGGAAAAGACCTCGAGGATCATCGAGTACAACCTATCAACACAGACCCCATGACTAGACCATGGCACCAAGTGCCACGTCCAATCTCCTCTTGAACACCTCCAGGGACGGTGACTCCACCACCTCCCTGGGCAGCACATTCCAATGACAAACGACTCACTCAGTGAAGAACTTTCTCCTCACCTCGAGTCTAAACCTCCCCTGGCGCAGCTTGAGACTGTGTCCCCTTGTTCTAGTGCTGATTGCCTGGGAGAAGAGACCAACTCCCTCCTGGCTACAACCACCTTTCAGGTACTTGTAGAGGACAATGAGGTCACCCCTGAGCCTCCTCTTCTCCAGGCTAAACAATCCCAGCTACTGAGCAATTGTGTTCAGTTTGAAACCACCATAGAATTTGGCAAATCAAAATGTGGAATTACTATATTGCCATAAATTTATCAGAATTTGTTCTGCCAATCTTACACAGAATAAGAAACAAGTGCAAACTGCTCGCTGCTTGATTTCCTTTCTCTGAAATGCAAGGTAGAATCAGCACATGCTGGCTGTGTATTAGGTTCTATAAGTTACCCCTTGTCACATCACAGTGAGAGCTCCACCAAACAGTGAGGCATTTTTCATAGCTTCCAGAAATAAATTTCCTTCTGAGCCCGATTCTCTGGCCTTCAGGTGGTCAGGAGGGAGATAGCATGAAAATAGGTGAGAAAAGCAGATAGCCTGGCTCCTTGGTTTTGAAAGCAGCTGAAATCACAATTGCAGACTTATCAGAAGAATTTGTCAAATAATTGCAACCTCCTGAATTATTCTTTGCAAAATAGTGATTCATAATCTTATGGAGTAGGAGGCACACTTCGTGAGCATGAGAAGTTGGATTTCTAGTGGATCCAGCAATGACAACAGATCACATTTTCCTCTGAGGTGGCTGAATACGTCTCAGTAAAGTAGAATTCTTTGATGTTTCTAAGGAATTTGAAGGGCTGACTTCTCAGGAAGAGTAAGCAAAGAGTCCTGAAAGATGAAGGGCTACTGTGGCAACTTATCGCAGCTGAAATTCTGCCTTCAGTTGACGTGCAAGAAAATAATGGAGAGACCCATGGGGAAGGGGGGGGGGGGGGGGGGGAGGGAAGAAGTAATAAAGAGACAGAAAGGCAACCAAATTGAGGCACAATAAGAAACTCAGAGGAAAACAGAGAATAAAAAGAGAGATAAAGGAGTGTTAAGAGAAAAAGGGAAGACAACTGAATGGGGAATCGCTAAGCAAGCAAATGAACAATGAACAGATGTGAAGAATGAATTGCTGGACAATGACCAGAAACATATCTGACAATTGGAAAAAGAGGCAGAAAAAGGGAAGGGAAGAAGCCAAAAATCACAAGACCAATGTTTTTATCTTCTTAGTATTTGTTTGTAATTGTACTGCATGAATCTGATCTTTCTTTTCTGAACTTGTTGGAAGTCTTCCTGAGAAGCTGCAACCTATTGCTAACACTTTGCGTCTCAGAAGTTCTTCTGTTTTTCACACACCAGTACATCCTTTGGTGTTTTCTCCCCATTCTTTCAGATATGGTTCCCTCAGATTTTGTCTTTGCTGTGTGAGAGTTCTCTTTTAGTTCCCAGGAGAGGCACAGTGAATACAGTACAGCTATACTTCTACACTAACAGAAATAATAAAACATGTGCAATGAGCTACTTATGCTGCAATGGAATTAGTTCCTCCTCATATTCAGGCTTAAACTACTGAAGCCCTCTGTCCTCTTGAGCAGGACAAGATATCATCTCCTGTGACTCTCGAGTTGCAGCTGTAGAAACATAATTACACACAAAGTAACCTAATCTTGTTTTTAATTCTGTCCCTTTGTGTCTGTTATTTGTGAAGCAATTCTCCTCACACTATGTTATCCTTCCCACTCACGTTACAAAAAGGTATCTTTGTTCTTTTCTTTCGTATTCCACAGGCTGGATTGCCTACCTTCCACATCTAAAAAACCACACATACATGCACACAACCTGGTATGGTGCTCGAGAATCATTAGCTCTCCTCAGACCCACACTAAGCAGATACACCTTTGCTTTCAACCATTGTTTTAGACCCTTACTTCTACGGGAACTTGGCTGCCTTTGAGGTGCTGAAACACCACATCAATTTGTCTTTTTAATAGATCTTAGATACAGTTCCTTTGGGGGGTTTGTTGGGTTTTGGGGTAGTTTTTTTTTTTGGGGGGTTGGGTCTTTTTGGTGGGGTGGGGTGAGGGGGGTGGTGTTTGGTTTGGTTTGGTTTGGGTTTGGTTGGTTGTTTTTATTTTATTTTTGTTTTACTTTGTCAAAAGTCTTCATATGATAAAATTCATAGGAACATGACAGCGAACAAAAAGCCTAAAAATCTGTGCAAAACATGCCTGCAAGCTCTGACCTCACAGATACAGCCCAAGGGTTAAGGCAGATAAAAATATCATGTGACAGCATATTCGTTATCCCCTGCAGCACAGTGCTTGTCTTTGAGCATCTGTCTCCGGACAATTGTGTAATGCAAGGCAATGAGGTGTCTGCAGCATCCATGACTCTTGAAGAGAAACTGGAATCCTTCAGCCCCCAGCCTTTCTGGGCTTTATCAAGCCAGGCATTACAAGTTTTCATTTGCACTGCACATTACACAGGTCAGTACACAATTGCAGCTGTACTTCTAAGTGACAGGTGAAATTTTCTTTATTTTGTGTGAAAACAAATGATCCTCTCATGTTTCTTCTAGTTTTTTCCCATAGGCACACAGAAACATCTTTCTCCCTTTTTTTAAGGCCTTCTCTGACCCTCTGTAAGAGATTGTTTGGTAAATCAATTTTTCAGTTAGGATAATGCAGCTAAAGTTACTCCAGTTAATCTAGCCAGCGCACCTTGTGGCAGGTAACTTGGCATCAAACTTCAGAGGGAACTGGGAGGACAGCAACTGAGAAGAGAGCCACAACCCTGTGGGGTGAGTGATGCTTGCTACAACCCTAGGTGACCATCTGTAGAAGGCTCAGGATGCTGCTGGAATGGGTTTGTCCCTTACAGATAAAGAAGGAACAAAACATACCAACAATACAGTCTTTGATACAGTAGCAGCAACCTCATGGTATAAAAGCTCAATTAGGTTTCGGTCCGCAAACAGTGGCCTAGCCAGTGTGTGAGTGTAATATTGAAAGCACTTCAGGCTCAGCATCAACTTAAGTTATTCTGACTTAAGCAAGTTCATAAAGAGCAAAACAGATCATCCCTCATGCAGACTTACACCCATGCTACTTATATTCACAGCCAGTGCTGGCATTCAGTAGATATTCAGGCAACTTATGGTGCAAGGTGGAAATTACTTAAATAAAAATAACCAAAAAGTTGCAAACCTCGTAGCCTGAGGGGCCAATTTCTAACCCCTCAGCAAATTAATTAATTAATTAATTGCTTTAATAACTTTCTATTTTCATATGTGACTTAGTTCCTACTTCCCCACCACCACCACCACTACCACCCCCTGAGATTAAATAACCTACGTGGAAACAATCCCCATTGATAACAGCAATCAATGTGGAGTGGAAGATGTAAGTACGAGGAGAGGCTGAGGGAGCTGGGATTGTTTAGCCTGGAGAAGAGGAGGCACAGGGGAGACCTTATTGCTGTCTACAACTACCTGAAGGGTGTTTGTAGCCAGGAGGGAGTTGGTCTCTTCTCCCAGACAACCAGCACCACAACAAGAGGACACAGTCTCAAGCTGCACCAGGGGAAGTTTAGGTTCGAGGTGAGGAGGAAGTTCTTCCCAGAGAGAGCTGTTGGCTATTGGAATGTGCTGCCCAGGGAGGTGGTAGAGTCACCATCCCTGGAGGTGTTGAAGAGGGGATTGGATGTGCAACTTGGTGCCATGGTTTAGTAGTCATGAGGTCTTGGGTGATAGATTGGACTTCATGATCTTCAAGGTCTTTCCCAACCTTATTGATTCTGTGATTCTATGATTTTCTACATGAGCCTTCAATGAAAGCCATGTGGTGACAGTCCAGTTTTAGAACACATATCCTACTTCTATCCTAGAAAGCCTGTAAACTCATGCACAGCAGTTAAGAAATGAAGATCATGTTGGCCCAAATTACCTAATTTGCCTGTTAACTGCCTAACTCCTTTGTAACATGACTGCTATGAAGAATATCACAGTTCTATCAGTTAAATATGGTCTCACTGTGGGAGATTTGCAATTATGAAGACTCACTTTAATAATATAAAAAATCTGAGGTGTTCTTTCAGCATGAGTGACCTCACCAGAAATTGTCACATGCCAGACATTCATGTATTTATCCTGCTGAACTGGTATTTAGAAGGGTTATTTGCGGTCTATGAGACAAAATAAACCAGTACTTTCCTACTTGTGATGAGTACTAATCAAAACAAACTGAATCAGTTGGTTCAACGAAAAGATTTTAAACCTGCTCTTCCCCCAGCACCAAAAATTGTTTTAAAATACTTCCCTGGAATTATTTTGTATAGGAAGCTTTACTGTATAACATTTTCAAGCAGAGGCTGATGCTTTCTGGCTCTTAGCATGGAGAAGAGGAGGCTCAGGGGTGACCTCATTGCCCTCTACAACTACCTGAAAGGTGATTGTAGCCAGGAAGGGGTTGGTCTCTTCTCCCTGGCAACACGCACCAGAGCAAGAGGACACAGTCTCAAGCTGTGCCAGGGGAAGTTTAGGCTCGAGGTGAGGAGAAAGTTCTTCACCGAGAGAGTCATTGGTCATTGGAATGTGCTGCCCAGGGAGGTGGTGGAGTCACCATCACTGGAGGTGTTCAAGAGGAGATTGGATGTGGCACTTGGTGCCATGGTCTAGTCATGAGGTCTGTGGTGACAGGTTGGACTCGATGATCCTCGAGGTCTCTTCCAACCTAAGTGATACTGTGATACTGTGACACTGTGATACTCAAAACAGTTGAGACATGAAAAAAACCCAACCCAAAACACGACAAAGTTCAATTTTTCAAATTTCTTGGATTACACTTTAAAAAAATTGTCATTAGGAGAGGAAACTCAAGGTTTATCTTAAATTCACAAAGCCTCCTGTAAATCTCACCCCAGTCTATCAAGTTTCATTAAATTTCCTTCAAGTTATCAATTTACAGCTTGGAAAAAGAATGGGCTAGAAACCAGGGATAGGAGAAACACCTTGTGAAGAAGCGTGGCTAATGCATAAACCATAAAGCCTGGTTTTCTAAGGAAACCAGGTTCATGCACGCACACAAACTCCCCATTCTCACTGCTGCCTTTTGAAGCTGTTGGCCAATTCACCAAGCTTGACCAGAGACATTAAATTCACCCAGTATTTCATGGAAATGGACAGGCTAGTGAAGGAGACACTTAAACTAGTGCAAATTACCTCGAGGTATTATTAGACACCAGAAAAACCACACAGAGACACACAAAAAGATGGCTCAGGGAAAACAATTCCTCCTCTGTTTAGTAGGTCAAATAACCACTTGTTTGTCTCTCTCCAGAATTCTGTCTCTGGTTTTTTTTTTTTCTTTCTTCTTTGGTTTTTTTTTGAGGAGCAGAAACATTCCCTAATGCCCTTGTACATGCCTGTCTTTGAGAAGTACCTTACTGTGCTCCACCACCAGTATATCAAAGCTCTTAACTGTTTCTCTTAGAGTGAGAAGGAAATTAAATTACTCCCATTAGATTAGAGGAGTTGGCTAAACACTGGAATGGTACAAGTTACCTTCCTCACCAGACCACCTCCCCTGCTGCTTTACAGTTCCATACTGCTTCTTTCCTTGAGCTTGTTGAGGCCCCATGGGCAGACCAGGTTAATTGTACAGCATGGATTAGTGTATGAAGTCTTGGTTTAAAAAAAGAAAGATTAAATTCAGGCCTAATTCCAACATCCTTTGAGCTCTAAAGTACTAGATTAAGGTATCATAGAGTTTAGGCACTTGGCACACTTAAGTCATGGTTGTCATAATGATGGGAACCTTCTCAAGTGGTGTTTACCCCAGTGGGAGCTTCTAAATATGATGAGTTCCTTAACAACAGGTAAACTGACATGAGAGTTTGTAAGCTTACAAGCTTACAAGAGAGGTTTGAGCATCTGCTTTAATCAAGCTGCTAAGAACAACCAACAAGTTCAAGATCATTAGCACTGTTTAATATAGCCTTAGAACAACCTTGAGCTCCTTTAACCAGTTACTCCAGTTTCCAATTGGAGTTTCTAGTATTACTTTTTAGTTATTAACTCTTTTGGACAGGAGGCTTATTATGTTTGATGAGACATCTGTGTTTATATACTGAGATGTTTTGTCCCTGAGAAGATGCTCACCAGACAATAATGACAGCAACAGTGAAAATAAGCCTTGCCCTGCAGTATTCTTCTTGCTGGCAAAACACAGTATACAGGAAAGAATAAATTATAAGTAAGAAGTCATGAAAGACCAGGGGAGGGAGGTTTAAGACAGACCAGAGGAGAAGACTGTGAGGTTGATGCAGCAAACCAGAGGATAGGTATTCCCTTGCTTCAGGCAGAAGGCTGTCAGGGTTTGGGACTCTACACTTCATAGAGGCATCAAAATAATTTCTTGCCACCCCTCTCAGTGCAGGAGAAAACAGTGTAAAAAGTGTTCCTCAGCAACTTGTTAAAGGTTGTGAGATGCTGCTACAGAAGTGCAGGGATACTTGCTGCAGGTCAGATATCCTTTGGATCTGCCTATCCAGAGAGAAGCAATAGGAAAGAAGGTCTGCACTAAAATTAAAGGAGTTTCTCAAAGGAATGTCTCAAATCCCCTCACAGCCACAGTGAAGAGAAAGAAGAGACTGAGGTGGAATGATGTTTATTCTGCTGCCTTGTGCTCAATCACATAAATTCATGCAATGCTTAAGCATCAATAGAAGGGGGACCAAAAAACCTTAGAAAGATGACACTATAAAATAAATGCCTGTAGCCAAAGAGCTACCCAGTTGCTTGGCTCCTGTCAGGGAAAAATTAGCTTTCACTCTCCCTTCACTGATACAAACCTGAAAAATCTATCCATCTGTGCACATTACCAGGAGTTGAACTGTAAGTGTATCAGGGTGCTTAAAGTGCACAAGTTTGTGAGTGTGCCCCTAACCCACGTGGAAGGGTAAAAGAGTAAAAGACTCAAAAAAGCTTAAAAAGCAGAACAGTGATATTGCTAAGAAAACAAGACTGACTGCTAATGAAGAATGCAAGTCAGTTTTCAGCAAAACATTACTAAGTGGCTGGAATATGGGTAAGCAGAACCCAAACATGTACATCCCTGGCCCAGTACTGCCCTTCATTTCTATGAAGAGCTCCTTTATCTGGAGAGATGGTTGGCTTTCATAAAGCTCCAGTGCAAGAGTGGGGACCCACACTCAGTCCTGCACATAGCACTTTCCAGATAAGTGAAGCTCTGCTGTTCCATGGATATGTGGAGGGGGATCACTCACAAGGATACCATTGCAGGCTTAGCTTCCAGGGCCGTCCTCCTTGCGTTGTCATGAACAGACGATGCTTAGCAGCAGTTCTAGAAAATTAAGTTAACAGAGATTTATTTTTTTTAAGTGATGTTGCAATTTCCCCCTTGGACAAATATAACAAAGAAATACTTCTTAGGGAGACAGTGTAATTTCTTGCAAGGGTTGTGTTACAGATGAAAAGTCAAGCCCATAGCCTTATACAAGGCAGCTGAACCAGTAAAGTAATAAAATCTGCAGGGGAAAAAAATGAGGGTTTTCCCTCTGTTAAGGGGCACAAATTCAAGGGTTGGAAATTAATACACGTTTTATTGTACATATTGTAGGAATCTCATCAAGGTACAAAAGCAGGCTGGAGAAAAGACTCTGAGTCCCATATTTTCCAGATATTTGTACCTGGTTTAATAGGCTTATAATTAGCACACTCCTCAAAAAACCAAATGAGCCCTACCAGGTTCCACCGCTTTCATCTCGGTTCTTAACGGTTGTGATACTCCTCCAGGCTAGGCCATGACATGCCAATAAGAAAAAAAGCAGAAGTACAATAGTTTTCTTTGTGTTCCTCTTTCTTAATCTGCAAAACAGATGCAGTGAGTGTGCTGGCCACTCCAGATTGCTTTCAGCAAAGAACATAACTTTGGCAGGTTAGTACTAGTTAAGGGGCACATGGTTTGCTATTCTCTGTGGAAAGATAGCCCTAAGTCAGCCAGCAAATTCACATTCTTGTAATTGACAACAGACGAACACTTGGCTAAAGATTCCTGAGGGTTTGGGGTTTTGTTTATTTGTTTGTTTTGCTTTGTTTTTGCCTGGCTTTCTAACCATTTATCCTCCTTTTTTTAGTTTTTATTTTTAATTAATTTAATTTTTTTTAGGAGAAAAAAAAAAACCCAAAGCCACACAGCTATGTGATTGATGGGTAAATGATGCTGCAATTATCATAATAATGACTTTGGTTTCGCTTCAGAAAAATGTTTGGGTTTTGCTACGACCCTCCTCTGATTTGACATGAGTATAAAGATGAAATGAAATAAATGGAGATTGCTATAAGTCATCGTTTGGGGATCGTCTTTTTTGAGTGAAGCCAAGCTGGCTTGTACTTTGCAAGAGAAAGTAAAAGTCCAGAGAAGGGCAACGAAGTTGGTGAGGGGCTTGGAACACAAGCCTTATGAGGAGAGACTGAGGGAGCTGGGGCTGCTTAGCCTGGAGAGGAGGAGACTCAGGGGTGACTTTTTTGCTCTCTGCAACTACCTGAAGGGGGGTTGTAAACAGGCAGAGGTTGGTCTCTTCTCCCAGGCAGCCAGCACCAGAACAAGAGGACACAGTCTCAGGCTGCGCCAGGGGAAGTTCAAGCTGGAGGTCAAGAGGAAGTTTTACACAGAGAGAGTGATTGCCCATTGGAATGGACTGCCCAGGGAGGTGGTGGAGTCACCGTCACTGGAGGTGTTCAGGAGGAGACTTGACAGGGTGCTTGGTTACATGGTTTAGTTGATTAGGTGGTGTTGGATGATAGGTTGGACACGATGATCTTGAAGGTGTCTTCCAACCTGGTCTATTCTATTCTATTCTATTCTATTCTATTCTATTCTATTCTATTCTATTCTATTCTATTCTATTCTATTCTATTCTATTCTAAAATGCTTGCCTAGTTTGATATATGGAAGCTAACTTTATCTTAGTATCTTTCAAAGGCTTTTCCACTCAGATTATTGTAATAATTAATAATGATTTGCTGCAGCACTGTACAATACAGTAGAAAACTTGGAAGATGGACAAACGTAAGAACAAAATGTACCAGCTTAGAGCACTTGTGCTTCTAGTCCAATGCCCTGAACTGAGCAGCATACAGTAGATACAACTAGAAAGAACTACCAGAACAAACAAAGCACAAATAGTGTCTCCTTGACATGCTCTTCCCAGACTCCAGCGATCTGCATCTGCAGAGCTAAAGACACTGCTGAATTGTTTGGGGGTTTTATTTATTAAGGCCCTCGGTGAATTTTCCCTTCAGCAACTTCTCTCATCATTTCCTGAGGCCCATAAAGGCTGGTTAAGTCTTGTGGTGGCAGGTTTTCTTCATTGCTCCTCATTATCATCCACCTGGACTTCAGCTCCCACTGTAAGCTGTAGGGTAGACCTTTTCTCTTGATTGGACTCCATAGTGACCAGTGTGTCTCATGAATCAGAATACACTGCCTAGTTCAGCATCTTCACTTCTCACAGGAGAGCTCTTACTGAGGAACAGCCAGCATAGCAGTTCTACAACGATTTGCTGTGCTATCCCAACTCAACAAGCATGGGAACTTTTGTCCAGCAGCTGGAAGTGTTTTCTAGGTCCTAAACAGTCTGCTCCTGATTCCAGGATGAAATTTTTCAGAAAAGGGAACAAATCTGCCTTCATCCCCCCAGCTTTACACCCCAGATGAGTAAATAAAGAATGACAGATACTTAATAGCCCATGTGTAATTTGTGCACAGATACCCTTGCTTATATACTATTCAATATGTGATGTAGTATCACCATTGATGACATAGATAGTGGAATTAACTGCAACCTCAGAAAGTCTGCAGATGACACCAAACTGAATGATGCAGCTGATATCCTAGAGGGAAAGCATGTCATCCAGAGTGACCCTGACCGGCTTGAGGAAAAGGCCAATTTGATCCTTACAAAGTTCAACAAGGCCAAATGCAAGGTCCTGCACTTGGATTGGGGCAATTCTCAGAATCAATGCAGGCTGAGGGATGAAGGAATTGAGAACAGCTTTGTAGAGAATGACTTGGGGATACTGGTTGATGAAAAATTATGCTTGAGTTGGCAGGGCAAGCTTGCAGCCCAGAGTATCCATCCAGTCATACCTTGAGCTGCATAACAAAGAGATATGGTCAACATCTTGAGGGAGGTCATTCTCCTTCTGCTGCACTCTGTGAGACCCCACCTGGGGTACTGCATTCAGCTCTAGAGTACCCAGCACAAAACAGACATGAACCTGTGAGGGGTCCAGAAGAGAGGCACAAAAATTGGAGCCTCCCCTTAGGAAAGCTTGGAACCCCACTCCTATGAAGAAAGGCTGAGAGACTTAGGGTTATTCAGCTTGGAGAAGAAAAGGATACAGGGAGACTTTATTTCACCTTTCAATATGCAAAGAAGGCTAGTAAGAAAGATGGAGAGAGACTTCTTACCAAGGTCTGTAGAGATAGGAAGAAGTTTGGATTGAACATAAGGAATAATTTGTTTTACAACAAGGGTGGTGAGATACTGGAACGGGTTGCTCAGAGAAGACATGCGTGCCCCATCATTGAAAATGTTCAGAGTCAGACTGGATGGAGCTTTGAGCAACTTTATCTAGTGAAAGATGTTTCTGACCATAGTAGGAGGTTGGAACTAGATCTTTGAAGGTCCTTTCCAATCCAACCCGTTTTGTGAGTTTATGTATGAAAAAGGGACAAGCCATTCCAAAAAGAAGCATCTCCCTGTGATTGCCACAAAAGGTTGCAAATATGACCAAGATAAGCAACTGGGAGGGACGTTGGCAGCACTGATCTTCTTTTCTTACCATTGGACAAGAGCAAATCAAGCATTCCCTGCCTGTCTGGCCTCTTACACTTGCTTCATTCCCTGCCTGTCTGGCCTCTTACACTTGCTTCAGTTCATCCCTTTCCCACAGTAAGCTGATGGCTCTCCCTCTTCAGGCAGGGACAAGGGACTTGTGAGGAGAAGTAAGACCAAGTGGAGCAGTTCAAAAGCTCCAGACCATGTGAAGGTTCCTTCACATTCCAGTAGCCTGGCAAACAAAAAAAAATTAATTGATTTATCAAAGCCTACTGACAGGCTCCTGTGAAAAGAGCAGGGATTTAGCAGTCCAAAGACGGAACTGGGCTCACGCTAACATCCCTTCTCTCCTGAATACTTTAGGCCTTGCTGGAAGCTGCTTGGCTCCATCATCCCTCTTCCTCCTACATGAGCTCCTCTTCCTCCCATGGGAGCAAAACCAGTGTGGCAGAGCTGTCATTACAGACCTACACAAGAAATGATTCACTAAATTGGTCAGACAGCGCAGATCCCCAGCGCCTTGTAGTATGTGGACAGCAAACATTATTCACATTCTCAGTAGTTCATTAAAAGAAAAGCCAAATCAAGATACTGCTGTTTTTTTCAGTTTGTTTCCTTCCAAATACCTAATAATAAAAATCCTAGTTACATTAGAAATGAATCATTCCCACAGACACTGGGCTTTGAAGGGGAGAGAGGCACAGTAAGTATGCAGGAGAAAAGGCTACTCACATGATTTGTTAGCTCTGGAAGGAAAAGACAGCAGCTAGCACAGTAAAGTCCTGGTCCCAGCCTAGGGCTCCAGGGCATGCCTGTAACACTCCTAATAAATAATCGTGAACATATTGCTGAACTCAAATTCAGGTCCCAGGAGCAATCCCAAGCTCTCCTTCCACAGCAACCTTACGGTCCCCATAACAACCTGGCTAGCTCAGCTGTCCCTGCCTTTCTCCTCAGTCCTGTTTCCCACCACTCTGTAATAAAACACTCACCCTTCCACCCTAAGTACTTGTCCCTCTTTTGCTGTTTTGCTTATGTTCTTTACTCAAGCACTCCCCTTTGACCCTTCACCTGCTAGGAGTGGGGTGACAAGCAAAGTGCAGATCAGAATTGCCTAACTGGCATGCCTAGCACATCTGCTCTCAACCCCTAGGCTTGAAATCATTAAGGAGTTTTCTCCCCAGAAAGCAGGAGCCAGTTTCTTCCATTCCTCTGTCCCAGCAAAGGCTGTCCCCTTCTCAGTATGATCTGGTTGCTTTTATCATATTCAGCCCCCACTGCTGCAGAAGTCAAGAACGTTGATGGTCCCCTAGGCTGGACCTGCTGCTGTTCAGCCACGTATTGTGCTCTGACAACTTTTGGTGCATGTTTGTTACGGACAGCAGTGTTCAGATTGTGGCTTGCAGACCCCATTGAGAGGTTTGTCTGCAGACAGAAGCATTCCTCACTACCTTTAAGGGGATCAGCAAAAGGACATTTTATGCTCCCTGTGCAACACTTGTAAATCAGCAAGTCAGTGCTTTGAGGGTCTGAGAAGTTGAAGGGCTCTACAACAGAACCAGGCCCATGATGCTTCACGCCTGCAGAACAGGCTGCAATGCCCCAATGTTCTGCCCCTTTCAGCAGAGAATCTCGACTCTTTTGCAAACTGCTGGAGTCCAGTGGTGGAGTATTTGCCAAAGGCAAAATGAGAACAAAAAGCCCTTCTCTGTCCAGCCACTCCCTGCCTGCCTCTCTCCATAATAGCACAAAAACAGTGTTTCTGTAAGTGAATAAAACATGTTTGTTTCTGTAGTTTTGGACAGTGAAACTGGAGAATTCAGCTAAACCTCTGATCTGGGAGAACCAAAGAACAAGTGCTCTCATTCCCCCTTCCCCCACCCCTGCTCTGCCATCTCTTTCAATAAATTCACCCCTCTGAGCCATCCACTCTTTTCCCTGAGGCTTAAAAGAAATTGTATGTTGGACTCGATGATCTCCAGAGGTCCCTTCCAACGTCCAATGTACTGTGATACCATGGTACAGTGAAAATATGGTCAAGTAAACCTACTTTGAAGAAACAGGGAACAAAACCTGTATGACCATGTATCTGTCAAAGACCAAGAACTCAAACACTGTAAATTTCTTTCCCTAGCCTGACTTTTTTCATTGTATTTTAGAATAGAATAGAATAGAATAGAATAGAATAGAATAGAATAGACCTCCAAGATCATCCAGTCCAACCTATCACCCAACACTGTCTAATCAACTAAACCATGGCACCAAGTGCGTCATCCAGTCTCTTCTTAAACACCTCCAGTGATGGTGACTCCACCACCTCCCTGGGCAGCACATCCCTATGGCCAATCTCTCTTTCTGTGAAGAACTTCTTCCTAACATCCAGACTAAACCTCCTCTGGTGCAGCTTGAGACTGTGTCCTCGTGTTCTGTCACAGGTTGCCTGGGAGAAGAGACCAACCCCCACCTGGCTACAACCTCCCTTCAGGTAGTTGTAGAGAGCAATAAGGTCTTCCCTGAGCCTCCTCTTCTCCAGGCTAAGCAACCCCAGCTCCCTCAGCCTCTCCTCACAGGGCTGTGCTCCAAACGCCTCCTCAGCTTTGCTGCCCTTCCCTGGACAGGTTCCAGCAAGTCAACATCTTTCCTAAACTGAGGGGCCCAGAACTGGACACAGTGCTCAAGGTGTGGCCTAACACAATCATATCACAATTTGCAGCTAGGCTCCTGTTTTCTAAATACAGCCTTAATGGCTGGGCTAGGCAGTTACAAGGCACATCTGTACAGTTAGATGCAGCATGCAACCATGTTAGCTTTTGCCCAAGCCAAGGGGGTGCAGGTTGGTGCCAGTCGAAGCTCTTTGCCACTGCTGAGCATGGGACTGCACCTACCTTGCCCATCCCAGAGCACAGCAGACCTTGTTACTACCAACACAGCTGTGATCCAACACACAGAAATACCTGATAGGACTGGTTCAGGTATCAACCAGTTCAGTGGGACTGCCCACCAGGTCTAAGTGGTGCGCCAGGGGAGGTTTAGACTCGAGGTGAGGAGGAAGTTCTTCACCGAGCAAGTCATTCGTCATTGGAACGGGCTGCCCAGGGAGGTGGTTGAGTCACCGTCCCTGGAGGCGTTCAAGAGGAGATTGGACGTGGCACTTGATGCCATGGTCTAGTCATGGGGTCTGTGTTGATAGGTTGGACTCGATGATCCTGGAGGTCCTTTCCAACCTAAGTTATACTGTGATACTGTGATACTGTGAAGTGTGATATATGTGGTGTCAAGGACTGCTTCATCATGTCATGAAGGACAGGCCACAGCAGAGGCATTGCTATTCCTATATATATTCAAAGACAATGGTTATGGCTAATTGGTAGCAAGGAAAGCTATCATATGCCTGATTTTCAGCCACTGACCTGAAGTTATGTAACAAAAACACAACATTCATTTAAGCTTCTCCATAATATAGGGGTGTGTGGAGGGGGATGGGGAGGGGGACAACCAAAACCAAATAAGTTATTCTTGCAGATTTGATGAAAGGTTCATGGGCCAAACAGTTTTGCATGAAACCCAGTAATTTTTACTTCCCTGCTTAAACTAGAAACCAGCCAAACTGTGTGTGGTTTGTGCTATTGCTGTGAACAGTTTACATGGTCAGGCTATGAGCAATAATAATTAGACTATCACAGCTATACATTAGGTAATAAACACAATAAACAATCACATAAGTGTAATGCTTTGGTGCCAGGGCTCACCCAGTTCAAAAGAACTCAACAGTGTTTGGCTCAACATAGCACTTGTATTAGAATTTGTACATAATCTGCTTTTCTGCAAACCTTTTGAGAAGGAGCTGTTTACATGGTAAGCATGTTTTTCTTCAAGAGATTATACTTCTTCCAAGTTGGTTAACTATATTCCAACGAAAACAGGGAGAACTCTAAATAACTGATACTAGCTTGTTCATAAAGAAAGAGAGAAGGAGAATGAGAACACAATGGAAACTCTGAAATTGTGGTCACTTAAATAAAAACCCTTCTGTGCACAGCTGAAAACATTTCCCCTCCTAAAATACTGACATTTTAGCATGGGAGAAAGAACAAGAGCATTAATCTTACAAGGGTTTTCACTTGTTTTGATTGCCAGTGTCTCTGGTACTGTCTCACATTATGATTGCTATATTAAAGACATTAATTACACAATTCAGTGACAGAACAATCGGGGGGAGAAAAAGGCAAGAGAAGTCTTCTGTGGAATCAGAGCTGAACAAACTGCAGGATGAAACAGCAAGGTGCTGTTTCAAAGTGCTGCGACTTTTCTTTGCCAAAGGCACCACTGACCTTTCTAGCATCCTAGGTGAGCAGCTAATCCTTATCAACCCACAGTAGCTCCCACTAAATTAACACCTACAATAAGAGATGATGATGGGGTTCTGAGGCCATTTATTTGACCATTACCCAGGAGCTGTGGTGCAAAGGGGGTGATCACAACAACATGTCAAAAGTTACTTCTACTGCTAATGAGTCCAGCTTGCTTTGCCAGCTGCTACTCTTGGTGACTCTACCATGTGAAAAGCAACAGCCCCTCAAGTGAAATTCGGCAGACAGCAGCTTCCACAGCAGCTTGAGCTGCTAGCAGGGTAAAGGGAAAAAAACATCACATTGCTGTGGTGTCATGGTTTTCCTGTCACTCAATGCCACATGCAATAAATCCCCTTCCTGGGCAGCATACCAACCTAGGGTAAGTCAGGCATGGCTTGTGAAAGACAGTGGACCAGAACATTGAGACATCTCCTTGGTATGCTGGGTCTCTGCTTTCCTAAGCCTAGTGCTTTCCCTGTTTGGAAATCAGTTACCTCCTGACAACCTCGTACATCTCTACCTGGGTTGTGGTCAACACTGGGGCAATATTAAAGCTTCAAAAAGTAGCAATTTCTCAGTCTGCATATCTGGTAGGAAGTGTCATAAGACTTTGACATTCAAGTTGGACCAGAGCTGAAAGATACCTGACAAAATTCAATTGTCTCAGACTCTATGAACAGTGATCTAAAGCAAGACCCTTTGAGCTCTCCTGGATCACAGTGGTCTGTCTAGCATCTCCCCTAAGTGAGACTTCTTTTAGGTACAAATTACATGATGAGCCAAGACAAAGTCAGACTTCTCAAGGCACAGTTATTGTCCTCTGAGGACGCCAGGGCATTGTGATCATTTACTCTAAACTCAAGAAGAGGGAAATTTCAAGTGTATGCTCAATTCATCCACTTCTCTCCCAATCCATCTGTTCATTTGCCTTCATGAGTGTGGGGGTCAATATATTCCACTGGGTCTAAACAACTCTGTGTGTTTGGATGTTTGGTGATTACACCTATCCATACACATACCTTGCTTTAGGGTACCTCGTAGTAAGTTAGTGTGAATCTTGTCATTATTGAACCAGCAGTTAAGAATATTCTGCTGAATCACCTTGCCAATTTTAAAGAGCCTAATGATTAAGTGCTGCTAAAATTCAACCTTTTGATCTACCTCTCACCATTAATAAATGTTGAATTACTGCTAAATCATAGCAGTGTCAAATATTTCTCCTGAGACAATTGCCCATCCTGCCATCTTCATTACTGACGAGAAAGAGGACATTTGTATACTTTTCTGTGTAGTTGTATATGAACAAAAAGGAAGATCCTAACAGCTGACTTCCCTCCCTCTGTGTGCCTTAAATCTCCCAGAGGGGAGCCAAGCTGGGTTGGGAACACTGAGTGCTTAGCTCTCATACAAGTTAACACCTATCAGTAAATGGCCCTGAAATGCAGGAATCATCTGAATGTGTAGCATTTGTACAAAGTCAGGGTTGCCAGAGTGCTTGGAAAAGGATAGCTCCTGTGTGTCACAGGAAAACCACTAGGTATAACAGAGGTGGGGATAACAACAACCTGTAGTGTGTTCATTATGTACTCAGAACTTACAAGGTGTATTTTTGGTACTTCAGATTCCGCACTTATGTGCACTTGTCCAATCCTCCATCTTCAATGGAAACCTATCTGCCTCTATGCATTCCTCCTCCTCATTTGTCACATTGATAAGTCATGACATACTCAGATATCAAAAAGGGTCTATCCACAGGGAGCTTACATAAAAAGCTTTAAAAGTCTCTCTTAGGCCAAATCCCAGCCTACTGTATTCTGTGTCCATCTTGTGAGGAGTCCCCTCTGAAAAAAGGAGAAAATGTTGTTGATATTACTTCTCTTCCCTCAATACTGTGGACCAGGGCTCCTTTACTTTAGGCACTGTACAAACAAATTACTCAAACCATCCTTCCCTTGGGTGCTTCCCAAATAGGAGTGCCTAAAATCATTCGTGTGTCTAGACCTCCCACTTCCTACAAGAAAATCTACTTATGTCAAGATTTCTGAATGTGAGAAAATAGCTGAAGTTCATCTTCTGTGAGCTGAGTGCTGCCAAGGTTAGAAAGAAGCTTTCCCTGAATTCATGCATCATGTAGTGGTAAGGTTGCTTCTCTAGAGCATGTGGTTCATGGTTCTAAACTCAGCTGTGGTGAAGCCCAGTGAGTTCAGCCACTGCATGAGAAAGTGTGCTAATTGCTGGTGTCTATGCTAACATCTGACAGATACAGCAGATGTCACAGACAATTTTCAATTATGGGCAGAAATAAACTGCATACCCTGGGAGAAACCAGGGCTTTCAGGACATTTTCATCTCCCAAATCTTAGGTGTTTCATCTGTGTGCCAATAAAAAGAAGCCACAGTGAATAACAGATTAATAAAAAGCTCTTCCAGGCTAAAGCTTTATTAAGGAACTTGAACAATCCTTCCTGCTCTTTCACATGGATTGTACTGACTCCAGCAGTTCAGGATGCAGGCAAGAACTCCAGGCCTTGAAAGCAGTGCTTTCTTGAACTACTAACAGCTTTAAGAACTGTTATGTTTGAACTGCTGTCCAACACTGCTGTACATTTTATAGCTTTATTGCCTGTTCAGTAGACAAACATTCACTGTTCTTACACCACTCTCAGGTATAAGCCAAAAGCATGTAGGCTAACTTTGGATATGAAAGCTGCACTTTAGCATCTTGATTTGAAGGAGCTTTCACTGGGCAGCTGTAGTTCTATCTCTTGGCCAACCTTAAAGTTACAACAAACTTCTTCTAGCAAGTTTTTCTCGACCATCACACCAGCAATTAGCTGAACAGACTCCCAGGATTTCTGGATTATCCTTTTGTTTTCTTAATCAAATGTAATAATGTTTCCAGGAGTTGAAAGATTTCATAGACCAAGCTACAATTGCTTTTTGCCTTTGATGTCTACCAGAAGCAAGTCTTGACTAATTGGGCTTCTAGCAATTGAATTCAACCTTCTTGCCTGCTCCCTTTCCCAGTGAGCTGACACAAATAAAGGTTCAGTTTCCCTGGCAAATTCCACAGCTGTGTAAAGTGTTCTTAGCCTCATTTCACATCTTGGTCTGTAAATCTAAATCCAGCTGAACAGCTACAATTTGGCCCACTGTTAATTTATCTTGGAAAGTCTCATGTGGATATGCCTGGAACCTAAGTTTTCTCAGGTCCTCAGTTCAGAAGGGACCTCTTTTTTTCTCTGTGTCTCCTGTCAAGAGTTTGAACCAAATATGGATACATCTTATGCTACATCCGGATCTAAATATAAACTGTGCCACAAATCATATTTCTAAGATATTTTTCTTCAAGTACTTTATTATTTATTTTTTTTCCTGAGGAAGACATTCTATCACACTATTAGAGCTAGCTGCTCTTAGGCTTGTTTATGGAGGGGAGGAAAAAATTAATGACAACATCAGAGAGATTCTTTGGTGAGATCCTGTTTACAAAGTGTGCCCACAAAGTCCTGTTTCCCAGAAAGAAAAACAAAAAAGAAACAAATGCCA
Organism: Melanerpes formicivorus; assembly: GCF_026170545.1. Lineage (NCBI taxonomy): Eukaryota > Metazoa > Chordata > Aves > Piciformes > Picidae > Melanerpes > Melanerpes formicivorus. Next base: position 12,454,449 of record NW_027142363.1, on the reverse strand, counting down.
GCAGGACATTTTCTTGCTCACAGCTACCAAGTCTCTCCCTTCCCGTGAGTTCTGCTATTTTTCACGATGACATACGGTGACCGTTTGAGGCGGTGCCTTTAACAAAGGGACACCGTGGCCGAATGTTTTATAAACAAGACAGGTCTAAACTAATTTCATTGGTGGAGAAGCAGAAGCGCTGCCTTGAGTTTTGATTCCCAGTGAGACTGGTCTCACTCACTTTTCCCCCTCCTTCCTGCAGCTCACAGCTTCTGGGCTTTCGGCCAGACTGACCTTGGAACAGATAAGGCCTCTTCTGACACATAACTGCTTTTAATTAACATTTGCTCTTTTTTCTCTCTTTCTAACCCTCTTTGGGGAAAAAGGGGAGAGAAGAGAGTACAGGGGGAAACCCTTCCTCCAGACAGGGGAAGGGAATCTCATTCTGTGTTACTTTGTTGCATATTTCTGTGTATATATTGTAAATATTGTAAATTCTGTATACAAACCTTAATTCCCTAAACTGCTTTGTAAATACAGCACACAATCCCTTTGCTAATCTGGCTGTGGTTTTTTTCCTTTCATTTTTCTTTCCCTTCACTTTACAGCGGCGGGGGGGAGAAGGCCTGACCTTTCCCCTCAACCCTCGACACATACTTAACTGTTTCTCTATGTTGGCTTACTTTATCTCAGGTTGTGGTGGTTTGGCTCTGGCCTGGAGGCCAGGTGCCCTCCAAAGCCACTCTTAAGTGAACAGGGGAAGAAGGGAAAAAAAATATAACAGAAGCCAGGAATAGGATAGGAGCAATTTTAATAACACTAATAAGCAAACAGCAATAGACCACGCGGAAGCAAAAAGCAGAGAGAGAGAGAGCTGTTAGTCTCTACTTTCCATCAGCAGGATGGTGGTTGGTCTCGGGAAGCAGGGCTCTCTAAGCTTGGTGGTTCCTTGGGAGGATAAACGCCATGGACGAATCCCCACACTACCTTCTTTCACTTCCTTCTTATACCTGAGCTGACATCATATGGTATAGAATACCTCTTTGGCCTGAGTCAGCTGGCTCAGCCATGTCCCCTCCCAAGATTTTGCCCACCCCTCAATGTACTCTTGGGGCAGGGAAATGTTGAAAGGACACATCCTGGATACTGGATTCAACGGCAGCCAACACACTGCTGTGTTATCAACTACTGCTGCAAAAACACATCACTAGAAACATGCTGTGAGGAGAATTAACTCCAGCTCATTTCAACCCAATACACAGGTACAGGGATTGCCAGTGACTGTAGACCCTCCATTCTGCAATATCTCAGACCTTATTTGTTAGCATCAGCTAAGCCTCATTTATTTCTTTTTCCCTCCTATTTCACTGTGTGAGGAGCTTACTTCAAAGCAAAGAATTTGCCTCAAGGCAACTAGTAACAGCTTGCTATAAACAGCTCTGTATCACATGCTATATTCTACTCTGCATCTTCTGAGGCCACAGTTCACCCCTCAACCATGTGAAAGCTCTGCGCTGCTAGGTCACGTAGGGATTGAAGGCATGGTCATATGGGCAGGCTGTGAATGTTCACTACTCTTAGCTAGATCACACAGCAGTGAGTTGGTGCCATGGACACACTGTCAGGAGTGCCTCTTGCTCAGTTCCTTACTTGTTTTTTCCCAAGAAGAGTAGGATGCCAGCAGAAAGAGAGGGGGCTCAATGTTGGCTTTCTACCTTCTGGTCTGCACTAATTCTGGCTGTAATGTCATAGCTATTATAAACCATAACAACTCCTCCAAGACTGTTTCTCTGTTATTTCCACAGCTCTACCATTTCTAGATACTTATTTCCTCCCCTGCCCCTACAACATTTCCTGTGGTTTAGCTCGTTGGGCTACATCAAGGACCTTCATCATTATCCAGTATCTCATTCAGTGTAACCGGCACTTGCACCTCAAAGAAGCTGAATTCAAACCTCTCTCTCAAGCACAGCAACAGGTTTTTGTTGTCCTTTTCAGACAACTGCTTCAGATACATCGACATATAGACAGACCTGAGGCCTGTATGCTCCAGGATGGCTTCATGGCCAGTGTGCTAAGTCAGATATTTGATTTCTGGGTAAAAGTTAGCCTGTACTTGCCTATGAAGATATTCCTTCTGGCAGGCTTTCTGATACTCCCAAATACAGAACTGGAAAATAAGTTTTGCCTTGCACAGTTCTCCCTAGTATCATTTCCAGAAGCACAAACTCCACAAACCTCTTAGGAAAATAAAAAACGTCCTGCATTTTCCAGAGGTGCAATCTCCTTCATCTTGCTGGGAAAGGTAAACTGAAACATTTATTTTCCCTTCACAAGATTCATCAGCTTGTTGCTGTGCATAAAACCCTCCAAGTCAGGATTAATCTACCTCAGATGTAGGCTTCCCTCCAATGCAATCATCAGCCATGGAGTTAGGCTTCCTTTGTAGTCAGCCAACTGAGGTGCTTTGCAGAGCATGATTCATCCAAACCTCAAGCAGGTATCTAAATTAGGGCAAGAAAGACCTCAGGGAAGCAGCTCTGATGTAGACATCTACCCCCAGACATCTAAAGTTCAGTAACATGAATCCTACCTTCAGACACTTTGCAGCTGACCCAGTTTACCAACAACTGTCATTTATCTCAGAAAAAAAATAGCAGACACTTTCATTTGTATTTCTATTTCTGTACTTCCATTGAAAACTCTAGGCTTTTGCTGTAGACATCTGGGGAAAACTGGCCCTTCAGACAGCACTGAGGGCTTAGTAAGAATGGAAACATCTTCACAACGTGGCTGACTTCCAGTCTGAGATCTCACCTGGACCTTTGTCACCTGATTTCACACATAGCTGCATCTTCAAATGAAATATATACTTAATCAAGTATCAAACAGGGCTGTGAAGCAAGCATTTTGCAACATTTCAGCCCCCATTGCCTTCTATTTACTTACTATTATTGTTCAAACAACTCCCAAGACATATATGGAGCTTTTATAAACACATAAAGCAGAGAGATCCCAGTCCATAAAAGCTTTGAATCTAAACAAAACATAGCAGCAAATGAAGGCAGTCTGCTGTGTGGGGGCTGAGGAAATGGCTATAACCAGCAAGGATAATTTGGTATAGACTTCACTTTATAAAAAAAGAGAAGAAAGTGTGCACATTTTTCTGTTGGTATTCCTGGCACTGGTATTTTATGCTTGAAAACCTTCTTCCTGACTTGTCTGTTTTTATTTGCATAAACCATTTGCTTCACCGGAATTTCCCAAGAGATTGCTGGACTGTTGCGAACTCCCTGCCGCTCTCTTTTAAGCTCCCTATCAATGTACTTGGGCATTCAAACTCTTAGGAGCTTTCTCCAATCTTGCTAGCATCCAGGAAATGCTGACCACAAGTCCCTCTCAGGTTGTCTCCTAGGTCACTTTGGCAGGTCTTCCTTGGAAGAGCCCACTCTGTTTCTTCATAACTGACAAGCCTGGCTGAGGAGGAAAGGATGTTGGAAGACTTCTCTGCTTGCTGCACTTCTGCAGACAAGACACAGCAGTATGGCACACTGCTTGTGCCAGGCACAGAAGTCTGGAGGTGCCTTGCCAGACACAGACAAGCCTTGGGAGGATGTGCAAAGGCATTACAGGAGCATGTCAATGTTCCTCCCTGCACCTCTTGCTTCTCTCTGCATCTCGATGGCTCAGGGTGAAGGAGCATGGAGAAGCAGAGTAACCACTCCAAACCAACAAAGGCTGTCTCTCTCCCTGTAATCCCACAGGCTGATCCCTGATCCCTCTGGGCAACATTTCTCTGCCCTGCTGGGCAGGAGACTAGAGGGAGCCAGGCTGGCAGGGGACGTCAAAGCTCTCTGCAGTGGGGAATGTCACTAGTGCTCAGGCCTCAGCCCTGTCCATTACTGCTCTCAGTTACTACCCAGCCATGCCATCTGAGCCCCACAGCCAGCTACATCATTTGCTACAAAGGGGAAAGAGAAGTGTTATATGAGAAGGAGGGCACCTGTAGCACAGAGGGTGGGATTGCTTACTTTTCCCATGCAGCTTGAGGCAGTTCCAGCAGGCTACTGCCCAGGCAAGCGTGGAGGTCAAAGCTGCTATACACGTGGTTTGCAATTTTCCTATTGCTAACACTGAGCTTGGAAGCCCAAACAGTTGGCAAGATTTGTCTTTTGCAGCAAGATAACAATAATTTTGATTAATTTTAATTAATAATGTAAAATATCTCTGCCTAAATACAATCATTAGATATGCTCATATGATTTTGTCCTGCTATAAGTAAGGTTAAAAATCTATTTATTGGCTCCCTAACAGGGAATTTCTTCTGACATTGTGACCCAGCTCATCTCTCTTCTCTGTACCTTCAATATTGCCTGATCATCAACCCTCTGTTTAATATACTTAATTCTATGTTGATACACACTGCCTGCAAAAGCTACTCATTCATCCTAAATTACTGTTCTTATTCCTGCCATAATGTGTCTTTAATAGTAATTAAACATTATTCCCTCCATCACTTCATGCTAAATTCTGAATGTAGGCCCACAAAGACAGTTAAGATTAAATGATATCACACCCATTAGACAGCTGTTCATGTATATATGTTGCTGCACACAAGCACAGTAGGGTGATAACTCCCTCAGCTTTCCCTCTCCACCCATCCCTGCCTGCATGCCCTGAAACTTGTGCAGTACCAGAAATGTCTCTGCAGTAGGGTTTAACATGAAATGGAAGGAATTGGGGAATCTCTGACTACTAGCTATGGGGCAGCACCAGCAAGAAAATATCCAACCTGCCTTTTAAAAGAAGAGAGCACACATGCAAGAGGTCCTATCTTCAGCCAGTGTTGTGATTATGACCCATATTCCCTTTCCCCACATCTGCCAAAACCACTGTCATACTCTTTTGTCAGGAACAGTGACAGGCTCTGTCACTCTGGTACAATCACCCTAATGATAGTCACAGTCTAGTAGTGCCTGCCCGATACTTCTATCCATAAAACACAGGGATGAAGCTCCTCAGTAGTCCAAGGACTATTGACAGCTATAATTCCCCTCAACCTCTCTTCAGAGAGCTCACAGAGTGTGTCCAGCAGAGCGTAAGTTTATCTGCTGGCAGTAAAAAAGTGAATGCACGCACTGAAGAGCATGCAAGCACTATCTCTACTGCTCCCAGACCCTATAGAGGCATAAATTACATCGAAATGGAACTGAGGAAATCAATTAGAGTAGAGTGACTGTAGGATTTAGATGGTCTGCAGTAAATAAGGCCTGGGGCCACACTGAATGCTGAGAGTGAACCAGTAATAATGAATTGTTACCCAGTCAATGAGCACCATCCCAACATCACGCTAAAGGGGCCATTGTGTCACAGAAAATAGAGCACATGAGCGTGTAATTGGAAACCACATCACACTGCATACATGCAAGCAGCTGGAATGGACACAAGCAGTTTAGTTCTTCTTTGTAACTTTTCAGCTCTTTATGTCCCAATCTTCACAATTTCTCATTCTTTAGATTGAAGGTATGGATATGTCATAGGCCCAAAACTTATTAAACATCAGCATTACCTTCATCAAATTCAGCCCTGAGAAACAACTAGTGAAACCACATCCTGAAGCAATCAAGGAGTATTCAGAATGGGCACAAGAAGTAGTTCATGGAAATGCGTTGAGCTGGAGCATACAAAGTATGCCTGAATAACCCTTGGGAAAAGCATGGCTAAACACTGCTTTGCAAGAGGGGCTGTACTCTGCAGCATAACTACAAATTCCTTTGTGTGCTGCCACAGTCTCTTACTGTGAAAGCATATATGGATCTGCAGAAACTTATTCCACCTGCCTTGAAGGGACCAATATACACAGTGCAAGTTTTTAAGGGCTGGCAGTTGTAGAACATCAATAATTCAAAACCTGAGTATGACTCACACTGCCCAACCCATCCCCCTAAGGTTACTTTCACTTAATATTCACAGAAGTCACATTGTTATTTCTTCTTCAAAAAAAAGTCATGAATAACTTACCATTCATTACCCAAGCCCCTTTTTGCTACAATTGACTTCATCTAAAAGAATAAGTGAGCAGAGAATATGTTGATTTCCCAACCTCTTAAAATCTTCTTAGTACATCATTGTTGAGCACAGAACTATTACTCTGAAACTCTTAGTTTGCAGAAGGCTTGGCCTTTTTTGTTTAAAGAGTTTAGGTTTGTTTTGCAAGCAATACTCATCTGTGTGTTCCATCCTGTCCTCCCCAATTCTCCCCCTCCTACCCCCCTCAGAAAAGTAGATAAGTATTTTCATTTATCCACAAATTAATATATCGTAAACCACACTTTGGACTATCAGGAAAATGTGGACTACTACAGTCCTGTTACACTTTGCCTGTCAGAAAATGGTACATCTTCGAGTGTTCCACTTTGGATCATATTAAACACCTCAAACTACAGTCATTTCCTCTACCCACTGAGAAGACGTGATCTCTCCAGCGCAGTCCTCCATTGTGGGATGAGGTGGAACCTGTCACCAGCGTGCTGCTGGTTTTCTGCTTGTGAACCCCATAGGAACTCACTGGGAATGGCACCTCTTTGAAAGCAGCTTGAGGCTTGTTATCAGTTAGCAGAAAATCCGTGCTTTTATCACAGAACTGCTCCACCTGGTTGAGATAGAGCACACTTCTTACAGATTTTGGTTTGGTTCCAAGACAAGTGATGTAGTTGGGATGGGATTATGCCATTGTTTCACTATTACTGCCAGACAAAATCAACCCCAAAAAGGGATCTTGCCCTTAGCCCTCAGCTGCTCAGTGGTATCCCGTACTGCTCACTTCCTCCTGTTATCCTACATGTTTGAAATGCCATGGGGAATCAAATTGGGATGTTGATCTGGATGAAAACAAAACTGTCTTTTTTGACAGGGTGACTAACCTGAACTGGTCCCCAGTCCAGTTCTGTCTCTGGTCTTCAAAACACTTATGCTATTGTATCAGAAAGGAGAACTGTGAAACAGTGAAAGGGCAAGGCTCTTTCTGGCACTGGTTTCTGTCAGCATAAAATGATCTCACAACTAAAGCACAAGTCCCACTGCATGAAACAAGCATCTTATTTCTAGCCTGAATTTGTCCTCTGGTCTTCTGGTTAAACTATAAGGTCCTCTATGTTTTCAGATTTCTTTTTACTTACATAAATACCTAAACCAGTGATATCTCCAACAGCTCAGCTTCCTGTTAATAAGGAAAATTGATTTGCCTTCAGCAGTGCCTAACATGGTCCCCAACATGGCTTTCTTTGTAGGTCCTGCACAAAAAGGAAGGCATAATACTGCTCTGTCCTTGGCACTGGAGAACCTGTTTGGTACATGAGATTCACATCAGGCACGTGGTCAAATGCAAGTCCATGCCTCTGCCAGAGCAAGTCCAAATGGGAGTGCAAGAACATGCCTCTTCACCTTCACAGGCAGGCTCTGCACACCCACACACACACTGCTTGTTTTGCCAGCACGTCAGGCCCAGAGGAATCATAGAATCGTAGGATAGTATGGGTCAGAAGGGACCTATGAAGGTCATCTAGTCCAATCCTCTCTGCAATGAGCAAGGGTATCTTCAAGTAGACCCTGTTGTTCAGGATTCCTACGCCTGTGGCCAGTGGTCAGTCAAAGGGGCAGGACAGGCCTTTTATAAGACAAAAGCCCCATGTGAAGACTTCTCTCTGCAAGTGCATTTTTCCTCTCGAGAAGGGATTTTGGTGTAGCTATCGCAACATCAGCACAGTGATTCGAGCTGATCTGTCCCCTTAGCACAGAGCAGTGCCAGGGGAAGATGTCAGCCTGGATCTGCACTGAGCTGACCAGCTTTGCATCCTGGAGCCTGGAAACATTGGAAAGCCTGAAACGAAGAGGGACTTCCTTCTTCATCTTGAGGTGGAGAAAAGGCCTATAAAGTTTTCAGCTTGTCACCTGAGCCAAAAACATGTCTATGCAGTGAGTGAATGGCTGTGCTCATACCCTCACTGTTCAAAACCTTATTCTTCAGTCTTGCTTGAGTTTTTGTCTCTTTCAGCTCCTACTTGTCAGTCTTCTATTGACGCAACTCCTACATCAGCCCTTTGGCTCAGAGCAAGAAGAATCTTCTGCTAGTCAATCAAGATTTTATTGAGGACTCTGCTGAAGTAGCCCTTTACTCCTAATTGAGCTCAAAATTAAATCTCATCCTCCAGGAACATAAACATTCTGCAAAACCTCCTTCTAGTAGAGAATACAGAGTGCAACAACAGAAAAATACCAGAGGGCACCAGCACTGAACTCAGAGATCAACAGATCCAAAAACTTTTGTCAACAGCAAAATTCTAGTGATCTGCTTAGGTTTTAGTTCTCCCACCAGCTGCCTAGAACCAAGCTAAACTTGGGTTTTGCAGTGGTGCTTTGCAGTGGCAAAGAGGGGTTGATATAGGGAAACCACTTAGGGATCTGTGATGCATAAGCAAATTAAATCGAGCAACATACCAGCTTGTGCCCCCAAATGCTGGAAATCTATTTTCAAAGCAACTGTGGCTTTAATTTCTGTCCTACCATCACTAAAATCTGAAAGTGCATGTAACAGTATCACTATGTAGAGTAAATCTAGCCAGCCAGTTAATTACAACTGTATTATTTATGCCACTTTTAAGTTTATGTATGTGTATATTGCTTTTACGTATTACCACACATACACAAACATATATATAAATCCTATTTGTTCTTATGGGCCATATTGCTAAAAAATAACATGTATTCCACAAGGCATAGTGAGCTCTTTGCAAAACTCAGCAGTTCAGTCTCACATCAGATTCTGTTGCATCTGTGGGGGTAGCAGGCACCACTTTGCGCAGTTTAGATGTTCACGTTTAGCTTCCACGAGGGAAAAGTTAGAGTGTGACATCTGAACTATTGGACTAAAACCTGGCCTTGTGTGCCACTACAAATTCTACAGAAGAAAAGTAGCAATATTATTTAAATCCCAGCAGTACAAGCCTTGTCTTTTCCCCAGTGAGTCTCAATTTCCCAACCTCTCCTGTCAGCATTAACCAGCAAGCAGAGAGCTTAAGGAACTGCCTGAACTCATACCTGTCTGTGATCTCATCTTCAGGTTAAATTTTTAGTCAGATGAGCCCTTTTCAGTAGCTCACTGGAGGTCACATGGATGACAGGGCTCCCTTATGGGTGCAAAGCTCTGGGCAGGGTCAGAAAAAGGGGAGTTTTGACAAAGATCAGCTCAAAGTCCTGTCAGGCAGCATGTCACTTGCTCTTGAAAGCAATTTTGCTGTGTGTAACATATTCCCAGTAGCACAGAAGTCAGTGGGAGATCTCAGCTCCATACTTCAGCACAGAGCGTAGAACAGTCAGGACATCCGGGGTTGTCACATAGCTGAAGAGATGGGACACCTGGCTCAAGATGGTTATTAGCCAGGCAGAAGCAGCCCTTGGATTGCATCACCCATTGACCAACAACTGGAGAAACTAAGGGCTCATCTCACAGTATCACAGTATCACAGTATAACTAAGGATGGAAGAGACCTCGAGGATCATCGAATCCAACCTATCAACACAGACCCCATGACTAGACCATGGCACCAAGTGCCATGTCCAATCTCCTCTTGAACGCCTTCAGGGACGGTGACTCCACCACCTCCCTGGGCAGCACATTCCAATGACGAATGATTCGCTCGGTGAAGAACTTTCTCCTCACCTCGAATCTAAACCTTCCCTGGTGCAGCTTGAGACTGTGTCCTCTTGTTCTGGTACTGGTTGCCTGGGAGAAGAGACCAATCCCTTCCCGGCTACAACCACCTTTCAGGTAGTTGTAGATGGCAATGAGGTCTCCCCTGAGCCTCCTCTTCTCCAGGCTAAACAATCCCAGCTCCCTCAGCCTCTCCTCACAGGGCTGTGCTCAAGGCCTCTCCCCAGCCTTGTTGCCCTTCTCTGGACAGGTTCAAGTGTTTTGATGTCCTTCTTAAACTCCCCATCCTCACTTTATGAGTGATGTCATTGCCTCAGACACTGACACCACTTGTGCTCAGAATCCATTCATTGCCAGCACTTTCCCAATGACTGAGACAGCATTTAAAAAAAATAAAAAAATAAAACAATAAAGGAAGGAAGGAAGTAAAAGAAATAGCCAGAGGCTTCCTTCAAGGTGAGCGGAGGTGAGCAAACCTGGAAGCACTCTGGCGATGTACGCACACATCCTATGCATGTGCACGACCAGTGCTCTGGTCTGACTGACCGGTTTTCAGAGCTTCTGAGCACCTCCTCTTACTGCCTGCTATTAGCTGCTTTTGAATGTGTGCACTCAAAGGCCTAGCATAGGCAGTGAGCAGTGCTGGGAGAAGCCTATTCACCACATTTTAGAAATAACACAATGCATGCCTCACACCTTTGTTGGGAGGTACCTAAGTGCTTTATCATTATGCATGAAGCAACCCCCGGTGATATGCAAGCGATGTTCTATAGGCTGTGCTGAGGCATTTTCCCAAGAGTGAGAATCTGCACAGGCAATTCACAATAAAGCACTACTATTGCCTGCTCTTCTTAGTTCACTGTGAGAAATCAGACATAAATACTGCAATGGCAGCTCTGTCTCTACTGTTTGGGCACACCAGAGCAGAGAACAGCACAGTAAGGAAAGAAAGATTTAGATGAATCTCCCAAATTACAGTATGTCCTGTAAGACTTAGGCCATTGTTGGCTTTTTCACGTGTAATACCCTCTGTTGCTCCTCAAAGTATGATAAAGCACTTTCCTGCATCTGCTTATTAGCAGAGACTTCATACAAGAGCTTATATCCAACCTGCTCTTGCAAAAATGCAGAAAAACAAGTTTTGAAATCATAGTATCAAGTAATTTGGCATCTCCCTATCCAGCCAGCTATTTGGGTCTGCCCTAAGAAGGTGCTGAATAGGAAAAAGCTCTGAATTTGCAGAGCCTAATGTGATCAAATAACAAGAAATCTATTCTGTGACTATGCCATCCAGTCTGTGAGCCTGGCAGGAAGAGATTAATCAAGATTGGGGTGTAAATTTACATTAGTGGGAAGTATAAATCAGGCTTTAAACATATTAAGTAGCCAGTAGGCCTGTAAATAATGGCACAAACACAAAACCCAGACTCTTGGCAAGAGGCTGCCCTTGGGACACAATGGTAGAGGCTCCTGAGATTTGACTAAGGTTCAGAAAATAACCAAAAAGGGAAAGGGAAATGCTATCAGTCCCCAGTGTGTATAAAACAGGGGACTAAACAAATCAGAATAACCTTAAGACATGAAGGCCTCCCTGATATTTCTCAGCTTCTCAGCTGCCCATGCTCCACTTGCAAAGCTCTGAAACTGTTCAGTATAAAAGCAGTTTCCAGGTATTCTATCAGCAAGAGCGGTTTCCAATGTTTATCATGGAGAGAGAAGAGCAAAAACATTGTTCAGTCTTAACCTCACTGGCCACTATAAGATCAAAACCAAAGCAAATCTCCTCTATATTTCAACTTTTCTAAACTAACTGATTTGCTCTACATCAGCACTTTCAAGTCCTTTTCTGATGTGGAGAGCTCCAGAACATTCCCAGTTAGTCAAAACACCACTATCTAAGATACTAGGACAAGGATACAATATCTTAATATGTAAGATGATGAATGTGTCCAGAGAAGGGCAACAAGGCTGGTGAGAGGCCTTGAACACAAGCCCTGTGAGGAGAGGCTGAGGGAGCTGGGGCTGTTTAGCCTGGAGAAGAGGAGGCTCAGGGGAGACCTCATTGCTCTCTACAACTACCTGAAAGGTGGTTGTAGCCGGCAGTGGGTTGGTCTCTTCTCCCAGGCAACCAGCACCAGAACAAGGGGACACAGTCTCAAGCTGCGCCAGGGGAAGTTTAGACTCAAGGTGAGGAGGAAGTTCTTCACTGAGAGAGTCGTTCGTCATTGGAATGTGCTGCCCAGGGAGGTGGTGGAGTCACCGTCCCTGGAGGTGTTCAAGAGGGGATTGGACGTGGCACTTGGTGCCATGGTCTAGTCATGAGGTCTGTGGTGACAGGTGGGACTTGATGATCCTCGAGGTCTCTTCCAAGCTTAGTTTTACTGTGATACTGTGATATTTACTTTTCTTCCTCAGAGACAGCTTTTGGTCCTCTCCAAACTCAAGATGATGATCAGAGGATTTATTTGCCCAGAATCATCAAGAAAGAAGGATTTTGACTGGTTTGGAAATAGCTACCAGGTTACTTTTTGTCACTGAAGGATGAATAGTGGGTGACCCTTCCAGGTACTCACAAGGACTTCTAGTCCACACCTGTATTCATATTAGGAAGGGAACAGGAGTGAAAGGACACCTATATAAGGGGAAAACAGACAGGAAACAAATATTAGAACCATTTGTGTTTATCCACACATGCAATGGACTTGATGTTTGTATGGCTTGTGACTTCCACAAGACCCCTGGTATGTCAAATAAGTAACTGCAGAATGACTAAACTACAAACTGTTTCAAGTGTGTTTTGATCAAGTTTGCTCATTTCACAAGACTTTCCCATCTTGGGAACTCTGGCTCTGTCTGTCCACCCTTTTCCTGCAGGCTGAAGAGGGGAACTGAGCATAGCATGGACCTCCAGTAAGACATTGTGAGGCTAGAGGGATGATGATGCTGGCTTCTGTCATGGAGAGCATAAGCACCAGGGGACTTTGACCCACAGTAGCAAAGACCTCTTCCAGTGTTACTTTTCTCCATCCAAAAACTACATAACTTTTTCTTGGCCACTCCTGCCAGGTGGCAAGGAAAGAATTCATATTGCCAAGCCCATGTTCATTTGCTCAGAGCCAAACTAATTTTACTTTGCTCTGTACCCTCTGCATCATTGGCAATGCATCTCTCCATCTCAACAACTCTCCAAGCAGCTACAGTCAACACTAGGTTCAATCTGTGCACAACTCCAGATGGTCTAGGGGGCTGAGTCTTGGAGGAAGGGAGCATGCCCAAACAGCCACTGTAAATACAGGTGGTACCAACCTCACCAATGCTTACATAAAACAACAGCGATTAAACTGGAGTTGCTGACTTATCTTTAATTCTTACCATCTCCCATGCTGAGTCTGGTAGGCAGTTGTAGGCAGTATATACTTTGTGAAAACAGATCTCCATTACTTGTTGGGCTCTACTGATTGAATACTGACTGAATCTACTGATTTGGGGGCAGGTGTTGACCTGTTAGAGGATAGGAGAGCTCAGCAGAGGGACCTTGACAGGCTGGACAGATGGGCAGAGTCAAATGGCATGAGATTTAACACATCCAAGTGCCAGGTTCTACACATTGGCCACAACAATCCCATGCAGCACTACAGGCTGGGGTCACAGTGGCTGGAGAGTGGCCAGGCAGAGAGGGACCTTGGGGTACTGGTTGATAGTAGGCTGAACACGAGCCTGCAGTGTGCCCAGGTGGCCAAGAAGACCAATAGCATCCTGGCCTGGATCAGGAACAGTGTGGCTAGCAGGAGCAGGGAGGTCATCCTCCCCCTGTACTCAGCACTGGTTAGGCAACACCTTGAGTACTGTGTCCAGTTCTGGGCCCCTCAGTTTAAGAAAGATGTTGACTTGCTGGAGTGTGTCCAGAGAAGGGCAACAAAGATGGGGAGGGGTTTGGAGCACAAGCCCTATGAGGAGAGGCTGAGAGAGTTGGGGTTGCTTAGCCTGGAAAAGATGAGGCTCAGGGGAGACCTTATTGATGTCTACAACTACCTGAAGGGAGGTTGTAGCCAAGTGGGGGCTGGTCTCTTCTCCCAGGCAGCCAGCACCAGAACAAGAGGACGCAGTCTCAAGCTGCAGCAGGGGAGGTTTAGGTTGGATGTTAGGGAGAAGTTCTTCATATAAAGAGTGATTGCCTCTTGGAATGTGCTGCCTGGGGAGGTGGTGGAGCTGCCATCACTGGAGGTGTTTAAGAGGAGACTTGATGGGGTGCTTGGTGCTGTGGTTTAGTTGATTAGATGGTGTTGGATGATAGGTTGGACTCGATCTTGAAGATCTCTTCCAACCTGGTCTGGTCTGGTCTGGTCTATTCTATTCTATTCTATCCTAATCTTTCTCTCTTCCTTTTCAGCCACTTGTACTGCCCTTATATTCCTTTTGTAATAACCCCCCAAAAAATTCCTCCATCTTGCTATCTGGCCTGCTTTCTGGAGCACTAAGAGCAGACAAAATACTCTCTCTGTTCTCAGTCTGTGCCTACAGCATTCCCAAGCAGTCACCTATAAACTTCTGCCTAGCTTCTGAAGTTGTGGTCTGAAGCACGCCTCAGTGCCAAACTTTCTAAATCTGTCTACTGACTGTGTGTGCCTGTCAAATTTCAAAAGCTGCTAAGTGGGCCAAATAGAGGCAATTCATCTTGGAAAAATAGCAAAAGGCATGCCCCTGACACTGTGGCATCCCATTGCGAAATCAGGAGCATGGAAACACCAAAGTTTCTCAGCAAAAGCTCTGACAGAATTTTTTATTTCATTATTTTTGTTCTCCCCCAAATGCAGTGAGGACAAACCATTTTCCATATCCAAACAGTTTTCAATCCCCTTGTTCCTGGAAATGTTTGAACTAATCCAGGCAAATCTCCCCCCAAAACATCAGTGCGGCTACCTGACCCAGGAAATACCTTGTCAAACCAAGTCAAAAATGTGTGGGTCTAAAGTTTGGCCAATGCAGGAGAAGAACCTGTGCTATGCATGTGCATGCATGTACTTGTGCATGAGCAGAAAAAAAGACATTTTTCAGTTACAGGCATCGTCCTGCTCTGGCACCACTTGGGCTCTTCACGAGTTTGCCTGGCATCAAAACAACCTCCTGGGGTAGCAAAACAGATTGGAGCGCATCCAAGTTTCACCCCCACTGGCTGTCAGGATGCTTACAAGGATGGGTACCCAGAGGTAAAACATGCTGCCAAAGCCAACAATTTAGGAGTAGCTGAAGTGCCCCAAAAGCTAGGAGGAAGGACTGCTTGGAAAACCAGAGAGGTCTAACACACTGTTAGCTTTTCCTCTCTTCATACCAGGCATTGCTCTCACTATGCAGAGGATGACCTAACACTTAGAGGTGTTAGTTTGCTATACTGCCAGAGATGCCTCCTTCTCCCACTCAGGTGAGACCTCACAGGGCCAAAAGAAAGGGGAAGCCTGAGCCTTTTCATAACAGTAACAGATGGTGTATCTAGCCATGTCCAGTTTACCTTGCAAACCACTATTAGGAGAAAATGGGTGGGCTGTCAGCAGGAGGCAGTGGAGCAATTCATGTATGGATGTGTTTCAAACTACCACCTGCAATGGAATCATCATGCATTTAGTTCTTATCACAGTTCTCAGCAGAGATGGACTGAGAATCCCTCTCTTTAGCAGCCCTGTTGTGACAGCAGATCAGTATTCGTGAGGAAAGCTGGCATTCAGCTTTGGTACTCGCTAAATGTCACAACTGGTATTGGAAATACAATAGCAAACACCCCAGTCAGAGAAAGATAGAGATTCCACTGGAGTTACACCCTTCAAACTCATACCATTATTGCAGAGAGAACTTGCATGCTTTCCAAAGACTCCCATGCATGCATTCTCAAATGTCCCTCATTTCTCCTGTTGCACACTACTATTTTGTTTAGTATCTCCTTTCCAAGGAGTGGCTTCACCGTGCATAATGCAGCAGCTGCCAGTAAGTCACTAGGATAGACGGCCTTGTTTTCCACAGGGAAGTGTGGGTAGTCAGAAAGAAATGAAGCATCTAAAAATAATGCCCTTAACACTCTTCATGCAGCTGGTTTTCTCCAATTTTCCACTGGCCCACTGCTGTATGCTGATGACAGTGTAAGAGGAGATCAGAGAGCCAGCTCAGTACTTTTCCATGGAAGGATGAGATCTCTAAGAATAACAATTTATCAGAAGAGCTGTGTCTGTTTGACCTGGCTCATTTTCAGAGATTAGAAACCAAATAACTCACAATGTATTGTGCTGACTTTGTGGACTTTTCTTTATCTAAAAAGTGATTTCCATGTCTCATCAGTTCTTGGGGGGTGGGGAAAGTATGCACATCTGTCTTCCAAAGTGGATCAGTGAGAGGATAATAATAAATAATGATAACTTACCCACGTGGAGTGCTTTTCATCTTGAAGGATCCCAGAAATGCTGTAGTTTGTGGTCCAGTCCTGAACAGCTGTGAAGTCACTGCAGCATTGCTAGAATTGTTATAATTCACACATTTCTGCTTTCCCAAGGCAGAAAGAGATCTTAGACAGAAGAAACCACTAGCCCTGATCTTCAATGCTGGCAGACAAGCAGGCCAGTTGAAGGGAGTGGTAGGCAACACGGTTGTGATGGAGGAGACAATTATGAAGAGAGCTTGAAAAAATACTCATCATGACAGTAACTGACAGGCTTGCTGCTGTTATTTCAGGTATAGAAACAGACCTCGCATCGCTGTCCTAGCAGACTGCACAGCGGCAAGGCCCACACACTGACCCTGAGGTCAGCTGGCACAGACTGGTCACATCTGTGCTATTAAATTCTCTTAGCCTACAAATCAGGGTAGATGCATTCAAACTGACTGTTAGGAATGGTCCTTGTACTGAGGGAGCTGGCTAGCCCTGGCACTGGCACTGACACCACCGGAACTATTAAATCATTAACAATTAAGCAGTAGGGAAAATCAAATTGCAGTGCTTTGGGATCAAGCTCTTGTTGTCTTTATTTTCCTAATACTGGAATAACTCTTGGCTTCAATGCAGAAGTGTCTCATTTGCTGCTGTGATGGCCTATATCCAAAGATGTGGATGTACATAAAGCCAAGGTGTCCTGGTTTAGACCCCTCTTTTTTCAGCATGGATCCCGCTCGTCCCACAGTGGTGCCAGCCACGGCTGAAGATACAAATGGTGGCTCTAGCCACAAAGCCACTGGAGTAGACTTGAGGCACAGCCTGTCCCCTTTGCAAAGCCAACACAGTAGAAATGAATGGCCAAGGAGGCTTAGAGATTACACCACTGAGATGAAAAAACAAAACCCATATATCAGTAAGGACTCAGATTCCACTATTGGCTACCTCCACACACTCAAAGGCATTTCCCTTTGCTGTCTGCTCCTGCCCTCTTCCACACCATACCAAAACCACTTGTGTTAAGCTAATGAGATGTACATTCCAGATCTTTCCCAACTCAGAAATGCCAGGTGCAACTTCAAAGCAACAACTTCAAGTAGGTTATTATGATATGATCTCCAAATCAGATTTGAGGGATACACATATTAAAAATATAACAGCAAATGATGAAGATATGAATTCATTACTTGAGCCCCTGGAGAAATTACCTGACTTCAGTACTGTAGAATGCTATCAGGATTCCTGTGGAGAAGAATTGCTTAAGTCCTCAGTGAATTTGAGGGGCAGGGGAAAGTTCTTTCTCTTCTCAGTGGACATGTGTCAAACAAAATGGGATACATTTTAAAGGTCTCTGCCAAATTTAGATGTTGTATACTCCTGCCTAGCTGTCATGAGCATTCTGGAGGTCACACAAAAAGAACTAGTTCTCACAGCACAAACCCAAGTGAAGTGCATAGCAACCTACTCTTTCAAGTATAATAGGAGCTTCTCCATTCCCTCTAGGAAATCCCGTCTACGTGCTGTGATGCCACATCCCATCTCGAGTGCTAAATTTGTCCAACACACAACATCTGGGAGATATTCACATGCACATGAAGAGCCCTGTCCCACAGCACTGAGGGAGGAGCCACGTGGAACCACACTTGCTCTGAATGTTTGCCAGGCAAAATAGTTCTGGATGCTATATATACAAAGGTGCAATTTTGAGGCCCAAACCTACTCCTCCCAAAAGTAATGGCAAAATTACCACCACCTGTTGGAACCACTGATGCTTCAGGAGACCCTCAGAAGAAACAGCAGTGAAGGTTTGTCATTCAAGAGGCAGCAGAAGCTCAACGACATGGTGGTAATACATGCTGCAGGTGGCCAGCACACAGCTGTTGCAAACACCCAGCAATGCAAACTCCAGTGAGAATTAAAGATAAATTTAGTGCTTTGGAAAATATTTATGGCTCCTATCACAGTTTGAAGTTATGAGCTGAGCAGCAGTAAAACCCATTGTCATTAAGGATGTGGCTCCTTTCTCATCTATCAGTCTCTTTCCAGATGTTTCTGTGACATTTTAATGTGAATTTTCTTTCCAGTAATCTCATTTGAGAATCCAAATAAACTCGTAAAGCCTCAAAATATGCTACTGGGGTGCATGCCATATGCTGCTGAAAAGTCCCCCAAAACCTTTACCAGTCACCAAGCAATGCCTGCTCTGAGCACAGCATTGTCAATACATACTCAGACATGAAACAGGCCTACATTCCAGAATGGCAGAGCAGATCAGGACTGGTCAAGTCAGTTCCTATAATACTCCCTTCTCTCTCCAGAAACATCAGACTGCAGTTTCATGTCTTTTTTGTTAGCCTCTGTTCAGACAATACAAATTGTGCTGCAGAGGTCATTCCAGTAGCATGGTATGAACCCTGATTGTCCCCATGAATTCAGAGACTGGAAGTACCTGAAGAGTTAACTGTTTATTAAAGTACCCTCTGACACTTATCACAGTGTTGGTATTTTGCCACTCATTTTAGCCTCCACAAGGTCTGATCCCTATTTCCCAGCCCAAAGATCAGTGAAGCCAAAGGCAAACTTCTGAATTTGAAGTCTTTGCTGCACAACACCCACAAAATTAACCAAACTGGATTAAGAGTGAGCAAGCTGGAGGGCTATGAGCTTTGAAACAAGTGGTTCTTAGAACATTTGGACTCGGCCATTATTTCATTCTGTTTTAAAATTAGACTAGGAAAAATAAAATGCTTTTACAATCAAATTATGTTTGCTTTGTTCTTTCGTGTTTTAGCATGTTAAACTGAACATGCACTGCCTTGAAGGCAGCTCTGTTTCAAGGGAGTCTACTTCATTGTTTCTGGGAGAGAAGAAGAAAAAAGATTAACTTTGATGTCCTGCAGCCCAAAGCAGAATTGTTCATGAGATACACTCTGCCACAAAGAAAGGAGCCTTCTAGGTATCAGCAAACTATGCATGAAAATAAAACTTTTAGCAGACAGTAAAACTGTTGTTGATTATAGAAATATTCACCCAATTTACAGCATCAGTCTAAATACATGTGACAGCCATGCTGCACTGGATGAGAAGGTCTCCACAGACAGGCAAGGAGCTGCATTGACAGCATCATACATCACTCCTGCACCCACCTTTTCAGGAAGGTGAGTTCCCCAAGTATTAAACAGGTCATGTGGAACTAGCTTGAAGGTAAGCATGCAGGAGGGTGGGGGAAGAAGAAATTCTCCTATTTCCAGGAGAACTACAGGAGACTGGCACTGTGTTCCAACCACTGCTCCCAGGCTGCAGAGCTGGGAAAATCAATACATCTGCTCACATCTCCATGTCCCGAGCAATACTCTGTCAGCCTTGGCTATTCAGGCCATGCACTTGTTCAGCCAGGGATGGCTTTTCTCAAGGTGTTTGTACAATGTCTGGCACACTGGGATCTCTAGACACTCTCACAACACAGAAACAGGTAAAAATCATCATGCCCAAAGCCTGCTAGGGCAGCTTCTAGGGCTACAACCAGGAGGCACAGTTGTGTAATGCCTCCACATTTAGGTGTTATGACTTGAAATTTCCATTCAGAGAACATTAGGCACTATTTGAGGGGGAACAAGAAGTACCAACTCAGACTACATTTGGTAGCTCCTAAGTAGGACACAGAGCTAAGTCTGAACTTTCACCCTCGCTCTGAGCTCATGTCTTGCCACTGCTGGCCTTCTTACTCCAAGTTTTCCTTTCATCTTGGTTCTCCTATGAAGAAGGGGTCACCTGGAGTCATGAGGTTTCTTTTTCAGATCTGCAGTTACCAAACTCTGCCTTCAGGTAGATAGGGAATATCTGCATGTTGTAATAGAGAATGCATTTATCCACGTTCATCTCTTTTTTTTCCACACATCTGGGAAGTCCTCTCTTCACATATCCCACAAAGAGAAAGTTGTGAAGGGTATAAAGTCTTTAAACAGTCTTTCCCCTGGGATTTGAAAGTGGTGTCAGCAAACCTTTTCCTCATTTCCCTGTTCTTTAGCCCTGATTCAAACAGGGAAGAGGGTCAGCAGCACACAGCTCAGCTTGGTGGTGCAGGTGAGAAGAAAACCATCAATGATCTGTTTGGGACAGAAAAGCTATGAATTTGCTTTATTCTTATGCCAGTATTACACAGTTGTTGTAGCTAATAGAAAAAGCATATAGTAAATGCAGCAAGTGTAATCCCAGGATGAGGAATACTCAGATTGAAGCATTTCTGAGGTGACCATGGAGACCAGGAATTGAATGTAGTCTCAATGCAGAACAAAAGGTGGTATGTTCTCTTACCCTGACATCACAAATCTGGAAGACTGGGGAACAAATCGAGAGGATGAAAAAGGAGTGAACACATCTCTGAGTCCTTATAAGTCTGCCCAGTACAGGCACAACGTAAGTATATTTTAAAAACCAACACTATTTACAAGAAGTGTATGAAAAGAGGTCAAAAATCATCCCACAGAAAGAGATGTGATCAAACACCTACTCAGACGTGCTCTTGCTCTGACTGTTAGCAGAGAAGAATCTGTACCAATCACCTGATTTCTTAATTAGGCAGTAGAAGAATTACTTGGCCCAAATCTATAACCTTGAGCAGGATGCAGTTCCCAGTGAAGACAATATAGTGGAGTAGGCTGAACTCCCTTTGCCTTTTTCAAGGCCTAAGATGACTATTATCCTCAGATGAAATATTTCAGTGATATTCCCCCCTAACCCTCACTATCCACAGCAGTACCAGAGCCTGGCAATCACAGGCAACTCTGCAATAACAAACTGGCAAATTCACAGTGGAAAGTAAACCATTTCAACTAGGAATCAGATGCCATTTCATAGCATCCAAGAACTTATTTAACCAGAAGCAAAAGACATTTTCCCCCAGATTAGGAATGTGCTTATTAAAAGAGAAGTAGTATAGGGCTGGTATATGTTACACTTTATTGCAGAAAATTTGATGAAATAGTCCACTCTTGTATTATTGTTAGTTCTAAGCCAGCAAAAATGAAATAGAAAGACATGAAAGTTTTAGAGACTAATTTGGCTAAGTATCAGTTTCAGCTGTGCTTGTGCAACTCCAGGGAAGCCAATAGATAGCTCAGGGACGTGATATAGAGCAGGATTTAGGCACAGTGCAGTGATCATCTCTTATAAGGACAAATTTCTGGGCTGGAGCATCACTACAGGAAGGAAAGGCAGGAATAAACATGGAGGTTTCTCCATCTTCTAGCAGATATGGGTCTCCAGAAGAAAAAAAAAATGCTGGCTTTGTTTAACATCAGGTTTAAAAATGGTTTTTGAAGTGACATCACTACCATGTTAGAAAATTACCAAAGACCACTTAAAAAGGGAGAGGGACACAAATTATTTTTTCCTTGAGCAAATATTAGAAGGACTCAGAGACTATCTGATGGTACACAGACATCTCTTGGACAAATAGTTCAGCTGGACAAGTGTCTGTGACATGCTGAGTGCAGATCTCTATTTATGTGGAGGTAGGTGTGAAGCCTTGACCATGCCTTTTGACCAATTCCAATTGATTGGCAAGTGAAAAACTGAGAGATAATTTTAATGAAGTGACAGATTTCAGTATTCTAAGAAAAAGGAAACATGAAAGCAGCAGCAAAGGAATAACAGGTCTCAGGAGCTCAGACTTCACCAGCTGAGCAAGTGGCTGGTAAAGTCTTCTTCTAGGAAAATAATTACAGATAGCTGTGAGTTAGCAAAGGCTGCTATACCAAATGTGCAGATTCAAAAGAAAGGTCTTGATGCAACCTCTGAGCCTGCAATGCTGAGTTCCTCAGTGACCAGACTATCAAAAAGGGCTTGTGCAAATAATGAAAGCAGAAGCACGTAACAGGATGGGTGAAGTGGAACAGACGAAGCACACAGGAATATAAATGAATGTCAAGTGACAAGGGATATAAAGGCAATAAGAAATAAATTAGAAGTGTAGAAGTATTGCTTTCCCAAGCAGCAATGGAGAAGAGCCCACAGAAATGTAAAGTATATACCTCTTTCTGTACTGACAAAAAACGTTTACTATGACCTAGCATTAATAGGGAAATAGCCAGGTAGGCCACAGTGAAGAAAACACAGGTTAAAACTATTTCAATAAATTAAGGATGTTCAAACAGTTACGGGCTGAGCACATCCTCCCTTGGATGATAAGGAGATAGTTACAGTAATCTGAGAGCCCTGAGGGATCACCTGGAATGGCTGGTAGATAGACAACACTACGTCTCTTTGAAAATGGTGGGGGAATTACAGACCTGTCAGCAAACCAGGGATCCCTGAAAAACAGAAGCTCTTTATTAAATAAAACTGCCATTTTTCAAGTACCTAGAAGATGATAACAGTTACCCTGAGTTTGTGGAGAACAAATTGTGCCAAACTAATACAATTGCCTCCTTATAAAAGACAACAGGCATAGGGTGTTTGGGGACATTATAGTACAAGTCTCTTCTCCCAGGCAACCAGCACCAGAACAAGAGGACACAGTCTCAAGCTGCACCAGGGGAGGTTTAGGCTGGATATTAGGAAGAAATTTTTCATAGAGAGAGTGATTGCCCGTTGGAATGGGCTGCCCGGGGAGGTGGTGGAGTCGCCATTACTGGAAGTGTTTAGGAGGAGACTTGATGGGGTGCTTGGTGCCATGGTTTAGTTGATTAGATGGTGTTGGATGATAGGTTGGACATGATGATCTTGAAGGTCTCTTCCAACCTGGTCTATTCTATTCTATTCCATTCCATTCCATTCCATTCCATTCCATTCCATTCCATTCCATTCCATTCCATTCCATTCCATTCTATGTTGTTGTTTGACCATCAAATGCTGACTTACATTCTCTTCAACAAGCAAAGATGGTATGGTCTAGGTCTACCTCGGTGTTACAGGGCCATTTTTGCTTTCTATAGCAAAGCACCTTCTGTATCATCCATGCCAGCTGAGATCCTCTTCATTTTGTATTGGCTCACATTACTGTCAGTGATAGATTATAGCCAGGCAATCAATTGAGTTAGAAACCAGACAGTCTTTTGCATCCTTACACAGCTTTGCTTCTGCAATAGCGTAGCTGGGAACTAGTGAAAGAAGGCTTGAAGGGTAGCAGAGAAAGCACGAAGGAGAGATTCTCACAGTGCCAAGAGAAGTATGAGGCTCTAAGACGAAATAAAGAGAGGTTAAGAGAAGAATCATGGTGCTGTGCGAGGAGGATGCCTTGTGAGACACAAAAATGCCAGAAATGATAGAGAATTCAAGAGGATGGGTAGGGAAAGACAGCCAGCAGACACACATTCCTGGGGAGGGAATATTTTTGGAAACCTCATTGAGCTACTCATGCAATCTCTCCTTCTCTTTCTCTCACACACAGAAAAACACACATGGTGCACACAGACACCATCCAGCCTCCTTACATTAACAAATACATACAGCTAGTCTTGCCTATCACAGTGGTCCCAGAAAATGTCTTGTTCTTCATCTAATCTGGTTTTGGTTAGAGGCAGATACCAACACAGGGTATCTTAAGGCATCAAACTTTGAAGCTGCTCTCCCTGGGCATACCATATGGTTAAGTGACAGAAAGAGGTTCCTCCAAGAGGAAATTGAGAGCAAGAGCCTGATTTATGTGTCCAGAATCATGCTGTGTAGCAGGTTTTCTCTCTGGATTACACAGAGAGCCTAGGAGCCAGCCTTCTGAATTAGAAACCTAAAATTAGTGCAAGCATGAACTAATATGTTTCAATAGAATAAAGTCAGTGATTGCTTTCAGAGTGCACTTGGAAGTCCAGGACATTTTTTATGTAAAAAACATACTTGCTAAATAGAAATCTTTTAATTCATTTCCAGTCTTCCACAGAATTTTTCAAGCTTCTGCCCCAAAACTAAAACCCATCCACAAACTATTTTCCAGTTTTCTACAATCAAAAAAACATAGCCCCAAAAATTCAGCCAGTCAGATGACCACTGGCCAGTTAGTTTAAGTTTAGATTGCCAGACACAGGAAGATTTGTTTTAGCTCTCAGTTTTCCTAATGGACAACATGAAAATGTAATTAAATGAGATATTTTTAAGCAAGGAGAACTCCATTTTGGCTAACACTTCAGTCTTCATTTTAAAAGTCACTTTAAAATCCCACTGAAAAGACATTCTTAGATTTCTATTGCAGGCAATGGTGTAACATAAATATCTAGACTGGACAGGAGAAAAAGAAATAGATGCTTTGATTTGGCAATCTATCTAAACACAAGTAAACTCTGACCATACAAGTAGTTCTGCTGAGAACACACACTGCAGAACACTGTAGTTGTTGCACTAGATAATCAAAACATAAGGCACAAACATCTTTGCATTTGCTGTACTTGGAAACTGCCAGTTCCCACGCTTAAAATGCTGCCTTGGCTTACAGTTGCAGGCTAGCTCATCTAGTGGCCAGTTATTTGTCTAAGATGATAAATCTTCACTAAGACCTGAGTAAAGGACGATCACAGATTCATGCTGTCACTTAGTTACACACTTTCTCAAGTCTAATATGCCAAATGAATGAGGAGTCTGCTGTGAAAAATGCACATTCATTTTGTTAGGTAGACAAACCGAGCTGATGGTTGGAGAGTATTAAAAAGGCAGATCAGTTGCTTTGCAATGGGAATTAGTAATCAATTCACTGGTGAAAATATAATTTTAATGTCAAGAAGAGCAACCAAATTAGGATAAAGTACATCATTTTCATTAGTAAAGATGTTTTCAGTCTGAATGGAGATGTTTTTGTAGCTAGTAAGAACATTATGTGCACATAAAGAAGCAAAGCTTCAGCAATTCTAACTTTAGCTGTGGAATAATAAAAGCTGAATAGCTACTTAGTTAAGATATTGTTTAGACTTATGTTAGTCCCATCACTCTGTGTTCTGCTATATTTCACATGGACAATGACTACTGCAGGATCTGGATTAATCAATACAACTACAACTAAAGAAATTATTTCAAAGTTGGTCATGGTTAATGCCAAAAAAAAGTGGTTCTGGTACAGCCCAATCCCACAGCACTGCGCTGGGTTTGGTGTGGAACCCTCTTCTTCCCACCTATGAAGTGCAACAGGCATCAAGTGGAAGAAACTTCTTGAAATACATTTTAGGAGAGTTACAAAATTTGAAAGGCTTCCAAAATACAGAGTATCATTTTAAAGTTATCTTGTAAGACAAAAACTGAGAACAAAGCACAACATACAGGACTCTAGCCCCAGAAATCACTCCTCCAAGGAGGCAGGTTGAAATCTTAGGCTGCTTCTTTTTAAATCTACAGGGTTTTCCTGCAGACTCTCTCTTTAAAGTAGATCAGACCAACAGTATCAGCAAATGGTTGTCCAGGAAGATGCCTTCTGAATAGAGGCAGGAAAAAGGAATGGCACAGGTGGAGCCCTCAGCAAGTGAATGTCTAGAAAGGTGTAGTACCTAGGGAGAATGAGGGTAGAAACTCTTGATGCATCTAGCCTGCAAAGCCAGCTGGATTTACAGAAAGAGACATCCAACAGAACAAATAGTGCTGGACACTGCTCAGATTGTCACAACCGGTCTAGAGGGACTTAAGGGAGCAGGCTGGCAAGTGCTCACCCAAAGGTGCCTCTCTGGCCCTGCAGATCAGTATAGACCAAAACCACTGTTCCTCTCTCTCAGAGATCTCCTAAATTTCTATTTCCATGTGAACTCCTTGGCACAAAAGCAAATATTTGGTGATGCATTATTAGTCAGCCACTAATGGCTTCTCTACCATATAAGAAAAACTCTGAAGTGACCTAGTTTAACTGAAAGTACGACATCTAGAGATGATATGATCTTGGTCCGGCAGGGGGGTTGGACTAGAAGGTCTCAAGAGGTTCCTTCCAAGCCCTAACATCCTGTGATCCTGTGAAGTGCTTTTACTGCCATCCAAGGGAGTTTTAGAATTGCTTTCATATATTACCTTAAAGGAAGCTGATTTATAAGTCCTTAAACTATTGAAAGATAGAAAGATATCATCAAGCTAGAAACATCAGATGAACAGAAAAGTGTGAGCTCGAGTAAGACTGACTTAATGTCTGAATCTCTCACAATTCAATGCTTCTAGCTCTTCATTCTCTCAGCCTGCATTTGAGAGAGCAAAAAACCAAAACCCTCTGACTGCAAACAGGAAAAACTACCACTGCAGCACTGGTTCTTTCTATGCTGGAGGACACATGACAGCTCTGAAAACTAGGTTAACAACTGCGTGCACTTCTAGCATAAAGCAAGGCTATGCCAAAGTGGAAACAATCAATAAAATTGGTTTCTGTCTTTATAAGTGGCTGATAATTCAGTATTAAAGCTTCATTCTGCTCATGCAATATTCAGTAGTAAATCTCCATCAGTCTGCCTGAAGAGATAGGAAACCTTGAGAACTCAGTGAGGCTTATGCACTAGTGTGCATGGAATCAGTGAAGTGGACTGTGCAAACAAGTTGAGAAAAGTAAAGCCATGCTCAGAATTGGATTAGATTGGATTGCTTGCCCTCATTTTCACTTCAAGAGGCACAAAATACCCAGAGTATCAGCTGGTTTCACAGAATCACAGAATGTTAGGAGTTGGCTGGGATCTCCAGAGATCTTTGAGTCCAACCCCCCTGCCAAAGCAGGATCACCTAGGACAGGCTGCACAGGAAAGCTTCCAGGTTGAAAACTTCCAAAGAAGGAGACTCCACAACGTCTCTGGGCAGCCTGTTCCAGTGCTCTGTCACCCTTACCATAAAGAAGTGTCTCCACATGTTGAGGTGAAGCCTCCTGTGTTCTATTTTATACCCACTGTTCCTTATCCTATCATGAGGCATCATCAAAAAGAGACTGGCACCTCCATCTTCACACCCACCCCTCAGATATTTAGATATTGATTGGATCCCCTCTCAGCCTTCTCTTCTCAAGACTAAACAGCCCCAGTTGTCTCAGTCTTTCTTCATAGGAGAGATGTTCAAGTCCCCTAATCATCCTCATGGCTCTCTGTTGGATTCATTCCTGCAGGTCTCTGTCTCTCATGAACTGGAGAGCCCAAAACTGGACACAGTATTCCAGGTGTGTTCTCACTGTTATTATCTGTGCCAGCAGTCTAGCCATGGGAGATTTCCTAGAGAAAGAAGAGAAGAGAAGAGAAGAGAAGAGAAGAGAAGAGAAGAGAAGAGAAGAGAAGAGAAGAGAAGAGGAAGAGAAGAGAAGAGAAGAGAAGAGAAAGGAGAAGAGAAGAGAAGAGAAGAAGAGAAGAGAAGAGAAGAGAAGAGAAGAAGAAGAGAAGAGAAGAGAAGAGAAGAGAAGAGAAGAGAAGAGAAGAGAGAGAAGAGAAGAGAAGAGAAGAGAAGAGAAGAGGAGAAGAGAAGAGGAAGAGAAGAGAAGAGAAGAGAAGAGAAGAGAAGAGAAGAGAAGAGAAGAGAAGAGAAGAGAAGAGAAGAGAAGAGAAGAGAGAGAAGAGAAGAGAAGAGAAGAGAAGAGAGAAGAGAAGAGAAGAGAAGAAGAGAAGAGAAGAGAAGAGAAGAGAAGAGAAGAGAAGAGAAGAGAAGAGAATGAGAAGAGAAAGAGAAGAGAAGAGAAGAGAGAAGAGAAGAGAAGAGAAGAGAAGAGAAGAGAAGAGAAGAGAAGAGAAGAGAAGAGGAAAGAAGAGAAGAGGAGAAGCAAAGAGAAACAAAAAAGAAGCGAAGCGAAGCGAAGAGACGAGACCAGGTTGGAAGAGACCCTCAAGATCATCGTGTCCAACCTATCATCCAACACCACCTAATCAACTAAACCATGCAACCAAGCACCCTATCAAGTCTCCTCCTGAACACCTCCAGTGATGGTGACTCCACCACATGGTACTGTAGACACAAGCACAGTGTAAATAGTTGGGCTGCTGCTCCTCTGGGAATGCCAGCCATGCCAAGAACTGCCAAACAGCAGCAGCCAAGGTGGACTGTTCTCTCCTTGTTCACAGCAGTGATGGACAAGGTGCAGAGGGCTGAACAGGCCTGTTACAGGACTCACATTGTTGTAAGCAAACATTTTCCCTCTCATTTAAATAACTGAAACAGTTAAAATGGAAATTAAAACAAAACCAGAGAACTGCCTTAACATGATATAAGTACCTCAGACTTAAAAATCGTACTAAGTTCATACATAATTCCAGCAACCACAGCAGCAGAGGAGAACTAGCTTTTAGATAGCCAGACCCTCTTTTCTCTGCCATTCCATCTACTCTCCAGCCCCTCTAGCACATGTATCATAGTATAGTATCATAGTATCATAGTATCAGTCAGGGTTAGAAGGGACCACAAGGATCATCTAGTTTCAACCCCCCTGCCATGGCCAGGGACACCCCACACTAGATCAGCCTGGCCAGAGCCTCATCCAGCCTGGGCTTAAACACCTCCAGGGACGGGGGCCTCGACCACCTCCCTGGACAACACATTCCACGGTTTCACCACTCTCATGGTGAAGAACCTCCTCCTCACATCCAGCCTGAATCTCCCCACCTCCAGCTTCATTCCATTCCCCCAGTTCTGTATCAATCCTAAAAGGACTGGGCCTGAGTTCAGGGAAAGGGTGTACAAGGCAGAAGGACACTCATCTACCTTCAAATCAGGCTCTTAGCATAAAGATTCTTGACAGCATTGCTTAACGTTTCAGGTTTTCTCACATCATTCAAAAGTCTGTCTTTACCGTGGAGGCATAGACCAAAACCACCTCTCGTTCACATTTCACCTAAATTTCCATCTCTACATGAACTTCTTAGCACAAAAGCCAGTATTTGATGATGCACTATTAGACAGGCACTAAGAGTTACTGTGCCATTTAAGACAAACTCTGTTCACAGATGCAACAGAGGATGAAAGTCCTGGTTTTCATTTCCAAGAAGGCTCCTTTATACATGTCTAGTAGTCTAATAGTGGTTTAAGTATACTTTACAGCAACTAGTTTCCACCAGATGACACAGAAGTAGTAATCATAGAATCAATAAGGTTGGAAGAGACCTCAAAGATCATCAAGTCCAACCTGTCACCCAAGACCTCATGACTACTAAACCATGGCACCGAGTGCCACATCCAATCCCCTCTTGAACACCTCCAGGGATGGTGACTCCACCACCTCCCTGAGCAGCCCATTCCAATGGCTAACAACTCTCTCTGTGAAGAACTTTCTCCTCACCTCAAGCCTAAACTTCCCTCGATGCAGCTTGTGTCCTCTAATAGACACAAAAAGCAGGTCTCACCCTCTATTTTTCATTTGCACCCGGAAAAAAAAATTACCTTTATGTTTGCTTGCTGTAAATTCCAAGACTACAATGTAAATAGGCAGGGCAATAGGAAAGTACCTGGGAAAGATGAAGCAAATCCATCATTTGCAGTGATTCTACTAAGTTCAAAACCAGACCTAACGATTAACCTGCTTTGATAGAATCATGTTTTTCATTACATCGTTCCATATATTTAATTATGCACTAATCCACCTCCAAGAAATCAGAGTGAGCTAAACTAGAGAACCATTACCTAAAAGCATGACTAGGAGCCAAGCATTTGAAATTCACTTATTGATATAAAACATAAGGCAGGCTTCCAGCACAAGCCGTCCCTCAGGTTTCATCCTAAGATCTATAATGAAAAATCTCTTCTCTTTACCACTTGTAGTCTTTCATCTCTTCCCAGGAGGGAGCAATCATCTTCCCAAACCCTCCCTTGTGGTCCTAATTGTCAAAAGGGAGTCTTTCTGTTACTGCAGCTCTGTAAGGATAATGAATTTACTGAAGTAAAGATCGTATCTGACAAAGACCAACTACTGATCTACAGCGGTGTACTGGTTCCCGGCAATGTGTTCTGGGCAAATCACCTCCAGGCAAACCAGCACCACTGAAAACTTACTGATTAATTTTCATGAAAGTACAGTTTGTCACTAGCTTTAGAGACACTGTCAAGTTTTAAAATTTTCATGTAGGAAATATAGCTGTTCCTCACCTGGAACTGAGTAAAGAATGTTACCCCAATAAGAGCCGGGAGATTCGTTAGGAAACTGGCACACATTTAGAGGAGAAGACCTGATGTGGCAGGTAGGATGGAGTGGATTTTGGCTTATCTGCACATTGTCTCAAGATGTGGAGAGGGTGGGGGGCTGAAGTAAGGCTAAACTGACATGCAAGCTTGCTCTGGGCCATCTGAGATAGTCAGGATGACAAGGAGGTGTGGCGTCCAACTATACAACTTCAGTTGCTGCAAGCCCAGCTGTTGACCTAATTACTCTGGCAAAACTGGACATCTCCCATGATTGATAGTTTCCTTTGGTGGGGGAGAGAAGCTTGCTCCTGCAATACCTAGCACAGTTTCAACCAGCCATACTTAGGCAGATGCTGAATTAAATGCTTGATGCTCTGCAGGTTGGGATTTTTTGGTCAAAAGGCATACACTTGCAAAGCCTCAGAGTCAATCCCAAGCTTGCTTTCTTAGCAACCATTTTGGATGGAAATTGTCAAAGTGTGTGCCATCAGGCCAGATAGTATCTTCTGAACTGTAAACATCTCTGAGCCCAGGACATGTACCTGTACACTGCACTGGTTAGGCCACACCTCGAGTACTGTGTCCAGTTCCGGGCCCCTCAGTTTAGGAAGGAGGTTGACTTGCTGGAACGAGTCCAGAGAAGAGCAACAAAGTTGGTGAGGGGTTTGGAACACAAGCCCTATGAGGAGAGACTGAGGGAGCTGGGGTTGCTCAGCCTGGAGAAGAGGAGACTCAGGGGTGACCTTATCACTCTCTACAACTACCTGAAGGGAGGTTGTAGACAGGTGGATGATGGTCTCTTCTCCCAGGCAGCCAGTACCAGAACAAGAGGACACAGTCTCAGGCTGCGCCAGGGGAGGTTCAGGTTGGATGTTAGGAAGAAGTTCTATACAGAGAGAGTGATTGCGCTATGGAATGGGTTGCCCGGGGAGGTGGTGGAGTCACCGTCATTGAAGGTGTTCAGAAGGAGACTTGATGGGGTGCTTGGTGCCATGGGTTAGTTGTTTAGGTGGGTTGGATTGGTTGATGGGTTGGACACAATGATCTTGAAGGTCTCTTCCAACCTGGTTTGGTTTATTCTAATGTTGCTGCAGGCCATCAGCCAGTCAGGAAACTGTCCTTTTCAAGACACTAGCCTCTTTACCAAATTTAAAGCCAGGTCACAGCACTAGCTTGAGACTAAAAGGGAGCCTAAAGGTGAGGCTTAACAGTGAGAGAGTGGAAGTGGAAAAGAGGGTGTCTTAATCTTTATGACTTCCAAGAGACCTGAAACAGCCATTGAGTAGTCTTTGTATGACTGTAGTCAGCAAAACAGAGCATGACTTATGAGTATATGCATGCTTCAAATTTCTGCTGTAAAAAATGAGTGTTAGTGAGGGAGAAAGCATTTAACACTGATCAAGAATACCAGCCTTTTGCTGTTGTTGTTTGGGTTTTTTGTATGCAAAGTCTATTTCCTTACACTTCTGCCCTCTCTTTAGTAATAGTTGGTATTTTTAAGTCAGCTCTGCAAACACAAATAACTTCAAACCAAACCAGCTGGTGCCAGGACACATTACAGTCACTGGGCTGTCACAGTTCCACCGTGTTCAGTCACCTGAAGTTCAGCAAGGGGCAACTTCTCTTAAATGAACTCATTTTTCAGAGCACCATGGTGACTCAAGTTCCTAAGCCATTTCCACCTGGGACAAAAGATGTGTAAATGTAACAGACCACATGCATTTCAGGGTCAGATCCCCAGAAGAGACTTCCACACCATGACGCTGAGTGAGATGCTAAGTCACTGACTGGAGCCCCTTTTGTTGGCATAAGCATGGAGGCCTTTGGGGAAGAGCTGCTTCTATATCCACAGGAAAAAACTACAAATAGTTAAGAGTTACCTAAGTCAGACAGTGATGGAGGTCCAAGGACTAGGAGGTTCTTTAAATCTCACTCCCCTCTAGAAACCTGAAACCTGATAGTGACAATGAGGTGTCTCTCTTCCCACAGAAGTCACAGCCCTGAATCTTTTCCCTCATATTTGGCACTCACACTCATGAATCTGGAGATTTAAAAACAAACCAACCCCAAACAAACCCAAAACAAATCTGTCAAGGAAGGAAGAATCCATGTCCCATTTTCATCCAACAGCTCTTCAGTTATTGGACTCCTCCAGGCCATGGAGTTGTTATTCACTAGAAGTTCTGTCCAGGATCTCTATTTTAGGCTTAGGTAGCTAATATTACTGCTGGATGGCTGTATTTAACTCGTGGTACTCAAGCAGCTTGAGAATCTGGACCTTAATATCCCAAGTTTCTCAGAAGTCACCACAGCTGTGATTCCTGTGTCTCTGAAGATGGTTATTAGGGTCCAAGGTCTTTTGAAGTGAAATACTTTGAAATGAAATTAAAATATGTAGTCCATGATAAACATCTGGACTTCCCCTCTGTATACCCCCAGAGATAACTTCAGGTATTCCATCCTAGTCCAAACTGTATTTGAAGAAATGATTCATAATTCTGGCTTGCTTCCACTTTATAGCAGAGATAAGTGCATAGCTCTTAAATGTTTGCAGAGCTAATGAGCAGCAGCTGGGAGGCTCAAGAGACTTAAAAAGAAATTCATTTTCTAACAGAATCATCTGAACTAAGGTGCAGTCAGACTTTACAGCCCACAACTGCTGAATTAAACAGACCTGATGCATTCATCAAGTCTAACGCAACAGCAACAGGGTTTGGAAAGTGACACTCGGCTTCTTGTGATTCTCCGCTGTCCGACAATCAGTGTCAAAGGAGGCAGAGCTGGAGTGTTTTCTCTGAGCTGCTTGTAGTTTCTGATAGACCAGATACAGGAAGGAAAGGCGTCAAAGAGCAAGGAAGGCCAAAATCCCCCCGTCCGCCGCCACACACATATTTGGAATGCGGCTCAGCGGGGAGGCTCCCAAAATCATTGTTGGAGGAATAAAGGCAAGTTTTAGATGACAGGCATTTCAAACAACAGAAAAGTTTGAGGAGACCAATAAGAATAACAATTAGAATGGGAAAGGATTAAGTGGCCAACAGAAAGCAACAAAAGGAAAATTAACATCTTTTCAAAAATCACAAAGCAACTTCAAAAGCAGGGTAAGAACAATGAAAACCCCAAATTATGCACAGTTTAGCAGCAAAGCTCACAAAGAAATTAAGTGACTCCTGCAGAGAAAGGGTGTGGGGCGATCTTATAAAATTTACCAAATTCCAAACAGGAGAACAAAAAAAAATAAATCTCACACACATAGCCTGGTAGGCAGCCAGCACCACTCAGTGTCGTGATTTTTGAAGGCCACATTCTGAAGTGCCTTTCTAATGTTAGCAGCTTTGTGAAGGGGGAAAGCTAGAAAATGAAACAATATTAATGAAGTCCCATTGGGATTGGCAGGAACAGTCAACCAGTGACACAGCATGAGGTGTCTGTGACAGCACCTTGCTTTTGTGCACCTAGTCAAGCTTTAACAGTTGGGGATTAACGTTTGTATGACAAGCACTTAACTCAGGTGGGATTCTATCCATTTTAGGAAGAAATTCTTCATAGAGAGAGTGATTGCCCATTGGAATGGGCTGCCCTGGGAGGTGGTGGAGTAGCCATCATTGGAGGTGTTTAGGCGGAGACTTGATGGGGTGCTTGGTTGCATGGTTTAGTTGATTAGGTGGTGTTGGATGGTAGGTTGGACGTGATGATCTTGAAGGTCTCTTCCAACCTGGTCTGGTCTATTCTATTCTATTCTATCCTATTCTATTCTATTCTATTCTATCCTATCCTATTCTATCCTATCCTATTCTATTCTATTCTATCCTATCCTATTCTATCCTATCCTATCCTATCCTATCCTATCCTATTCTATCTGCTGTTTGTTTCCAAATGCTCAGCCAAAATCATTGTGCTGTTCCCAGAAGGAGATTTGAAGCGGAAAGATTATCTCACTCTAATCAACTGAAGAGTTTTACTGCTCCCGCATGATCAGAGAGAACGTTAAAATTTAGCAGTAGCCTGAAACTTTGCCTGTTTTATGGCTTTACCTTCTGCTGTCAAAGTCCAAGTGAATTTAATTATAGATCTTAGAGAAACCACACTTCACACATCCTTACCAGAGACTTCCTCAATTTCAGCAGCTAATGATTTTGTCCTAGTGTTGTTCAGTCTGTAGATAAACTCTGGGAAATCTTGCAAAAGCTGCTTTTGACTTTTCCAGGCTGTCATGAGAGCGGGTACTGGACCTGAGAGCAGGAAACTGCTTTGCTACACTCTGATGCTGTTCCTGCTGGCATCTAAAGTAGAGTGATTCAGATGGTGAAAAGAGAAAAAGGATTTGAGAGGGGGAAAAGAGAATATTGAGATCCCAAGACAATATAGGAGAAATTGTGGCAGAGGGAAGAGGACACCTACAAAACTGCCAAGTGAAGAGAACAAGCAAGGCCATAGAGTCAAGACCTTTGACACTAGGACAGGGCAGAAGGATAGGTTGGCGAGGAAAGGACTCAAGGAAGGACAAGGGAAAGGTGAAAGGCTGTCATATATCTGATCACTGAGCAGAATTGAAGGTGCTCACAGTCCACCTTTCCAGTTGTGGTAGTTTAGGCTGGGTGCCTCCTGTTACTGCCACATCAGTTACACCTCCAGTGTCCCAAGGGTCCAGCCCAGTAAGTAGACACAGGAAACAGTGTATTTCATACCCATAAATCCTGTGCCCTACAAATCCATTTGAAAAGTCATTCTCTTCCTATTTCTTCCCTCTCTGCTCCCATGGGAGATGCTCCCTATCAGGTAATGGTGGGGGAATATCTCAAAGCCTCTTAGGCCTAATGCCAGGAGGAGAAGGGGGGGGTACAGTCTCAGACCTGGCCAGCCTGAGACCAGCCTAGCAGTGGTGGGGGGAAGGAAGAGCCCTGGGGGTTTTGCGTATACCCTCAGGTGGGGAGAAGGGAAGTGTTGGGAGGCTTTTGGGTGTGCTGTAGGGGACTCTGTATGCTTTGGGATTCTTTTGTCACTCTGCTTGTAGCTTCTGTAAAACACCAATTGCTTTTCCATTTAAACTTTCCATCACTTTTGCAATCCATTTGTGTGAGTGTCATTCTTTTGCCCCTTTCTTGGGGCAAGAGAGGATCTGCCTGGCCTCAAACCAGGACACCAGTGCACCTACAAGGCCTATTGCTGTTGGTCACAAGTGGGAATAGCGGCTGCCTTGCACTCTTAGTGAAGTGTATGCATGTGCTCTAAAGATACCTTACTTAGCTAGATGCCCCAGTCTTAGCATTCAGAGGGCTGGACACAGGATCCTGTTTTTTTCCACACAGCCAAGGAATTTGCATGCAAAATTACTGCATTCAAAACTCACAGCGTTGCTGTAGAACCCTCATTTACCTTTCTCGTATCTGTATGCTCAGATAAGAGCTTTTAATGACACGATCACATGCCATTTTTCTTTCAGCCCCACGCCTCAATCCACACGTGGAATGGACCACACTCTCTTAACAAACATCTATTCAATAGCTTGTTTTCCCATAACCATTGAGCATTGGCAAACACTATTTACAGCATACAATTCAAATTATCTGTGAAGGAAGTCATTATCTCTCACAGTAAATTTCCTTCAGTTTATATCCATAAATACATCACTTATTCACAGTGTTGGCATTTCCAAGCCTAAAGACTCCATAGTTTCTTCAGGAGCCCAAGAATGCAGAGAGATGTTTAAATTGAGTTTCAAATAATTAGGACCAGCATCTCTGGGAGTGTTTGGTATATTGCCCTACATATTTGTCTGTATTTGAATAAACACCTCTGAAAATCTGCCTCTCTGTGCTTGCACAACATCAATTCATTTATTTGCACAACAGCTCCCGGAGGGCAGGGCAGACAATATTATTCCCTCATTAGGAAACTGAAGCAATGAAAGTGTCTGGTCAGAGTGGGTGCCCAATTTGAAATAGGCAGGCACTGCTTTCTGTGCAACAGCAATGCCAACAGCACAATATTGGCAGCAGTTCTGCATGCGCCTCGAATGAGCCCCCCAGGCTTGCAAGTAATTCAGGAAATAAGGAACACACCATTCATGACCACCTGTGGCTGCATAAATGATTGTCCCAGCATCACAGAGGTCTGTGGCAGAGAATGTGGACAACAGCCCGCTCTGGAGCAGGACAGCAGAAGGCTTTTATTTATCAGGGGGTTGTCCTCCTGCCTCCTGCAAGACTGTGTTTTGTACCTTACACACATTTTTGCTTCAGCAACAAAATGCCAGGCAGCACCCCCTTTACTACACTGTGATTCATCTCTAGAGGAATAACCCTACCCTGCAGACTGCATCACATCAAAACCCCTTTGTAATCCCACTGTACCTTTGACAATATGGGCATGTCAAGGTAGTGGTGAATCTGGCCTTGCCTAACCTCTGAATGAACAGGAGCCTATGCACTTTATTCAGCTTTAATCTTTTTTTCAGGGCTGTGCACCTTAGAGACTGGACATAGGATGGAGATGCTGGACAGCCTGTTCTGGTGTCAGCTATACCACTAGTCTGCCGGGCAACTGTAGCTAGGTTGTCCACTTTCTGAGGTCTCCCTCTCCTGTTTGCAAAATAAGGACATTAATATTGACATCACTTACAAAATATTTTGAGAAGTATTGATGGAGGCACTCTTTGGGAGTCAGGCATCATCGCTGTCATTGCACATAGCAGGTTTTATGTGTAATACATACTTGCATTTTTTCTGCATGTGGCCTTTGGACTTCTGGAGGTGACATATGAAACTAAACAAACCAGTGCTGGTAAACCCAAGATTCAGGTCTTCAGGCAGCTCATCATCATAATTCCACGGTCTGAGGACACAGAGACACATTTAAGTTGATGCCTTAATCTCAAAATGAGTATAACTATCATATTTTAAAGATGAAAGGATTGAGTTAGAACAACAACTGGTGGAAAGACATAAAACAATGCAAGAAAAATCAGTGGTTTGTGATCACTGTGCCAGTTTTGCTACTAACCCACCACTAACCTGACATTTATACCATGGTTGAAATTCCCCCATGACTTGTTCAGAGTCAGCAGAGAAGCTGTGAGAAGCTGTGTGCCATGCCATTAAATTGACATTGAAATGACACTTGAACTGCACTTGAACTTTGTAGCCAGTTGAGATCAGCTCTTGATCACCTTTTTGAAATGCAAAGTATCTTCAGAGAACTTGCCTGCCTCTAACCACCACGGATTTCATCCTC
Organism: Melanerpes formicivorus; assembly: GCF_026170545.1. Taxonomy (NCBI): domain Eukaryota; kingdom Metazoa; phylum Chordata; class Aves; order Piciformes; family Picidae; genus Melanerpes; species Melanerpes formicivorus. The sequence continues at coordinate 12,417,088 of NW_027142363.1, read as the reverse complement.
TTGCATTTTTACAGACTGGTCAGAAAGGGATTTGTCTGCAAATTTAAACATTAGGAGTAATTTAATAAAGACCTCCCATTCAGACACTTTGAAAACTGCAGTATGAGTATGAACCAGTATGTTCTGGGGTGCATCAAGAAAAGTGTGTCCAGCAGGTCTTGAGAAGTTCTTCTCCCCCACAACTTCATCCTAGTGAGACCACACCTGGAATACTGTGTCCAGTTTTGGGCTCCCCAGGTCAAGAGAGACAGGGACCTGCTGAAGAGAGTCCAACGGAGAGCTACAAGGATGGTTAGGGGACTTGAGCATCTCCCTTACAAAGAGAGACTGAGAAACCTGGGGTTGTTTAGTCTTGAGAAGACTGAGAGAGGATCTGATCAATGTCTATAAATATCTGAGAGGTGGGTGTCAAGTGGAGGGGGACAATCTCTTTTTGGTAGTGTGCAGTAATAAGACAAGGAACAAGGGGTACAAACTTGAATATAGAAGATTTCATAGTTTCATAGTTTCATTCAGGGTTGGAAGGGACCACAAGGATCATCTAGTTCCAACCCCCCTGCCATGGGCAGGGACACCCCACACTACATCAGGCTGGACAGAGCCTCATCCAGCCTGCTCTTAAACATCTCCAGGGACGGGGCCTCGACCACCTCCCTGGACAACCCATTCCAGGGTTTCACCACTCTCATGGTGAAGAACCTCCTCCTCACATCTAGCCTGAATCTAGGAACTTCTTTACAATGGGGGTGACAGAGTACTGGAACAGGCTGCCCAGCGAGATTGTGGAGTTTCCTTCTCTGAACACATTCAAAACCCACCTGGATTCATTCCTATGTGGACTACCCCAGGTGATCCTGCTTTGGCAAGGGGGTTGGACTCAATGATCTCTGGAGATCCCTTCCAACCTCTAATGTTCTGTGATTCTGCATGATGATATGGCCACACCTTAGGTAGCAAACTGACGATGTTTTTCTAACTTACTGCTCTCCCTGAAAAAAAACCTGTTATTTTTGAGGTTTCAATTTTCTAGATACAATCAATATTAAAATATAGAATCATTCTGGTTGATGAGATTTAAAAGCAGGATTACAGAAAGATTGAAAACTCCATTCAACTGGAGAAAATAATTCACCACTCAACAGATTTGTGCTTTGCTGATGATCAGAAGATAGCAATACCCGTATTAATACCCACATTACAGAGCACCATAATACCACACAAGAGCAACAAGCACACATTTGATGAGATTACAGTTCCATACATTTGGAATGAGTAAAAGGAAATACTTCTGAAAGAGGTCCAGAGCCAGGGTAGGGAATTTTCCGCAACAGAAAGCCATTGTGATAAATAACACAGCCATCCTTTTGAGAAGAACAGGGTCATTTTGTGGACATTAGCAACTACACAAGTGAAGATAAAGACAAACAGAAACACACACATTCTTTCCAAAGACAGCCCTGCTTTTTTCAGGCTGTGTCCTTCAATGAAAAGAGGCAGCTCCAGAAATAAAAGCACAGGTCTGCTGCTGTGGTTAAATCCATGTCTGAGTCTTTAAGCAACCTACTATAAATGTCCATTGCCTGAGCTTGGCAGAGAGCTAGCCTAAGGCAGGATTCAGGCCTCTAGACAAGCTTTAGGTCAAGCCTGAATCAGAGCTACAATGTTTACAGAGTTCAGGCACTGCAAATCCCGTAATCAGTTGGATGAGAGTTCGTGTAAATGTTAAATCTTATAGGATCATGTTACATATAAACTTGGTGCCATCTTGGGCTGTAATGGCATGTGAAAACAGATTTATGAATACAATGCAACACAAAGCCCAGACAGACAAGTCTGGTACTAGGAAGCATTATTCAGCCCCAACACTGCTGCAAACAGCTGATTAGCAACAGCACTGATACTGAACTGATAGCAAATAGCATTGAACTGATAGCATATAGTACTGAACTGATAGCAAATAGCATCCACACTGGAGGGGCAAGGTTGAGTCTAGCTCTGCTGCCAGAGAAGGCCAGTTCTCTTCTTTGGCTAAACAAAATGAGAAGCAGGTACAAAATTTGCTCACATTTATCTCAGGATCTGTGAAACACTTACAGCAACACACTCTGTGTATAAGCCATCAGAGATTTGTCATCCCTGAGCTGAAGGCTACATCCAGGTAGAATATGAGGGCTAACCTTACTCTCTGAGCACAGCTCCCCAGACATCTCCTCCTTTGGCCACCCCACCATCTGGAATAAAAACAAACCAGAAAGCTCAGTGTGGAGGTTTCCTGCATCTGGGTGCAGTGACCAAGTCCCCCAGAAAGGGCGGTCACATCCCTAGCAAAGCAAACTAGGGATCCAGCCCTCCACACCTGGTTTTCACAACCTGTTTCCCATCACTGTGGTATATCTAAGAGCCAGAGTTGAGGAAGAACACAAATACTGTGCCACCCCAGCAACTATTTCCAGCTCAGTGAGGATTTCTGTCATATCATGGAGAGATTTATAGTTTTCTTTTTGTGGGAAAACACATCTCTTTCTTAGCAGCACGAGGCTAACTCCCTGCCTTGCTGCCTGAAGCTAGGCTTTGCCATGTTTTACTGTGCTGGGCTATCCACTTTAATGCACTGACAGTTTCACTTTCTCTGCACAGTGTGTGTTTTTGAACTTGCTCTGTAGCACGTTGTGAAGCAGAGAAGGGAAGAGGGAGTATCATAGTACCATAGTATCAGTCAGGGTTGGAAGGGACCACAAGGATCATCCAGTTCCAACCCCCCTGCCATGGGCAGGGACACCCCACACTAGATCAGCCTGGCCAGAGCCTCATCCAGCCTGGTCTTAAACACCTCCAGGGAGCAAAGAAGGAAGGAGTGAAAGAGGGAAGGTGGTTGAGGCCCATGGAAACATGGCAATTCCCTGGAGATTAAGCTTTTGTTTTCCCAGTAGTCCCAATAAGAGAATCTAAATGTTCAGCAGAGCAAATCATAAAAGATTGCATGTACCATGTTCTCCCAGCCAAAATCATTACCCCTCCTTAGCAGCAGCCCAGATGCACTGACGTGAGTTCACACCAACTTGCTGGTGGGTGTGGTGAGCAGAACAGCTCTTTGTGCTGTTTGCCTGCATCTACTCCAGCACTCACAAGCCCCACAAAAACACCTGAAGGGGCTGGTCTGCGTTATTCGCTTGCCACCATAAACGGGAACAGCACGTTGTGAAACACAGGAAGGTCTGCTTCTCTGGTTCAGGAAATCCCCATCATGAGGCAGCAGAGCCCTGCTGGTTTCAACCACAAAACTGCTGGTGTACACTAGTCCCAGCTTCAGCCTACATCCCTGCCCTAAGCACCTTACAGTTTATGCCTAGAGTCTGCCACACAGCCCTGTGCCATTTGGCCCAGACTGTATAGCTACTGAGCTAAAACCTTCACTGCCCTTTCCATTAGCCCACACTTGATAAGAAGGTCACCTGACTGGATGGGTGTCCAGAGCATGTGATTAGGTGAGCCTGGAAAAGCTTTTTAAAGCAAAATAATAAAGAAAACCTCAGCAAGATTGTAGTCCCTCTCCATTCATTTCTACTCACTGCTTGCATTGATGAAATCAGAGACAGTCAGTTCCCAGTTAATTTCCTAGGTTGATCTGGTTGACAGCAATCCAAACTCCACTTGCCCACTGTACCCTCACAGTTACCACATGCAGTCTGTTACATCAAGGAACCATCCTACAGTTTCATGCCAGGGAGTACAGTTTCTGGGAAAGATGCCACTGCTTCTTCTAATCAATTGTTTTAAGATGGCACTACTTCACCATGGCTGAAAGTGCCACTCTTGGGGACATATGAAAATAATTCCTTCATTTTTAGGTCAAATTTTGCCCTACAGCACCGCACAGCCCACATTATAAGAGAAACTGAAGCGAGAAGAGGTCCATTCCGGTATTGTGATGCCCAGAACAGAGCACATTGCTCCTGGTGTGGTCCCATCTGGAATATCCTTTAATACCCAAATCAACGAGGTTTCGAGTCAAGAGATTTAGCTTAATGCAACTAGTCCCCTCTCCTTGGGGGCAAGGGAGGGGAGCAGTAGTTTAGGTTTCAACCTCAAGTGATACCTCATTCATGTAGCAAAACCTCCAGCTAAGAGAGGCAATGTATCACATAACAAACAAACCCCAAAAGACCAAAGTTACAGCATTAGCAAGCCCTAATCCATTTGCTGTGATAGCTATTTATCAGAGCATAAACAAGCAATGAATAAACTAATTCAGCTTTGCTTTAGTAAAGGCTTAGCTGTAAGGGAAATCTGAGCTTGTTATAGTTTTCCTACAGAGCAATGTGAAATCCTATGAAGAACTCTTGGACATTAGGAAGTTCTTTGCTATGAGGGTGGTGGAAGGCTAGAAGAGGTTGCTCCGGGAGGTGGTGGAGGCCCCATCCATGGAGACATCCAAGGCCAGGCTTGATGGGGCTCTGAGCAACCTGATCTAGTTGGGGATGTCACTGCAATAACCTGAAAGGGTGTTGGTCCAGATGACCTCTAAAGGTCCCTTCCAACCCAGTGCATTCTATGATTATGTGAAAATGTCAGACAAGATGGAAGCTTCTGAATTGGTTGGGTCTGAGGAGTAGCTTGCATTACCTGAAGCAACACCACTTCCCTTTAGTACATCCATTTGGTTAAGGAGTAAACAAGGCACACCTTATCTGCACTAGATCTCTCTGTCTGCTGAGCCTTAATTGGCATATTCAAGAAAATTGGGATCAGTTATCTCAGGCAGCATTCCACTGGCACCTATGGAGGACAAGGAGGAACACAGGAGCCAGAATTACCCACCTTGCCCTGCAGCCTGCACTAGCAGATACACAAATAATCCTACAGCAGCAAGTCTCACCTTTCCACAAAGCTACATGAAGCATTTACCCTGGCATCAGTGAAACAAGGAAAACAAGGAGGGAAAGCATTTCAGGAAGTGGCTCCTGAAAGACAGGCACCTCACCTCAGGCAAACTCACCAGCATGAGGAATTGCCAGAGCACATTTTTGTCAGCCTGAGGGTGTTTTCACTGTGGTACAAATTGGCTAAGGCAGGACAAACCCAGAATTTCATGAACTGTCTTTTTGGTGCTCTGTGTCCATGAAAACCAGACCACATATGCTCACAAAACTGTTCTTGTGCACACAAGCAGGACTTCAGCTAAGCCACTGTAGTAGGAAGGTTCATAATTAAATAGTTTTGATTTGATGTTAAACAGGGCTGAATTTGGGAGTCAAAATCTTTTAGACAGCTAACACTCTTCTTCATGTCACAGTCTGCAAAGGGTGACTGGGACAGTGCCAGAACTGAAAGAGTTTTTCAGCAAAGAAACCAACTCTTAATGATACCTGCCTGCAGTTTCCCAGTTGCTGAGCACAAAAGAGACAATAACTCAGTGAATTGTTCACATGTAATCAGCCATCTAATTGTGCGTGCAACTGCCAAGGTGGAATATGCAAATTCATCTTTAAAATGAATATGCTCACTCTGGAAAGTGAACTTTAAAAGGCAGCCAGCAAGACCTAGTTCCAAATGTCTTCTGTAACAAATGGCATTGAGTTAAGTAGCTCTCAATCCATTTCTGACCATCTGACTTTGTGGTGACTTTTCCTAGATACTAAACTGCCTTACCTACACTCATCCCTCACACCACTGCGAGACCATATGTAAACCTCAATAAAGTTCTTTGTCAAGGTGAAGTGCATGAGCTCTGCTCCATCTCCTGGAACAGTTCAGAGAGCTGGTCCTCTCATTTCAGTCATAAAGCAGCTGACAGTAATTGCTTGTTCTGTCTTGCTTCCAAGCAAATAAGAAGAAGGACCTAAGGAACAATAGAGTAGAAATGACACTTGTGAAACAAGCATGTTGTAAGTCCCAGATAATCAGCTATGACAAATGCATTCATAAATGTGTAATTGTTACATGAAGTGGCGAGGGGGGAGCTAGAGAGGTACTGTGTTCAGACTCACAAATCACTGAAATTAGAGAAGGAAAAGGGACAAGCCACCTGGGGCCAACACAGAATCATCACCAATGGTAGATCATTAATAAAAGGCCCTGAGGAAATAACATATGGCTAAATGGGAAAAATTAAGAGGTTCTACAGGCTGGACTAGCATGCAGTTGCATGTTTGGAAACCCAGTGATAATGAAGGCAATGATAAATGACTGTGAGAAAAAAAAAAAAAAGAAAGAAAGAAAAACAAAGAGGGGGAAAAACAAGAGGGAAATCAGATGAGCCAAAACTGACTCTGAAAAATAAATAGCCCGAGGTATTGAAACAAATCAAGCAGAGGTCATTTCAGGATTTGTCTACATTAGACTTTCGATTCAGACCAGGAGCATGCTTTAGAAGCAAATCTCATCAGCTTCACTTAATATGTTTTGTTCATGTCTGAGAGCAAACAAACTGGATCCTTCTCAGATGACACTAAACCAGAAGATGCACTCTGAGAATGTGCTCCAGCTGCTGAGTGGTGGTCACTTTATGGGACTAGGACAGAACAAATCTCAAACAAAAACATGAGCGTGTGCATCTTGCATCTTCAGCAGTTTTAGAATAGAAGAAACTAGGTTGGAAGAGACCTTCCAGATCATCACATCCAACCTATTATCCAACCCACCTAATCAACTAAACCATGCAACCAAGCACCCTATCAAGCCTCCTCTTAAACACCTCCAATGATGGTGACTGCACCATCTCCCCAGGCAACCCATTCCAATGGGCAATCACTCTCTCTGTGTAGAATTTCTTCCTAACCTCCAGCCTAAACCTCCCCAAGTGCAGCTTGAGACTATGTCCTCTTGTTCTGGTGCTGGTTGCTTGGGAGAAGAGACCAACCTCTGCCTGTCCACAACCTCCCTTTATCAACCATTCTGCTTTGGGAGCCTTCTCCTGATGGCTATTACCACGTGCTTCAATACACACAATTTCCGTGCCTACGAAACTTGAAATGAGGATCTGAAATGAAATTTGAACCTGGAAATGTGTGAAGAAATCTGGACTCTCACCAGACTGGTGAGACTTTAGGGAAACAATCACTGCAGATGCTACATTTCTGCAAAGCTGAGAAATTCTTCTGCACCCATCTTCAGCATTAAAGATACTGAGGGAATACCTACGTGTGCCTTTTTTAGCTCCTAACACAGCCTGACTAGGAGATATGTTGGTAATAACAGCTCATGCCAGAGCACAAAACTGGGTGTAAAAAGCACCCACTGTCTACACTTACCTTCATGAGTCTGGGTGAAACTTGTGTGCAAATCAAGTCACATTCTTACACAAAGAAGTAAACTCATTCAAAATGCTCCCCAATTTAATGGCTGGAAAGACAGCACAGGTTTGCACCCCCTTTTGTTTTCCTTATTTTTTCCCTTTTTCCTTCAGAAGGCTGAAGAGCTGAGTTACACACCACTAGTTACACACTGCTCAGTGAAAAAAACCTTTTTAAAAGAGAGCAAGGTGTCCTCAGAAGATCACTCAGACATAATCATTTCTAGCAAATGCTGTTCCTGTCCTGTGAAGATTGTGTGTCATTGTAACAGGTTTTCTAGAACAGGCTGGTAAAGACACTGGAGAACCATCTGACAAAACTTTGCAGGCATGCAAAAGACTCTCAACAAAGACCCTGTAGAAGTCACTACAGGTGTGTGGAGTGGATGTGGTAGTCAGTGCTGTTGAAGAAGGCAGCATTCAGCTGCTCTGCCAAGGCTCTCCATGCCATTGTGGCACAGTGACGTTCACTCAAATATTCATGCTTTGAAGATACAAATTGATCTTAGGCTGTGAGACCAGGGACTCTCTTGTGGCAAAAAAAAATATCTCAATATCAGGAAGTCATGATATGAAAGGCAATAGACAATTTTCCTCATGGCCAAATGCAGCAATGATATCCTTACAGTACCACGGTAGGTCTGCTGTCTTTAAACACCGGCACTGATGACCTGGAAGGCAGTAATGATTCTTAACAGTTTTTTTAGGTTACTCAGGCAACAACATTTTCCAAAGGGATGTACAGTATCTACAAGATGCCAAGCAACATTTAATCCACATAAATATTGCACAGTGCAGGGGAAAACTGCCTTTCATTGTTGCAGAACCACATCAGCTCAGCAAAGGGTGCTACTTCAAATGAGTACAGGGTACCCTGACTCAGGATCTGAATGAACTAAAGTATTTTGGCTGTAGAAGAAATGTCCTGCAGAACAATGCAGAGAGATTATCATTTCAGCTTCCTACATGAGTGGAGGTGCAGGCACAGCTGGGAAAAGGCACTGGTCACCTGATTTCCAAGTCGGTGCCACAGAAGTCACTACTGATCAATGACCTCCTGCTGTCCTTTTCCATCTGCCAACTCAATCAAAATGAGATAAGTTAATTTAAACAATTTGTACAGCAAGGTCTTGCTGCCACAGCAGACTCACTTTGATTGGAACAGGTTATGGAGTATTCACATGGGCAGTTACACCACCATGTCAGAGACAAAATAAGTTCTTTATGCAGTGAGGTGTGAGAAATTGCTGGAGACAAGCTTGGAGGACTATGAAGGGGAAAAGAATATAGCAATAGCTAACTGCAGCACCAGAGACAGGATGGACTGACTGTACCCAAGTATGACAAGCAGTTCCAATGAGGTTATTCAGTTATCTAGCACCATTAATTGTAAGGGCATTTAATGCATTTTAATGTGATGGTAGATAAAATGTTTTGAGTACAGGTCTTCTGAATCAGTCTTTCCAGACCTAGTGTGGTATCTGTTAAGCTGAGGGGATCCAGAAGAGTAAACTGAGATCATGTTCTTATTTAAATCTCTCCTTTGACATTCTGCAGGGTATTTGTGACTAGTCCCAGCTGTTAGCACCCATGGGTAAAATGCTCAGTCGCTAGAAACTCCACAGCACATTCATGGCTGCTGAGGTAACACCCCTATCCTCCCACCATTGACAAGCAGGGACAGGTAACAGCCCCAGCGCTCAGAAGTAGTCAGGCAAACTTTTGTGGTCCTGGCAGATGCAAGGATTCATCTGTTTGGATCCCATGTATACAAAGGACTTTGGCTTGTCAACACTTTCCATTCCCTTACACTGCACTGGACAGTATCTGACAGACATTCAGGGAGCAATCTGATGGATGTGGGGAAGGCTGTGGATGTAGTCTACCTGGCCTTCAGCAAGGCCTTTGATACTGTCCCCCATAGCAAACTCCTGGCCAAGCTGTCAGCACATGGCTTGGACAGCAGCACTCTGCACTGGATTAGGAACTGTCTTTTGGATACATTACATCAGCACCTGGGGGTACTGATTGACAGCTGCCTGAATATGAGCCAGCAGTGTGCCCAGGTGGCCAAGAGGGCCAATGGCATCCTGGCCGGCATTAGGAATAGTGTGGCCAGCAGGAGCAGGGAGGTCATTGTGCCCCTGGACTCTGCATTGGTTAGGCCACACCTTGAGTACTGTGTCCAGTTCTGGGCCACTCAGTTTAAGAAGGACATTGAAACACTTGAACGTGTCCAGAGAAGGGCAACAAGGCTGGGGAGAGGCCTTGAACACAAGCCCCATGAGGAGAGGCTGAGGGAGCTGGGATTGTTTAGCCTGGAGAAGAGGAGGCTCAGGGGTGACCTCATTGCCCTCTACAACTACCTGAAAGGTGGTTGTAGCCAGGAAGGGGTTGGTCTCTCTTCCAGGCAACCAGCACCAGAACAAGAGGACACAGTCTCAAGCTGCACCAGGGGAGATTTAGACTCGAGGTGAGGAGAAAGTTCTTCACCGAGTGAGTCATTTGTTATTGGAATGTGCTGCCCAGGGAGGTGGTGGAGTCCCCATCCCTGGAGATGTTCAAGAGGGGATTGGACGTGGCACTTGGTGCCATGGTCTAGTCATGGGGTCTGTGTTGATAGGTTGGACTTGATGATCCTCGAGGTCATTTCCAACCTTAGTTATACTGTGACACTGTGAATTTTAAGAACCTGCTCCAAACAAACTCTGCAGCAGGCTGAGCTTGGAGACAGTGCCTGACAGTGACAACAAAACCTCATATCTTCTAGAGGGAAATAAATATTTGAAGCTGGAGGATGCATGCTCTGTATCTTAAAATTGTCTCTGATTTAACAGGAAACCATTTCATTAAAAGGTGTTGGTGTGACGGGAGAAGACTTGTTCATGTCATAACATCTCCCTACAAATCTTACTCTGAGCACAGCTGTCGAGGAGAAACAAGAGAGATTTTTCTCACAACCTGAGAATGACAGAGCATTAGATGAAGGGAAACTCTGGCACCTGCTTTTAAAATCAGCAGTTAATTTCGTTTCTGCATGTCTATAGAGCTCATATGGGTTACAATGACACATGCTTAGATGCAGTCTTTTATTGCCAAGTGTTTTTCAAAGTGTTTTACAAACTCAGCTGGTTCTGCAAAACTGTATGAATGCACATGCATGTTAACACATTCTTGCCTGCTCCTGAGGTGCAGCTACCCAGCAGAGAAAATAAAACCATTTTTTAAAGCAACAGTGCAGAGCAGGAGATAATTTCAGTAACGTAACATCATGCTCTTGAGCATCTTCATTGCCCTTGCTGGGACACAGAGTATTCATCTGCAGAGCAACACACACCTTTTAGCTAAAAATCAATGGCCATTCTGGAACTGCACTGACCCAGATCTCATGAAGAGATTGAGAGAGTGCTCAGGTCCTGTAAGATACGTAGGCAGAAATTCCAGTGAAAGCCAAGCGCCTGGATGCCTCTGAGGCTCTAAATTCCAAATATCCCAGGGTGAACAGCTTATGGACTTCAGGTGGGGAAAAAAACTGCCTGTAGTAGAAGCTATTAAGCAGAGAATTACGCAACCTATAGCTGCCATTGCTTGCCTTGCAGTGGATACTCTCTAGCTTCACAATCCTCTAATGTCATCCTGCTGCCAGTCCTTCCCAGGCAATTTTACACACAGGTCTGGAAGCTGAACGATCCTTCCAAAAGGACATTCCCAGTTGTAGTTAGGTACAACAGAGAGTGTGATCCTCTGGGTCTGTGTTTTCTGGCTTTTTTACTTACTGTCCATTTGCTGCCTGTATGCCTAAATCTGCCTGCTGGCATATGCACACCTGCCTAGTATTGTATCGTGAGACTTCATTTCTGCACTGCTCTGCTTTCTGTAGCCTACTGCAGAAGATGCTGTCCCAGTATGCTGACAGTGGACCAGATTGTTGTGGGACAGCATTAGAAAGCTATCACAACCTGGTATATGGGCTTTGGTTAACCTCTCACTGCTAGGCAAAGAGTTGGAATTTCTCTGGTTTATGGTGAAGCTAAAGCCCTAGTATCTGCTACCAGGCAAGTAAGCTAGCCTAAGCTTTCAGAAAAGTGCTAGGAGTTCAGTGTAAGGGAAAAGTCTCCTGTGTAAGCAGATGTGATCTGAGGCTCCTAGGTTCAAATACAAAGTTATTGATTAGAAAACCAAGGCTCTACCCTTTTGTGACCATTTAAGTTCTTGCCATCAGGCCTTGCTCTGTGTTCCTATCATCTTTAGTCCAAACCCACAGCAGCCCTATCTGCAGAGGACAGGGGTATTTTTTGGCTGTGCCAGGCCACACACACAGCAGTCAATCCTGAAGGCTGTCAAAACTCTTTGCCAGCAAGCTGGAAGCTGTGGACCACAGAGGCCACATTAGTCAGGCAGATCTCTCAGCTGCAGCAGTAAATATTAATCTGTAGTCACCTTGACTTTATCCACACTGTCAAGCTGTCTGGAGTCCAGACCTGAGCTTGCAGAGCTAAGTGGTAGAATTGAAAGTGCCCATAGGAGCAGATCTTGAATGCAAGTTAATCCCCTCCTATACCTACCCAATCCTACCTGGACAGCTAACAGCCAGAGAAAACCAACACACAGGGAGTTTCAGGCTAAACTGTGAACACATGGCCTAAAAATAACAGCACACACATTTTCTGTGTTTATACACGAGGATACACCTTGACTCCAGCAGGGTTTTATGAAAACAGAATGTGGAAAAGATGGGTGTGAGGGAAGCAAAAGAAATTCTATCAACTCAGGAGATCCTGCTTCAGTTTAAAGCCTAATAAAGCAGCAGCAAACTAAATGCTGTCTTTACTTAGATTATGGAGTCACCATCCCCAGAGGTGCTTAAGAAATGTGTAGCATAGCACTTTGGGACATAGTATAATGGCCATGGTGGTCTTCGGTTGACAGTTGGAGACAAGGATCTTGGAGGTCCTTTCCAACTGAAACAATTCTATGGTTCTATACATTTTTATCTCACACACTTCATGGGCAAACAGAAGTGTGATGCAGGTCACCATTTGGATTATTTATTTCTAAAATTCACTTATCTCCTCAGTCTCTCCTGACTTTTCTTCTTCCTGATCAGACCACTGGGTTTTTGTGGTGCTTGTTTTTAGGGGGGGGGGGGGGGGGGGGTTCTTTTGTCAAGTGTGCTTTCAAACTATTGTATCATCTTCCTTGAAGTCTCTTTTTTTTTTTCCCCAACTGAAAAATAACAAGTTTGCCCATCTCTTCTTTTTCCCCTTACTGTAAGTACCTTCTACTTCCCCAGATGCTCTTGTTAAATGGGATATCTTGCCTCCTACTCATCTTCCAGGGAAAGGTTCTTGGAAGGAATAGACTTAAACTTGCTGGTAATATATAGATAAAGGTAAAAATAAACATAATAGCTATATAAATATAGATGACTTATGCAAAGCCTCTCATAAAACTCTTCCTACTAAAGGGATGCTGTACATCAGGGAAATATAATCATAAGCAGTGTAAGTCTTACAAACAAGCATTGTTATGAGCATGCCTTCTGCTTCTCCAGGTGACAGGCACAATGCCTCATGCTGCCCTTTTCCTGCACTTAAACCTTCTACTTTGTGCTTCTTTCACTCTTCTTACAGTGGAGGATGTGGAGAAGCTTGTCTATAACAGCAGCACCAGAGATGGTATAAACATTATCAGATCTGCCTGTTGCCTTTGAAGGTCTGCATCTAAACAGCACTGCTTTAACAATATTTAATGTTTAAAGAGACTGTCTGCTTTTATCATGTCATTATGAGAGTGGAGAACCAGAAGTCTCATCTTCCCCTTGCTTCCTTTCTTTTTGTTTGTTAAGGTCCAAGAGGCAAGGGGAAGATGCATTTCAGAAAGTAAATCCCAGAAGTGGGAACCTGCCTCACTACAACAGATGGCAAGTTGTAGGAAGCCAGGCAGAAACAGCATTCATATTTTACAGTGAGAATGATTAACCAGTGGAAGAGGCTTTCCAGAGGATGGACTAACTTTCACTTGAAATCTCTTTGAAAGGTAGCCAAATTTAAAATTAAGAACATCTATGCCAAACTGAACTCATTGGGCCAGCTCAAAACAGTTTGGAGTATGGCAATAAGTAAAGTTTGTGACAGCCAGAAGATTAAACCAAATGAGTTAAGGCACCCTTTAGCCCTTAAGGTGTGTATGAGTATATGAAGCCAGCTCCAAAAAAGTGTTTTGGGACTTGCTTGATCTCTTCCATAATTTCTGCAGAGGACATAATAGAAAGTTCTTCAGACAGCTTTCTGGTCAAGGACAATGATGAAAGTGCTCAATTAGAAGAGCTCAGAAGAGAAGACATTGATTCAGGGATGCATTGAAGACGATGTAAGTGTAGAAGAATATGTGAAAATTAATCTAATTATAGAAAGACACTTGAAACAGCTTGAAAGTCAAGTGACTTCAAGTGCCTCCAAACTGCAATTTCCTACGACAGAAAGAGGATTGGCATATTCTTTCATAGTTTCATAGTTTCATAGTTTCATTCAGGGTTGGAAGGGACCACAAGGATCATCTAGTTCCAACCCCCCTGCCATGGGCAGGGACACCCCACACTAGATCAGGCTGGACAGAGCCTCATCCAGCCTGCTCTTAAACACCCCCAGGGACGGGGCCTCGACCACCTCCCTGGACAACCCATTCCAGGGTTTCACCACTCTCATGGTGAAGAACCTCCTCCTCACATCCAGCCTGAATCTCCCCACCTCCAGCTTCATTCCATTCCCCCTAGTCCTATCACTACCTGATATCCTGAGAAGTCCTTCCCCTGCCTTCCTGTAGGCCCCCTTCAGATACTGGAAGGCGACAATTAGGTCACCTCGGAGCCTTCTCTTCTGCAGACTGTATAGCCCCAACTCCTTCAGTCTGTCCTCATAGGAGAGGTGCTCCAGCCCTCTGATCATCCTCGTGGCCCTTCTCTGGACACGTTCCAGCACCTCCACATCCCTCTTGTAATAGGGGCTCCAGAACTGGACACAGTACTCCAGGTGGGGTCTCACCAGGGCTGAGTAGAGGGGGAGGATCACCTCCCTCGACCTGCTAGCCACACTTCTCCTGATGCAGCCCAGGATCTGATTGGCTTTGCGGGCTGCAAGTGCACACTGAGAGCTCATGTTGAGCTTTTTGTCCACCAGCACCCCCAAGTCTCTTTCCTCAGGGCTATCCTCCAGCCAGTCACTGCCCAGCCTGTATTTGTGCCTGGGATTGCCTCGACCCAGATGCAGGACCCTGCACTTGCTCTTATTGAACTTCATGAGGTTGGCCCGTGCCCACCTCTCCAGCCTGTCAAGGTCCCTCTGGATGGCCTCCCTTCCCTCCAGCGTGTCTGCTGCACCACACAGCTTGGTGTCATCAGCAAACTTGCTGAGGGTGCACTCAATGCCACTGTCCATGTCCCCCACAAAGATGTTGAATAAGATAGGTCCCAGGACTGATCCCTGAGGGACTCCACTTGTCACTGGCCTCCACTGGGACATGGAGCCATTGACAGCCACTCTTTGGGTGCGGCCATCAAGCCAGTTCCTTATCCATCTAGTGGTCCACCCATCAAACCCATGTGTCACCAGTTTGGAGACCAGGATGTGGTGCGGGACAGTGTCGAAGGCTTTGCTCAGGTCCAGGTAAACGACATCAGTTGCTCGCCCCTCATCTATTAATTTTGTCACCTGCTCATAGAAGGCCACCAGGTTGGTCAGGCAGGATTTGCCCTTGGCAAAGCCATGCTGACTGTTCCCAATCACCTCTTCACTATTCTTTTGAGCGAGTAGTGACTCTAGGAGGATCTGTTCCATGATCTTTCCAGGCACAGAGGTGAGACTGACTGGCCTGTAGTTCCCTGGTTCCTCCTTCTTGCCCTTTTTGAAGATGGGGGCAATGTTTCCCCTTTTCCAGTCTGTGGGGACTTCACCAGACTGCCAGGACTTTTGAAATATAATAGAGAGGGGTTTAGCAACCTCATCTGCCAGTTCTCTCAGCACCCGTGGGTGTAACCCGTCGGGTCCCATGGACTTGAACACTTTCAGGTTCTTCAGATGATCACGAACCTGATCTGCACTTACAATGGGCAGTTCTTCCTCCCTGTCCCTGGCTTTGACTTCCATAACATCAGGAGTGTGGCTAGAGGCCCTTGCAGTGAAGACTGAGGTAAAGAAGTTATTAAGTACCTCAGCCTTTTCCTCATCACAGGTGACCATGTCACCATTTTCTTTTCTGAGGGGGCCCACACCTTCCCTAGTCTTCTTCTTCCCATTAATATACCTGTAAAAGTTCTTAGTATTCCCTTTAATCTCCCTGGCTAGATTCAACTCAAACTCTGCTTTGGCTTTCCTGACCAGGACTCTTGCTGCTCGGGCAGCTTCCTTGTATTCCCCCTGTTCTACCTGTCCTTCCCTCCACTTCCTGTAGAGTTTCCTTTTAAGTAACAGTGTGTCCAGTAGCTCCTTGCCCATCCAGGCAGGCCTCCTAGCATTCTTACCTGCTTTTCTCTTTGTTGGTACACAGAGCTCCTGGACACAGAGGAGGTGGTCCTTGAATACTGACCAGCTGTCCTGGGTCCCTCTTCCCTCCAGGGCTTTGTCCCATGACACTTTGGCTAGCAGATCCCTGAAGCGATCAAAATCTGCATGCCTAAAGTCTAGGGTCATGAGCTTGGAATACTTCCTCCTGATTGCCCTGAGGATGTTAAATTCAACTGCTTCATGGTCACTGCAGCCAAGGCCGTCTATGAGCCTCACATTGCTTACCAGCCCTTCCCTGTTGGTGAGAACAAGGTCCAGCATAGCACCATTTCTTGTTGGTTCCTCCACCATTTGGAGGAGGAAGTTGTCTTCTATGCAGTCCAGGAACATCCTGGATTGCTGGTGCCTTGCTGTGTTGTCCCTCCAGCAGATGTCCGGGTGGTTGAAATCACCCATGAGGACCAGGGCTTGTGACCTGGAAGCTGCTTCTATTTGCCTATGGAGGGCCTCATCTGCTTGGATCTGCTGGTCAGGTGGCCTGTAGGAGACCCCCACAGTAATATCTTCTTCCCCTGTCCTGCCTTTAATTTTGACCCATACACTCTCAACTAGCTTATCATCCCTCCCCAGTTGGAGCTCCACTGATTCCAACTGGCTATTGACATAGAGGGCAACACCTCCTCCTCTCCTTCCCTGCCTATCCTTCCTAAAGAGTTTATACCCATCTATGCCTACATCCCAGTCATGGGATGTAGGCATATTTCTGTTTGAAATGTTTTCTCTTCCTGACAATGAGGCTTCAATTAAAAAAAAGTAAACTAAAAATGAACTACTTTATAGTAAAAGGTGCTGTAGAAAACTTACATGTAGCTGTACAAGGGGGAAAAAAAAAAGATTCTGGGATTTCCTCTGAATCACAGAATCATACAATGGTCTGGGTTGGAAGGGACCTCCCAACGGCCATCTAGTCCAACCCCCTCTGCAGTAAGCAGGGACATCCTCAACTAGATGAGGCTGCCCAAAGCCCTCTCAAGCCTCACTTTAAAAATCTCCAGAGAAGGGGCCTCAACCACCTCCCTGGGCAGCCTGTTCCAGTGTTCACCACCCTCATAGTAAAGAGCTTGCTCCTGACATCCAACCTCAACCTGCTCTTCTCTAGTTTGAAGCCATTGCCCCTTGTCCTGTCCCCACAGGCCTTTGTAAACACTCTCTCTCCATCCTTCTTGTAGGTCCCCTTCAGCTACTGGAAGGCTGCTATTAGGTCTCTCCAGGGCCTCCTCTTCTCCAGGCTTCAGCTCCTTCAGCCTGTCCTTGTAGCAGAGGTGCTCCAACTCCTTGATCATTTTCATGCTCATCCTCTGGACCCTCTCCATCAGGTTCATGTCCTTCTTGTATTGAGGTCTGTGGTAGTTTTAGGCTATGCCTGTAAAAGCAGCTGCAGATTTTGAGCAGAAAAGTAGAAAGATATAAATAAGTCACTATAGGGTTTAAAAAGGAAAACAAAAGATTACTCTAAACACATTCATTGGATAAATGTCTGGGATAAAAGAAGCTGTATCATAGCCAATTCTTCACATTTCATTTCACATTTCCCCATTCCTTTTCTCTTCTGATCTTGGCTGTTACTGCTTTGCTTGTGAGATAACGTGCTTCTGGCTGGCCTTGGGATAAGTCTGACCCACTGCTTTCTCTCAACTCCTTTCTCTCTCTTGGGAGAGGGGGTGGGGGGCAGCAGAACAGGCTTCTCTGCTCTTTTGACCGGGGTGGGGTTCATGTTGTTAGCTAATTGTAAATATCTGTATAACACTGTAAAAATTGTGTAGTTTGTACATAATCATTGCATTCCATTGTAAAGCGTAGGTTTTGCTTGTAAGTACAGCTTCACTTCCTTCTGAGTTAGTCTGGCTGAAGTTAATGCTGGGGGGAAACTTCAACCCACCACAAGGGCTAATAGGAAAGACACTGAAATTCTCTCTGATCTCCAAGTAAGGGACAGAAATCTGAAATATGTCAGGAACAAATGGCATCCATTTGTCTGAAGTCAGGAAAAAAAATCCATCCCTAAGCATGCCTATAACACATCAGCCTGGAGAAACCAGTGGCTTGCCATAAACTCCAGAAGGCTCTCAACCAAATGCTGCAAGGTATTGTCAAATAATGGGCACAGATAGCAAAGAGGAAAAATATCATTCAAGTTAATGGGCACACCTGGAGAGTCTTCTCTCTGCCAAGAGTTGCTATTTTTTATTCTTTTTCTTTTTTGTTAAAAAAATGGCCCTTCACTGGACACCTTCCAGCACCTCCAGATCCTTCCTGTAACTTTAACCCTTTAAAACCAGCAAGGGGGACTTCATTGGCATTCAACAAGTCCAAGTGCCGAGTGCTGCACTTTGGCTACAGTAATCCCATGCAGAGCTACAGAGTGGCTGGAGAGCTCCCAAACAAAGAGGGACCTGGGGGTGCTGATCGACAGCCACCTAAACATGAGCCAGCAGTGTGCCCAGGTGGCCAAGAGGGCCAATGGCATCCTGGCCTGCATTAGGAATAGTGTGGCCAGCAGGAGCAGGGAGGTCATTGTGCCCCTGTACTCTGCTTTGGTTAGGCTGCACCTTGAGTCCTGTGTCCAGTTCTGGGCCCCTCAGTTTAAGGGGGACATCGAAACACTTGAACATGTCCAGAGAAGGGCAACAAGGCTGGGGAGAGGCCTTGAACACAAGCCCTATGAGGAGAGGCTGAGGGAGCTGGGATTGTTTAGCCTGGAGAAGAGGAGGCTCATGGGTGACCTCATTGCCCTCTACAACTACCTGAAGGGTGGTTGTAGCTGGGAAGGGGTTGGTCTCTTCTCCCAGACAACTAGCACCAGAACAAGAGGACACAGTCTCAAGCTGTGCCAGGGGAGGTTTAGACTCGAGGTGAGGAGGAAGTTCTTCACTGAGCGAGTCGTTGGTCATTGGAACGGGTTGCCCAGGGAGGTGGTTGAGTCATTGACCCTGGAGGCATTCAAGAGGAGATTGGACGTGGCACTTGGTGCCATGGTCTAGTCATGGGGTCTGTGTTGATAGGTTGGACTCAATGATCCTGGAGGTCCTTTCCAATCTTAGTTATACTGTGATACCCTTGGCAAATACTAAACACATCTCTGCACGCATCAGAGCATTAAAGAAATTACTTTTAAAGCTCAGTAAAAGAAGGAAAGATTTGCCCAGGTCTAAGTTCAGAGTTGTTTAAAGATTTTAGTGGTAGCTCTGTGTTTGGCCTGGCTTTGGAGTCAGAGTTACTTTACACCAGCCAGAAGTTCCTTTAGGATGTATCAAACTGAGGCACCGACTGGTTTAAGGTTGCAGCCATAAGCATTTGTAATACATTGCTGTTTGCTTGGGGCTTGCTTTGTTGGGGTTTCTTCTTGGTTGTTGGTTTGGGGGAGGGTGGGGGGTGTTGTTTGGTTGGTTTGGTTTTTTTTTAATTGTTGTGAGTTTGGGGTTTTTTGTTGTTTGGTTTTGGGTTGTTTTTGTTGGGGTTTTGGGTTTTGTTTGGTGATCTTTTTGGTGTTTTTATTTCATTTGGGTTTGGGTTGTTGTGGGTTTTTTTGGTTCAACTCTCCTGACTTAACCTTTCCAAAACTGAATAGGAAGAATTTTTTATGACCTGAAGATGATTTTTTTGGTTCATTTTTTTTCGGTGAAGGTTGTGCCAAGCTTGGGAATAAGTTTACTTACAAGATTAGGCTCATCAGTGTACCTGGCTGAGGCACTGCAGACACTGGACAGGTGCCTGGTGACCTGCAGCCATGCTCCCTGACAGATCTGTACATGGCCACAGGCAAGACTGTAAAAAGTAGAGCACAGAATTCCCAGAGAACAGAGACAGAAGTGAAGAACAGCACCTTGGGGAGAACAGGCATCACCCAGAGTGGACAAGGAGCTGTGGTCAGCCTCAGTACTTACCACAGGGATTCTCTGGGTCTGTGAAGTGCTTCACACTCTTTCAGGGGTGAGCTTTGAAGTTTCTTCTCACTGTTAAAGAGGTTTTCTGCTCTGGGGATTCCATTATTGGAAGGTGTCTCCTGCAGGAGCTGTTCATTATCCATCCCTCAGTACCCTCTACAAGATCTCCCTATCAGCTGTTACCTATTGGCAGCTCTTCCACAGAGTGTAAGGAGAATGGGGAGGAAGCCATTCCCTGTCCAAGATCATCTGCCCATGTCCTGATCATCAGAATGACCTGAGGGCAAACTGCTCTGATGGAGAATACAGGATGACAGAATTCAGTATGGTGGAGAAACATTTCCCATCCGTTTTTATTAATCTAAACTCTCTTATTAGAGCAGACTCCAGGGGCCTCAGGTAAAAACAGTGTAATTAGCAAAATATCATCTGACTGAACAGCTCCTGCTCCTCCACCACCACTCCTGCATCCATCCCAGAGCCAGGGGCAAGATCCTTCACCAGTCAAAACACCACCCAGAGGAGCTCAGCCCCAGTAAGGAGCCCCAGCCAGCACCTGTGGATGGTATTGGAGGAGTCATCAATCATTGCCCTAACAACCGGGGGGCCACCAGGCCCCCCGGCCTTTGTTGTCACCACCACCATCACCCAGTGCGCACCATGGGCACTCACCAGAGATGAGAGGAGGATCCTCAGCCCAGATGGGCTCAGCTAGGGGCTTCTGCCTTTCCTGGGGAGGATTATAAAGGGGAGTGGGTGGGGAGGGCAAAGTGGCCACACCTGGGGTGGGAGGAGACTCCAACAGAGCCCAGGTGATCTGGGTTTGAGGGGAAAAAGGGGCAGGTGAGGGACTTCTGGGGTATCAGGGAGTGATAGGACTGGGGGGAATGGAAAAAAAATAGAAATGGATAGATTCAGGTTGGATGATAGGAAGAAGTTCTTCCCTATGAGGATAGTGAGACATTGGCATAGGTTACCCAGGGAGGTGGTGGAAGCCTCATCCCTGGAGGTTTTTAAAGCCAGGCTGGATGTGGCTCTGAGCACCGTGCTCTAGTGTGGGGTGTCCCTGCCCATGGCAGGGGGGTTGGAACTAGATGATCCTTGAGGTCCCTTCCAACCCAAACAATTCTATGATTCTAAAACAACTTTGCAGTTTAGGCTGGATGTGAGGAAGAAATTCTTCACAGACAGAGATTGGCCATTGGAATGGGCTGCCCAGGGAGGTGGTGGAGTCACCATCCCTGGAAGTGTTTAAAATAAGGCTAGATGAGGCACTCAGCGCCATGGTGGGCTGGACTCGGTGATCTTGAAGGTCTTTTCCAACCTGGTTAATTCTGTGACTCTGTGATTCTCTGAACTCTGTTGCTAGCACTGATCAAAGTCAAAACAGTTGAACACTCAGTAAAATCCTGCAAGATTTTTACTTTCACTCAGGTATGAGTTAAAAAATTACATCTGAATGAGTAAATAGCTGGTATGTAGGCAACACACCAGGTCTTGTGTCAGGATTAAAAACAAACAAACAAACAAGCCCCAATGTTTGCTAGAAACCCTTTAGGAGGTCTCTGCAGAAAGCTCTGATTTTTGAGCCTGGGTGACACCAAGCAAGCTGTTGATCCTGCAGATTTTCAGGTATGTGCTGAGCTTTGTGCACGCAAGCAGTCAGGTTGAAATCATCAGGGCCAGCAAAATAAACACGCATTCTTTCCCAGATGCAAGGAGAAAGCAAAGACAACAGGAATAAAACAAAGCCTGCGCATGTGCTTGCAGGAATGAGATACCTTGGTGACCCATCTGGACTTCCTCAATTTCCATCCTCACAAAAAATACCTTTGCAAATACTTTTGGTGTAACCATCTCCCATGGACTCCCACTGGCCTCAGCGGGTTGGCCACATTTACCATCAGCAGAGCCCACCACATTTCTGTGGATTCTCACATGAGGAAGACCACTATTGTGCTTTCTTAAACGCCAGCATTTAAGGACCATGTAATTCAAATCGTAATAACACTCAGAGGGGGCTCTTGCTCTTCACAGTGCAATTAACTGAGGGTTTCAGACCACAGCTGTTTTTAGAGTTCTCAGAGGTCAAGAGGAATGTTACGTGTGGGAACGATTATAGCGCTGTGATTTACAGTCCTCTTCACAGTCAGTGGCCTCGCTCCTCTCCGAGTAATTATTCAGTGCCAGCGGAGGCTGCAGAGAAGCTGGCAGCACAGACCTACGCAAGAAGTGCCCTGCTCTTCAGCAGTGATTCACTCTCCCAGCACAGAAAGTCTTCAGAGAAACCTGTTGCAGCCTTCTTCAGCCAGAAAGAAGGGCTGCCCCCTTCCTTCGCCCTCCAGGCTCCCCTGGCCTCTCGTGTCAGGGATGCCAGGAGACCCCTCAGTCGCTATGGCAGGCTTGGAACTTCAGCAGCAGCATTCTCAGATATACCCAAACCCCTTACACACCCACAGGATAACACAGTGCCTGCCAAACCACTGCACACCCAAACTGACCCCTGCCCCACCGCAGACACTCTGTCTCCTCCAAGGTCACATGTCACCCAGTGCACCAGTGAGGGGGGACTGCAGGAAGCTCTGGCACCAGAGGCAAGTCCCACTTGCTACTCATCCTGCCACCAGGTCCTCCAACCACACAGAGCCCAGGCAGCACCAGCCAATGCAGTGAGCTTGGGCACAGCACTACATGCACAGGCCTGACACCGTTCTGTCACCTGCAAGACTGCTGCTCCCCATACTCCCTGTTCTGGCCAAGCCCTCTCCACCCACCCCTGAACCTAAGCTGTAAATCCAAGGTGCAGCAGAGACAAGCCCATCTGGTGCTGCTGTCTCAATTCAGGCAGGCACCAGCCACCTTGTGTGAGAATGCACCTCCCAGCACATGGAGATCCCAGGTATAGAATCACTTAAGTTGGAAAAGACCTTCAATATCACCCAGCCAAGCCAAACCAAAGCGATGCACTTGTGTCTTGGGGATGGAGAAGGAAGTACATATGAGGATCCATGAAGTGATTCCAGCTCTGGTCTACC
The DNA here is from genome assembly GCF_026170545.1 of Melanerpes formicivorus. Classification (NCBI taxonomy): domain Eukaryota; kingdom Metazoa; phylum Chordata; class Aves; order Piciformes; family Picidae; genus Melanerpes; species Melanerpes formicivorus. The sequence goes on along the minus strand of NW_027142363.1, from coordinate 12,394,317 downwards.
CATTCACCAGCACCTGTGACACATATGATCTGTGCCACAGGCCACCTGCCCACACTTCATTGTGGCTTGTGTTGCAGTTTAACCTGTGACAGGCAGCTAAAGACCACACAGCCATTCGCTCACTTGCCCCAAATGGGATGGGGAAAAGAATTGGAAAAAAAGGTAAAACTCATGGCTTGAGATAAAGACAGTTTAATAGGTCAGAAAAAGAAGGAAAATATGCTATAAGAATGTCCAAAACAAGTGATGTACAATGCAATTGCTCACCATCCACTGCCCAAACAGTAGGCTGCCTCCCCCAGCCAACTCCCTCCAGTTTTTTTGGCTCAAAGTGATGTCAGATGGCATGGAATATCCCTTTGAGTCAGTTGTCCTGGCTGTGTCCCCTCCCAGCTTCTTGTGCACACCCAGCCTGCAAAGGCCTTGACTTAATATGAACACTAAAATATCAGTGTGTTGTCAACATTGTTCTCATCCTAATTCCAAAGCACAGCACTGTACCAGCTCACACTCCCACCCAGTTTAGTGTCACTTGCAAACTTTCCAAGGGTGCACTCAATTCCCTCATCACTGATAAGGACAACCCCAAATACACACACACCTTTTAAAGTCAAATCGTGGGCCCACCACTCAGCAATCGATGCTCCCTTTGCAATTCTTTAAGCAGATCTATCCCAGCAGCTCTGCCAGTGTATCCAGCTGAGAGGGAAACCCTCCACAGCTCTCTATCCACAAAGTCACTTTTTAGCAAACCTTAACAAGAGTGCCAGAGCAAGTCTGTAATGATGTCTCTGTGCATGTGGAACATGGAAGAGCCACTGCTTCAAAGCAGAGGCAGCTGCTACTGACCTGGAGGACAGTCAGTGTAGAAACCTCTGGGTGAAAACCCTTGAGAATGAGTAGCTGAGAGTGACCCAACATAGCACTCCCCCTCGGATGCTCACCTTACAGCTCAGGCTGCATCCTGCCTAACAAAGTCTCAGGGTCTGGAACTTCTCCAAAACTACTTTTCCAGACCAAGATTATGCAGATTTTCCTTTCTGATAATTGTTCTCCTTTCCCTGGCAGGAATCCTAAGGTCTCCTACTGCAGCTCAGATGAACCTGACCAGAATGGTGAGTGCACTAGCTCTTTTTCTGTTGTTGTTGTTTATTTCATTTATGTTTTCCCTTTTGGCTGGGTTTAGTTATTATGTAATTTGTTTTTTTCATCAATATAGGGGAGGACATTATCTATAGGGGAGGACATTATTTATAGGAGATTACAAGGATTACTGAAGCAAACCTTTTGCACTTTCTAGTGACTGGTACAAATTGCAATATCCAGTCCTGCCTCATAGTTAGCAAGTTGGAGGATCAAACAGTTTTGGTTTGCTTCCTCTCCAGCATGCTGACGCAGCACAAGTCTTGTGTCCACACTTGGAGCACGCTGAGCACTGACCTATACCCACCAGCTGCTTCCAGCACTCCTCTGTGCAAACACACTGATTGCTTCAGGGCACTTTGGTTTTCTCTCTCTCCAACATTCCTACATGTCTCTATGACCTGTACTTAGTGTGGGTCCCTTCAGTGTCTCCACAAGGACCTTCTACTCCTTTGACACCCTTCTCCATCACATTTTTCACCCAGTGTGGTCTGTTATGACCATGGCTGCAGCCACTCATTGCTGGAAGAGATGCTTGGCCCCATTCACCCTTTTACTCCATTGCTGTGGCTCCTAGAACTTGCAAGGTGCCTACCTCCTTGTCATTTAATGAGTGAATATATTACTTTCATGACATTCCCACTCACTGAGCAAGAGAATGGGAATGATGGCTGTGCATAATAAGATAATAAACATCCTGCTCTTTACGTTTTCCTCAGTCATATATCTCCCAGGTAGCAATGCACACAGATGGAACAGACTATATATGCTTGTCACATACAAAAAACAGTGAAGAAAACAGCCTGCAAGAACACTGAGTATGCAACAAGCCTTCTCCACCCTGCCTCACCCCACTGCTGCTGCTTCTAAGGTGAATTGTAAAGGGAAACTCAAAATTAAAGGCTTTTTCTCCCTGCAAGTAAATTTCATGTCAGGCCTTAGCAGAAAACTGAGATGAAGTTACCTCATTGCTACAGTCAGAAGCTCCATGAGTGCTCCAAGGTGCACCAACCAGCCCTTGCATGAAGGCATCATGTGAGTCTTTATCAACAAAAAGTTCAAAAGTCTGCAAATCCTGCCAAGGTGACTTAAGGATTCTGCTTGGGAGAGTGCCTCACAGTGTCAGGAAACTTCTGCTCCTACAGAACTCAGCCAGAGGTCTCTTACGGATTCAGTGAAGCAACACTATCCCCCCCAAAGTATCCTCAAGATAAACATGTTGAAGATTTTAATGAGGCAAATTTTCTCTGTGCCAGTTCACATTCTCCAAACAAGGGTGACTTGGCAGCCTAAGCACAATGCGAAAATAACAGGGACAAAAACTCTCCCAGGTTTACAGTGAGCATTATCTCCCATTAAAAACACTTTTAGGAGGCAACCTTGAATACTCCAGAACTCGAATCTGTCAATGCATCACTCCCCCTCTTAACCAGCATTCAATAAGCAGTGACTCTCCCACTCCTCCGCAGCAAAGCACAAATAGCTGTGCAAAGAGGAGCAGCATTAGCCTAAGGTAGTCCACCAGCTGCAGCCTGTGTGTTTTTAAAGGTCTGTTGAAGTAGCTCTAAGGAAGCAACACATTACATAGGTCACAGGGAGCAACACGCTTTTAATCTTCCTTTCGTGCAGCAGTTGAGAAAACGTGTTTGGCTCCACATCAATTCTCATTTCCATCCTATCTGAACCTCAGAATTCTAGAAAAGGACACAATAATTATTCCCTTTTAAAATTCTCTTGTTCAGTTTTAGTGGGTGGAGGGACACAGCACCAGCCTTAATGAATTTATCAGGCTTCTCATTTGCTATAGCTGTGTTTTTCTGAGAGCTCTTCAGGCAAATGCTGTGTCAAAATCATGCCAGCAACAAAGTTTGAAAGAAGTGAATCATAAAATCCAAAAGGCCAATAAAAAGAAGCTCTCATCTTAAGCAATACTCATGATTTTAAAACTCATAATTACGTGGCAAATATCTGGGGGGTTGGCCTTATGATGCTTGAACATTTATGCTGTAGACGCTGGCAGTGCTGGACAGATCCTAGGAGCCTCCCTGAGCAAAAATAATGTGTGGCAGACTGGTCAAGTCTGAACAGAAATTTCTGTGACTCCAACAGGGCTGCTTTATATCTCAAAGTCTTCCTTCATAACTTCTACAGGCCTGTCAGTCTGACTTCAGTGCTGGGGAAGGTTATGGAGCACATGATCTTGAGTGCCATTAAGCAGCATGTACAGTCATGTATGCACAAGCATATACAAGCAGGCAATCAAGCCCAGTCAGCACAGGTTCATGAAGGGCAGGTCCTGCTTGGCTAACTTGATCTCCTATGGCAAGGTCACCTGCCCAGTGGCTGAGGGAAACTACGTGGATGTTGTCTACATTTAGTAAAGCCTTTGACACTGTTTCCCACGGCATTCTGCTAGAGAAACTAGCTGCTCATGGCTTGTAAAAATGTACTCTTCACTGGGTAAAAAAATTGGCTGTATGGCCAGGCCCAAAAAGTGGTGGCGAATGGGCTTCAATCCAGTTGGCAGCTGGTTGCAAGTGGTATTTCCCAGGGCTCTGCACTGCAGCCAGTTCTGTTTAATATCTTAATCAATTATTTGAGTGAGGGAATCAAGAGCACCTTATGTTTGCAGATGACACCAAACTGGTTAGCACTGTTGGTCTGCTTGAGAATAGGAAGGCTCCAGAGAGGGATCTGGACAGTGGTATGAGGTTCAATAAGGCCACGTGCCAGGTCTTACACCTGGGTCACAGCAACTCCATGCAATACTACAGGCTTGGAGAAGAGTGGCTGGAAAGCTGACATGTAGCAAAGGACAGGGTGTGGTGTTGGTCAACAGTTGCTTGAATACAAACCAGCAGCATGCCCAGGTGGCCAAGAAGGCAAACAGCATCCTGGTCTGAATGACAAATACTGTGGCCAGCAGAAGTAAAGAAGTGATTATGCCCTTGTAGTTGACACTGGTGAGGTTGGACCTTGAACCCTGTGTTCAATTTTGGACGCCTCAGTAAAATAAAAACATTGAGGTGCTAGAACATGCCCAGAGAAAGGCAACACAGCCAGTAACAAGGCTGAAGAACAAGCATTATGAAGAGCGGCTGAGGGAACTGGGGCTATTTAGCCTGGAGGAAAGGACACTCAGGGAAGACCTTATCACTCTCTACAGCTACCTGAAAGGAGGCAGAGTTTGGTCTCCTCCCCCAACAAGTGATAAAACAAGAGGAAACAGCCTCACATTGCACTAAGAGAAGTTTAGATTGGATACCAGGGAAAACTCCTGCGCCAAAAGGGATGCCAAGCCTTGCAACAGGCTGCCCGCGGAAGTGGTTGAGTCACCATCCCTGGAAGTATTTAAAAGGCATGTAGGTGAGGTGCTGAGGAACATGGTTTAGTGGTGGACTTGGCAGTGCAAGTTTAAGTTGGACTGGGTGGTCTTGAAAGTCTTTTCCAACCTAAACAGTTCCATGATTCTATGATTCTATAACAGTATGTTAACTTACTAAACAGAAACAATCCCCTGAAGTGACAGGTGATGTGCTTCAGTGCTCCCAGCCTAGCTTCAACAGGAGGAGCAGATGAGTCATGTCGACTGTTGTCATTCTAACTGCTCCTTGGATGCTTTCCAAACCAGTACCTCTCTGCACCCCTAGCTCAGGCTTGCAGCTCCAACAGTTCACTTCAAAGTAGCTGTGCAGCAGCAAAATTCTTTTCAGAGTCCCATTAAAACACTTAGCAACAACTCATGCTCTGCTGCAATTGAGCATCCCAAAGTTCTTTAAGCTACAAACAAAGAGGATTTTGACAGACTAGTCAGATGTATGGAAGATATGCTCTTGGTCCATGGAGCACATTACTGCATACACAAACCTCCTGGGGTGAAGGCAGTGGCCACAGAGACTGCTTTGCAAGCAGAGTGCTGAGTGCTTTGATGATGCTGAGCCCTCAGAATGCTGAATAAACCTCCAGAATGAAAGATTCAGCTGAGAAAGAGAAACAAGATCAGGATAAAGGAGCGACTGAAGACATATCCAAGATCTTCACCACAAAACCAGTTGTGCTTATTTGTTTGCTGAAGGTTAAGACAGAGAAGAGAACATTTCAGAGCCAGGAGAACTGCCAGTTGTTATTTTATTACTTGCCCAACTCTGTATGTCCACAATCCACAAACAAGAAAACCAAAGTATCTAGGAGCATAAAACTACTTATTTTATACACTTGGGAACATAATCTAAGGAAGGGTTGAAGAGCTTCACCATCCAATTCTTTGGTAAACAAAACTAAAATACTGGTGTTCAATCTGTTTAGGGCTTTGGGAATGCCAAGAGAGTTGGACATTTTAGGTATTTGGCCATGGTTTGGCTGCAGAGACTCTTCTGGCTCTCCAGCCACACTGTAGTGCCCTGAAATTTTCTTCTTGGAGATCAAGTCGGTCACAGCCCAGTGGGACAAACGGGCTATCGATGATCAAATAGGCAAGCACATCTGAAAGCCTTGCTGATGTTTCCCTTCCTCTGCAGGGAGAATTTACAATCATTCAGGGTACAGCCACTTGCCTTCTTCCATGGCACAACTCAAACTTTTTGCTCAAACCCACAACTGGTGCAGTCTTCTGATACACTCCAGTGTCCATTCCCACATTTACAGCCATGGAGAGAGAAGGCTCACACTGTTATGTATTAGCTTCCCAAAATAGCTAACTACCAGTCCGGGTGGCTGACCGGGGCTAAACAAATTGCAACCCAAGACTCCTTCCTTAGCCTCTCCCACCCCACCCCCTATTAAAACAAAACAAAAACTAAGAAGTTCTTATTAGAAACTATCAATTATGAAGGAAACAGTACATCCAGCTGAGAGCCAGCTATTCAGCAGCTCTTTTATAAATACATGGGGCTGCTGAGAAGGCACCAGTGCTTATGTAACCACAGACCAGTCCATGGCTCTGCTTCTGGCTACTTGTTTCACTGGTGAGTCTTTCTATCCCAAAGGTAGAGAAGACTTTCTGCTACTCCTTTCTGCACAGTCAGTACCTCAGAAAACGGGATCAGCTGCAGCTCCAAGATGCACTACTGCCAATATGGTCTTTGGATGAACTGGACCCAGAAGCCCAAGTCTTCTCTTGACGTCCTATGAGCCCTATGAGGAGAGGCTGTGGGAACTGGGATTGTTTAGCCTGGTGTGACAGTTTTAGGCTGTGCCTTTAAGGAAAGGGCAGCTACTGAACACTCTAGCTGAATGTTTTGGTGTAAAAAAAAAGGAAAGCAAAGATAATTCTAAATGAATTTTATTGGTAGATCAGTAGAAATGTATCTTTAAGGATTTTAGCTGGAGTTCAGTCGGTGCAGCTGTCTTTCTGGTCTGTTCTTGGTGGTGCTGAGCTTGGACTAATGAGATAAGAAAACTAACTTTTTCTCCCTGCTTTGAGCTAACAGAATTTCCCTTAATATCCATTTTCTCTCTTTAATCCTTTTTGGGAAAAAAAGGAGGAAGGGGGTAAAGGGGGTTCTGGGGGGAACCCTCCTCCATCAGGAGGGAGTTTTCTGTGTTATGTTCTTTCCTGTGTATTTTTGTATATACTGTAAATACTGTATATTTTGTATATATTCATTGCAGTTCATTCTGCTTGTAAAAATACAGCCTTTCAGTTTGCTTCTCTGACTGAGTTAGCTGTGGGGCAGGAGAACTGAACTTTTCTCACTACCACACCTGGAGAAGAGGAGGCTCAGGGGAGACCTTATTGCTGTCTACAACAACCTCAAGGGTGGTTGTAGCCAGGAGGGGGTTGATCTCTTCTCCCAGGCAACCAGCACTAGAACGAGAGGACACAGTCTCAAGCTGCAACAGGGGAAGTTTAGGCTTGAGGTGAGGAGAAAGTTCTTCACAGAGAGAGTTGTTAGCCATTGTAATGGGCTGCCCAGTCACTGCTCCTGGAGGTGTTCAAGAGGAGATTGGATGTGGCACTTGGTGCCGTGGCCTAGTAGAATAAAACCTTTATTAGAATAAACCAAACCAGGTTGGAAGAGACCTTCAAGATCATCGTGTCCAACCCATCAACCAATCCAACCCACCCAAACAGCTAACCCATGGCACCAAGCACCCCATCAAGTCTCCTTCTGAACACCTTCAATGACGACGACTCCACCACCTCCCCGGGCAGCCCATTCCAATGGGCAATCACTCTCTCTGTATAGAACTTCCTCCTAACATCCAACCTGAACCTCCCCTGGTGCAGCCTGAGACTGTGTCCTCTTGTTCTGGTACTGGCTGCCTGGGAGAAGAGACCATCATCAGCCTGTCTACAACCTCCCTTCAGGTAGTTGTAGAGAGTGATAAGGTCACCCCTGAGTCTCCTCTTCTCCAGGCTGAGCAACCCCAGCTCCCTCAGCCTCTCCTCGTAGGGCTTGTGTTCCAAACCCCTCACCAACTTTGTTGCTCTTCTCTGGACTCGTTCCAGCAAGTCAACCTCCTTCCTAAACTGAGGGGCCCAGAACTGGACACAGTACTCGAGGTGTGGCCTAACCAGTGCAGTGTACAGGGGCAGAATGACCTCCCTGCTCCTGCTGGCCACACTGTTCTTGATGCAGGCCAGGATGCCATTGGCCCTCTTGGCTGCCTGGGCACACTGCAGGCTCATGTTAAGCCTACCATCAACCAGCACCCCCAGGTCCCTCTCTGCCTGGCTGCTCTCCAGGCATGAGGTCTTGGGTGACAGGTTGGACTCGATGATCTTTGAGGTCTTTTCCAACCTTGTTGATTATATGATTAATCTTCTGTTAAAATTAGGAATGAGCCCCACAGAAACGAGGAGCATGAACATCTGACTGACCAAAGATTCTAATTCCTCTAATGAGCATCCAGAATTTTCCTAGTGAATGCAGGCATCAAATTAGAAAGTGGAACAAATTAATTGCAAAATTTAATACTACACTAAAGGAAATTGAATAAAGTCAAACTCTGTTCACAACCTTGGTCATTTTGTGATGCTGAAAAAACACATATTCTCCTTTCTACTCAGATGAAATCTAGGGCCCACAGTCCTAGCCAAAGGCAAAGTGACTTTAAAGTGCGTTTTACTTTACTCTCCATTTAAGAAAACTTCTGAGAAACAGAATTCTAAAGCATGCTTGAAATGATTCCATATCTCCGTTTGTAACTCGTGCTTTTTTATCCCACAAATCTGCATTTTTCAGTAGCCCATCAGAAAGGGCAGCTCAGGAAGCCGAACTCATGGCTTAGTTGCAAACCTGTGGCTGCTCCTGGCTCAGCTCACACTCATGGGGGAGGGTCTGTCCTGGAAGCAAGAAGTTGGTGAAGTGTTTGGAACACAAGCCCTATGAGGACAGACTGGGGGAGCTGGGGTTGCTCAGCCTGGAGAAGAGGAGACTCAGGGGTGACCTTATCACTCTCTACAACTACCTGAAGGGAGGTTGTAGACAGGCTGATGATGGTCTCTTCTCCCAGGCAGCCAGTACCAGAACAAGAGGACACAGTCTCAGGCTGCGCCAGGGGAGGTTCAGGTTGGATATTAGGAAGAAGTTCTATACAGAAAGAGTGATTGCCCATTGGAATGGGCTGCCCAGGGAGGTGGTGGAGTCGCCATCATTGGAGGTGTTCAGGAGGAGACTTGATGGGGTGCTTGGTGCCATGGGTTAGCAGTTTGGGTGGGTTGGATTGGTTGATGGGTTGGACACGATGATCTTGAAGGTCTCTTCCAACCTGGTTTGGTTTATTCTAAAAAATAAATTCTAAATAAATCATTGATAAGCAAAGCTCTGCCTGGAGCAGGCACCAGTGCACACCACAAAACTGGCAGTAACTGTGGTTTTTAAAAATCCAAAACCCACACCCAATATAAATCCAGCTTCAGTAAGCATGCAGCCCATGCTTTCTATTCTCCCAACATTTTTTCCCAGGAAAGAAGAGACAGAATGTGACAATATTCTCTTAAAAGTTAAAACCGAGGGTGGGGGAAAGGAAGAATACAAAAACCCCAAACAAAAACAAAACAACAAGAGCCAACCAACCAACAACCCCCAACAGAAACCCACAAACATTCACATCTCCTAAATAAAAGAGCTACAGGAAGAAAATTTCCTCTTCCATTTCTCTAATTCACTTTTTCATCTGAAAAAGAAGGTACTGAAGAAAATGATGCTTTCTTTTCCCCTGAAGTTCTGCATCCAAGGTAAAAATAGCATCCCTCAAAACAAAACCCACAACACAAAACCCAAACAAAGCCAACCAACCAAAATAAACCAACCAAACCAACCCCAAACAAAACCAACCATGCAAAGGTGAGACCAACTCATGATGAAACAGCGTGCTGAAGTGTAGTCACACCAGCAAGACCTTGACTTCTGGGCTGGCCTTGCCTTTGGCAACACACAAAGCTGGAGTGCCAGAGGAGGCAGCTTCTGGATGAAGCTCATTCAAGTAAAGAATATCCTCTTTGCATAACAACACATCCATGTCAGCTACAGAAATAACAACACACACACATTCCTTCAGAACCAGAAATGGCCAGCGAGAATAGAATAGAATAGAATAGAATAGAACCGAACCAGACCAGGTTGGAAGAGACTTTTGAGATCATCACGTCCAACACCATCTAATCAACTAAACCATGGCACCAAGCACCCCATCAAGTCTCCTCCTAAACAACTCCAGTGATGGCGACTCCACCACCTCCCTGGGCAGCACATTCCAATGGGCAATCACTCTCTCTATGAATAATTTCTTCCTAGCATCCAGTCTAAACCTCCCCTGGTGCAGCTTCAGACTGTGTCCTCTTGTTCTGGCACTGGTTGCATGGGAGAAGAGACCAACCCCCACCTGGCTACAATCTCCCTTCAGGTAGTTGAAGAGAACAATAAGGTCAGCCCTGAGCCTCCTCTTCTCCAGGCTAAGCAACCCCAGCTCCCTCAGCCTCATAGGGCTTGTGCTTCAAACCCCTGACCATCTTTGTTCTCCTTCTCTGGACATGTCTTCAGCAGCATGGGGGAAATACGAAGATCCTCTGGAAACTACTCAGTTTATGTTGGACCTGCAAGAGCCCTCACGACACTAATGTCATCTTCCACGTGTACTGCTTTTCCTTTGGTTTCCCCAAGAGCAAAAGAAAGACAAAATACACACTAAGGATTTTGTCCTGATGCTTTTTGCAGTTTTGACTGTGCATCTGCAGCTGGCTGATGGTAAAACAAAGCACCTTTTATTCTTCTGTCCATATATGAGCATGGTTACTCTCCACCCTGCCAGCTGGAAGTTTCTGGCCATTTCCATAGAGAGTGATCTTTTACCTGTACTTTGAAGGGAGTTACTACCTTAAAGAAAGAAGCATGACGTGGCTTTTGGAAACCTAAGTTATTTTTAATGCTTTTAAAGACAAAATGAGTCAAGTTTTGGTTTTAATCATGCTTTATTCCATTTTCCCAAACACAAGCAAAAAAAAAACCAAACCCACCCTCACCTCCAACAAATCAGAATACCTCCAACAAATCAGAAAACCTCCAACCAATCACATCCTATGCTCCCATATTTGTACTGCAGCCTCCCTGATCTCTCCTGTCAAGGCACGTATTCTGAAGTCATGTCTTTTTGGAGCAGGAGGCTATTTTTAGCAGTCTGACGCTGGATAAATCATCATCAAAGTAATGCTCTAAGAGAAAACTAAATCAATTCTCACACTTGCCAGATATGAAGATAAACATATAGATTAAGCCTATTCAAATGATGTTGAACAGAAGGAAACTTCAAACTTTACAGTAACTGAAGATAGTGTATTGTAACCACACAGGCAACACGGCCCAAACTGATCTTTGGCGGGCATTAGGTATCACAACTGTTTTCCAAAGCAGGAATAAAAAAGGTGGTAAAAAAAACCTTTCAACCATTCATATTCACTTCCTCCTGGCAATTAGTTTGTCTTCATAGTTGACTGGGTTTATGCCACTGCATTCTTCAGGCTTTGATACACGATGCTTTACAAAGGCAGGTCTAATTACATCGATATCACGTCCTAAGTGATCCATCATGGTTGACACGATCGAAGGCGGGGCCTCCAGGTCTATCAAAAAATACCTGCAAGGAAAGACACGCACAGTAAAAACCACAAAACAATACCTGTGCTGCAGCAACTTCCATTCAAGCAACTGCTTTGTGGGATTTCTCACATGAAACTTTGTAATTTTTCTCTTAAATTTTGGCACCAGAATGGTTTGAAATAAAAACTCAGTCGGCTCTTGATTTCAAACAGAAGTTCAAATGAAGCCGACTCAGCCCACACTTTCCTTTGTTGTACAGCACCGCTCACCCAAAGAGATGAAAGAGAGCTTACTCTTCTTGTACCTGCTCCATTCATTTCCACACCTTGATTTGAATAATCCTAAAATAAAGGTAGGGTGGCACATTCATTTCAGCTGCAACACACATCCCCCTCCAAACTCACAGCATTGTTTCTTTGGGGAAGAGACGCCAGTGTGAAACAAAACACTAGAGGCAATGCAGGTGCACTGCTCAGTGAGACGGATGCCCTAATGACAGAGGTACAAAGAACACAGAGCTACTGAATGCCACTGTCTGTACTGCTGGAGACTGTCCTCAGGTGCCTCAGTTGATGGAGACTGGGCTCAGTTAAGCAACAGGAGAGGAGCCTGAGGACTGGAGGAAAGTAAAAGTCACTCCAGTCTTCAAAAAAGGCAAGAAGGAGGAACCAGGTAACTACAGTCTGATCAGCCTCACCTCTGCTCCTGGAAAGGTGATGGAAAAACTTATCCATGGCACTGTCCCTGGGCATACCAAGGATAAGAAGGTCATTGGGAGTAACCTCATTAATGTTTAGAAATATGTGAAGGGCAAATGTTTATAAATATGTGAAGCCAGGCTCTTCTCAGTGATGTCTGACAACAGGACAAGGGACAATGGATGAAAGCTGCAGCACTGGAGGTTCCACAAGAACATAAGGAAAACCTTTTTCACTGTAAGGGTGACAGGGCACTGGAAGAAGCTACCCAGAGAGGTTGTGGAGTCTTCTTCACTGGAGACTTTCAAAACCCACCTGGGTGCATTCCTGTGTGACCTACTCTAGGCAATCCTGCTCTGGCAGCAGGGTTGGACTAGATGAACTTTTAAGGTCCCTTCAAACCCCTAATATTCTGTGATTTTAAGCTTATACACATAAAGGAACATTTCTTCTGTTAAAGTTCTGCTTCAGAGCTGAATGGAAATTTCAAAACAAAACCAACAGCAACAGCAAAAGAAACCCAAGGAGGTGAACTTATCCCAAGTTAGGCACATTGCTGATGTGAACATGGCTTACATTTTCAATCTGAAGGGTGGGAGCTGATGTCACATACATGCCATGCCCACTTGTGTAGTTGGCACTTGACAAGACACTGTCATGCTGACCTAGGTGGGACTGAAGAAGTCTTACTTTGCCATGTGCACAGCCTCTATTACTTGCACTGCTCCAGGGAAGCACTTTGTGTTCACTACATAGCTATCTTTGACCATCTATAATGAAAAAGTTGACCATGCCATTAATATCTTAGGTCAGCAAGGTTACTTCTGCAATAAACTCCTTTGCTGAAGAACTACACCTTGTACATGAGCTGAATTACAATTTTGCAAGAGGCTTATACAAATCCAGTACACCCAAACAAATGAAGAGGTCTACTGCACTTCATGAGCCCCATTTCAGACAAGGGACACAGCCACACACTGCACATCAACTAGACCCATTTCTTAACATAACACATACCTTAAATTCACTAGCAACATTATGTCTGCTTTCCCTCCAAGTTATGAGCAACCTACTACCAGCTATCATGCTAATGCAAAAACCAAGTGAGCCATGCCACTGGCCATCTCTCCTCCCTTGAAATGCTGTGAATGAACCAAGATGGTCAACGGAGAGCCAGAACAGTTCTTAATTGCTTTGTCTGCATTTGGGATCACACCAACCACAGTACAGTAAAAAGACATTGCAACTGTCTTAGAAATCCTACTGAAGAGAGCTAACCACTCACCTTGTTTGCAGGGACTACCAGTAATTTAAAGCCTAAATGTACAGCACTCCTCTTCCTGCCTATCTCATCATAATCTTTATACATCCTTTTATTAATGTGCCCCTTTCCTTGTAGTCCACTTACCAGTACAACCTGAAAGTGATAGCCCTTAAAATAGTCACGTTACCCAAACATAATCATGCCTCCCAGTTTGATTTAAACACTCTACCTAACACAGAGCAGTGGATTCTTACTAAATCAGCTTAACATGAGCATCACAATCCATTTCCATAAAGGTAATCTCAGAGGGTAAGTCACAAGTCACCAGGTTTAGAAGCTGAACTGGGAGTCTGAGGAGGAAATAGAGGAGATGAGGTCATGAACAACAGACACATTCACATTATTCACACTGCACAGGGTTCATTGTCATCCAACTAAATATGTTACATCCAAAATAATACACACAGTGAAGACCCAGTGGGCCAGAAATTACTCAAGGAGCACATGTTGGATTACTACACAGAGGTGGAACCCACTTGTAGAAAGCCTGGTGAAGATGCTTCTCCTTAGCCAGAGACATCCTAATCCAAAGCCCTTACACAGTCCTCTACTTAAATAGCCACAATAAGACTCTGAAGTCTCTTTGAGAAAGACCAGATTGAAGCACTGAATTCTTGAATGTGAAGGGTCTGATAGCAAAAAAAAAAAGTCTCCCTGAAGCCTATATTGCAGCAATAAGTCCTCTAGAAAAGATGCCCAGCTGGTGCTATCTGTGGCTGAGCATAGCTGATGCCAAGGGACCAATGCCAGGTCATGTCAGCAAGGGTGCTGCTCTTCTGACTGCAACAGGGCTGCTAGGAGCTAGAGGAATAACTTTCTTTGAGCAGGACATGGAGGAACACTGGTGAGGTCAGTCCTCCTTGCAAAACCTCACAGGCTTCAATGGGGAACAGGATTTGGCTTAATATAGTTGTAAGACTGAACTGCCTAGCGTTTTCTGGTCTCCAGAATTAAGAGGTGCCACCTGGTTAAAAGTTTAGGGAGAGAAACGGTTTTTAAGCTTGGATAATTCATTAGAAATACTGCCCAGCAACATCTGAAGGATGTACAGCCCTTAAAAAGGGCAAGTTGTATTTTCTGTTAAAGCTATTAAAAGCCACTGGTAAATTTAACAGATGACACTTCAACTCTTCTCCTTGGGAGGAAGCCTTCCAAATCGTCGCACAGTGGCAGCGAACCAAAAGGAAGATGGGGCAAGAATTTCTAGCTGGTCATCTACCCCCACTTCCATGGCCCATTCCCTCAGGAAGGGCACTCACTCCTATTCCCATCTGTGCTCTTTGCAGCACCACTTCAGTCCCACCATTTCTCAAAAAGGACTTAATTTCTGCTCGCAAGTTGCATGCTGCCTTCCATTGTGTTCCTAAAACAGCAACAGTGTTGTTGTTTTTTTTCCCCTCCCAAGGCTGCTTTGCAACTTTGTGCTTTCTCTCACATTAGCAAAGGGTGGAAATTTCCACTGACGCACTGTTGATAACCGAAGGAGAAAGGGGGGGGGATGGGAGGATGAGCTGTTACAGCATATCTTTATGACTCCTCACAGAATAGGTATTTCATCTGACAACACAAAACTGCTGTAACTGGGCACAACGCAGGTTTATTAAAACCAACCACCACATGTCAGCCTTAACAAGCAACGTTTGCCTTCCTGTGCCAAAAAAAAAAGGGAGAAGAAAAGGAGGGCCCACGTAGAAAATATTGTTTCTACATTAAAGAAAGAGAAGAATCCAACAGCTGCGAGAGCCGTAAGCAAACACAACTGATAGCGTAATCCCTGAGGAGATCTGGAAACCCTCCCCCCAGAATATGCATATTGAAATCAACCGTCACGAGGCTGTGGGGCTTTTAATCCACCCTCCATAAGGCACACAGCCACCTTCATTTCAGGCAGTGGTCTGTGACCCAATACCCGATGCTGTAGCTACTGTTTGTGTAGTAAACGAAACCACATCCCAGTGAGACTTAAAGACAGGGGAAAACACAGGAATGCAGGAGGGAAACCGCCTCCTTTTTTCAAGCAAAAATGCAAAAGCATTTAGGCTCTCTAGGAGTCAGTCACCAGGGGAGAAATGCAGGAAAATTCCACTGATTCAATATGAGACCAGAGTTATTTTTGTCATCCTGCTTGACTGTAAATAGAAGGATGATTTAAATGCAGGAGAGCAAACGCAAATGTATTAAAACAATGCATTAACTGAAACAAAAATTACAATAGCATAGACTCTCAAGTAAAGGAGGACATGTCTTTGCACAGGAGAGGGGAAGGGGGGGGAGATGAAAAAAATTCCAGGCTTCATTTCTCCTTTTTAACATATTCAAGCCAGAAATTGTTTGAACCTTGAGTCCTAAGGATACTCAAATATTTTGCTTTCAAATTGACAGTTTAGGACTTCAAAGAACCCTGAAAAGGATCTGCATCAAAATGCACTTTTAAATCCTTCTAGAATACATCTCTGTCACCCTGGAGAGCTGAGGAAACATCACATGTATGGCAGACTTGGAAGAGGCTGTGTAGTCCCATGGCTGTGCCCAAAAAAATGTCTCTATGCTTACATTTCTCTTTTACACAGTGGCAGTAAGCGAATGGAAGTCTCCCCAGCGGGGATGTGGAAGATACAAAGGAAAGAAAATGCTCTGATGAACAGTTAGAGGTGAGGCATTGAACAGGGAAACAGGAAAACACCTGGAGGAAAGCAAGCTGCAGCACTTGTGTGAGAGCTTTCATTCTCATTAAGGTAATCATACACAAATTAAGGTTTTTTTGCTACTTGAATGATCTCTTCATCTCTGGGACCACTGAAGAGAGGTTGTTTGCTCATTTCTCGACTCTGATGGCAGCTACCCTTAGCATAGCAGGCAGGCAAGTTCATACTCAGAAGGATTCTCATTTTGTAGCTGGAAGGACCAACACACTCGTTACTTTCAGTTCTAAGAAAAGTACATAGGGAATAGATGGAAGCCCCTTGAAAAATCACAAGGACAACAGCTGGGGAAATGCCAGATCAAAATCAAAAGCTGGTACCTGAATAACTGGACTGTGCTGTAGCAATGACTCAAACAATCCACAGTGAGTTAGCACTTTGAGGAAAAACTCATTTTACCATCCACAGTCTTCAGAAATATCATTTGTCAAACTGTATGCAGGGATGCCCGCGATGAAGTTAATTAAATGATGGAAAGACATTTTGCAGTGTTGCAGAAAAACAGCCTTTAAAAAGACACTGTTAGCCTGCAGAAGAGAAACCAGCCTGATCTGTTTGGAGTGTTTGAAAAGTCAAGCTCACTGGACAGCAGCTGAGAAGTCTGCAGAATGGTTACGAGCAGGGCTGAAGTTCCAACAGCAAGTATTAATTTTGCCTGTGTCAGTTCTCTGCCTTCTGTATAATTTACAGCTTTAAAAAAAAAAGCAAACCCCATAATGGTGACTGATTCCCATCCCACCAAGCCCACTATTTGAAAGCAGCCTTCAAATTTAATCATTTTTTTTTTCCCTTGCACAAGGACTCTACAGAATTTAATGCATCAGCAAACGACACTGGCGCCTCAACACCACAAGCTATTTATTACACGGTGCCATTGCTTCTGGAAAGCACTGAAACTGCAAATTGCACTCCCTCAGGTAAGGGGGAAAAAAAAAGGTATTTCAGGGCTCTGATACTTGAGGCCCATCCAGGCTTACATGTATGTGCATGTTGACAAAAGCGTTTGAAGAAAAAGGCATGGTTCAAGAAGCAAGCCCCATCTAGTGGAAGAAGATAATCAGCTTAGCAGAAAACACCACAAATGTGCATAGGGCTCCAATATTCCAACTGAGTTTGTTCTCATCCAAGTGCATTACAGATCCAGAACTCCTTTTTTTTTGCTGGAACATATCAATAGGCTCTACAATCTGAACAGAAACTAACAATGCAGGCTGTGCATTAGCTATCAATTTAGCTTGGTGGCAATAAGAAAGGGAAAGTTTGCAAACTATTTCATCTGTTTTTCTTTCCTCCTCTCAGGTCATCAGGAGTCTACCGTGAGTGAAGCTAAACATGTCAGAACATTTATCTGCAGGATGAAGTCCTTTAGCTATGCAGTAGTTTGGATTTTATGAGGGGGTGGGGAGGAGGTTTGTTAAAAGTTATAGACACCCTGGAGAACAATTCTGATAGGAAGATGTTATTCTACTCTTACAGACAAACAAAATTGTATCCAGGCATCATGGGTTACTGGAAGACACCTCAAGCATCTCTAGTCCACAAGGAATAATATTCTGCCACAACCTACTTGTGCCACAAGCTGCTTTTTAAAAGTAAGTTGTGTTAAGTACAGTTTCTAAGCTCAGGTACTTCATGGAAAGAGGAAAAGTCTGAAGATGTCACACAACTTATACAGCTATGCTTCCAAAATATTCAAATATCTTAACATGATGCTCAGGTACTGAAATACTCCCCTCAGTAACTATCTATTCCTTGTGTACTAGATCACTGAGGCACCAAGAACTGAGACAGTCATGCCCCGTTTCCTGAGCACATGCTTTGGCAAAGCAATGCTGCATCACACACCCCATAAAGAGGGCAAAACACAAGGTGCTCCTGCAGGAGGGCAAAATCACTTCAGATCCTACGCAACCCAGAGGAGGTCAGAATGATCTGTGGGAAGGTCAGGACAGCCTCCCTCTTTGCAGTCAAGTGAGGAACCTTGTACTGAAGCTTGGTGCTCCCAGTGAGTAATCACAGTGCCACAGGGCCTGGAGGCCAAGTTCATCGTGCTGTGTGCTTGGAAAAGGACCTCCTTGCCCTGCCATTTTCCCCCATCACACAAACAAGTTCACAGCATAACTGAAAGTGCAACCTGGATTTTCCAATTCCTGACCCACGAGAAGCTGTCAGTCTAAATCCTGTGCTCCTCAGTAGACTCTGGCAACCACCAGGGCCCCTGCACAACTCCTACAGAAAATTCCCCATGCACACATTAAGGTGGGATTCAAAAATACAATTCAGCAAGAACAAAAGTAAGACCTGAGTTTGCTATTTCAGAAAACAAGTGGGCTGATGAGATAACTGGAAATGAACAGCTAAACAAAAACGCAAACAACAAAAGAAAATTGCCATCTTTTCAAAATCAGATTTGAAAGGGGGGAAAAAAATATAAAAACCACACAAGGCATTGACAAATTGGCAAATAGAACATGGAAATTGTTATTAATAATCAGAACTATGCACAGCTTCGCTGCAGAACTCACAAATAGAGTAAATGAAATAAAAATGCAGGGAGAAAGGTCTACAAGCGTTTCTGTACTGCAGGTAGGTTTCGTAGGGGAAAGCACACACATACACAAAACAAAGCAGAAGGGGAAAGGCACAATGCTCTGTGAAGTTACAAAACCCTGTTAGATCTGAGCACTGCTCAGGCTGAAGTGTGGGGGGGTTTCTACAACAAAGGTAATAAAAATAAGCATGGAAGCAACACTGAGTGGGAGAATAGCATCACTAACACCAAATCTTTATCAATGATATAAAGAGTGAGATTGAGTGAACCCTCAGCAAGCTTGCAGATGACACCAAGCTGAGTGGCACAGTTGATATGCCAGAAAGACAGATGTCATCCAGAAGGACCTGGACAAGCTGTCCCTTCCAACCCAGAGCATTCTATGATTCTAAATCTCTAGAGTACAGTAAGATACACAGTATGCAAAGTCCAGTCACACCTGGCCACTCTCATAGTATCATAGTATCATAGTATCAGTCAGGGTTGGAAGGGACCACAAGGATCATCTAGTTCCAACCCCCCTGCCATGGGCAGGGACACCCCGCACTAGATCAGGCTGGCCAGAGCCTCATCCAGCCTGGTCTTAAACACCTCCAGGGACGGGGCCTCAACCACCTCCCTGGACAACCCATTCCAGTGCCTCACCACTCTTGTGGTGAAGAACTTCCTCCTCACATCCAGCCTGAATCTCACATCCAGCCTGACTCTCCCCACCTCCAGCTTCATTCCATTCCCCCTAGTCCTACCACTACCTGAGATCCTGAGAAGTCCCTCCCTTCTTTTTTTCTAAAGCCTCTGTCATAGCTCCTTCCAGTTTAATAGATTCCTAGGTTGCAAAAAGTTTTAGCCATTACCTTCCCAGAGGAGTGTCTGAACCTTCTTTTTCAAAGATCTGTTTTGCAGCCACCCTTGTGCCATCTTCCCTAAAGTAAAAATACCCTACATACCAACCACAGCCCCCAAAACCACCTCCTTTATCTGGTGCCCCAAAGCATGAAGTGTCACAAGCATATGATTAAGGCATAGCCTGGCAAGGCCAAAGAAAACAGGTATGCCAAAAAGTGCAAACCCACAGACTGTGCTACTGAGATGTATCATTTTACAAGCAGTTGCAATACTCTCCACTTTAGCTCTGACCAAATATGTGCAATGGCTCTGCAATGTCATCAACCAGCCTCAGGCTGGATCCTTTATTTGAAGGCTGCTTTGAGGGATTCGGTGCTTCTGCATCATCTTAAACAGCCAACAAATCCGGAGTTTAACATTCCTTGAGTTCAAATACCAGTACACACCTTATTGAAATGGATTCACTTTTGCTTGTTCCAAGAAGCAAGCACCTCCTGATGCATGTAGTGCAGTACTAAATGTTAAAAGTAATGTGAATACAACTCATTAGTAACTATAAACAAGTAGTGGCCAGTAAAACAAATACTTGGCACAAATCTGCTGTCCATTAGGAGATAAAGGTTGTAATCCTTATTTACATTTTTCCACTGTTGTTTTTTTTTTTCAGAGACAGGGTGGCCATGGGCAAGTCCCTCATGCTCAATGCCTCAACTAAATTTACATATCTAACCCACACTGGAGCCTATTTGTCCTTCACACAGTTTATTAATGTGTAAGATAAATAGTAGTTGTTATAGTTTTGTGAGATGTTACTCGAATCACGGTCTTAAAGGCTTTAAAACCAAAATATTAATGTTCTACTACAGTAATTAATAGCATCAACTGAATTAGTAGCTAATTCAGCTTCAGTTTAAAACATCAGTAAGCCAGTGATTTCAAAGTTTAATTCCTCAGACATACCCACAACGTTCCTGAAACACACTATTGTTGTAATTACTTGAATGTAAAAGCTGTCAGTGTTTGGTCTCTAGAAAAAGGGGAGTGTTTTCTGCCAAAATAGGTGCATTTAAGAGAAAGACCTAAATTTGTTTTAATAGACCCTTAATCCCCATGCACCACCTGCTAAGAGAATATAATTTCCTGAAAAGAAACAAGTCACTCATTTGTTATCGTCTGAGGTCTTCAAATCTGCCTGGGAAAGTAAAACTGGTCGTTCCAGTGACAGCTGTGGGCCACAATCCCCTGTGATGGGCTTTGAAACAATCTCAGATTAAGAGATCAATTGGCAGCAAAATTCTCATTCTCCACAAGGCCTCCTGGATATTCTTAAATGAGTAATGTGCCTGTAATACAGTACACCCAAGACAGATGATGCTGAAGCACTACAGAACTCAGAGGGAGAAGAAAAAGCCCCCCATTAAGAATCCAACCATCCTCCCTATTGACTTAGGAATACTCAGTTTTAAGTTTCATTCTTTACTGATCACTAAAGACACTACCAAAACCTAAGGCCAGCAGTAGCTTTGCCATGGACGTCACATGCCCATGGGTCCTTTCACTGTCAATCACTCCCTTTTATGATATGCTCTATATTAAAAGACTTGAACTGCAGTTAAAACCAGAATTAACTCAATGAAGAAAATACACAGGAGACAGATGACTACGAGGCATGCCAGAGAACAGGCCTCAGTTAACCTGTGAATAGCTGGTGCTGGCCAGAGCACTGGCCTGGATAGCTCTGGCAGTTTTAGAAGGGCATAAAGCTAGGCTCACTATGCTGATCAGAAAGATTGCTTTAGTGAGGTCTGATTTTCAGGCAAACACCTCACACAGGTGGGGGGGATTCCTTGCCATTCTGAGTGACAGGTTTATGCAGCTGTCACTAGGAGAAGAGCCATCTCTAAGACACACAATATTAAGCTGTGACCCGTGCCACAACTATTGTATTGCACTCATTTTCATATCATTTATTGCTACGAATATTGAGTTTCACAGATTGCATTGGGTTGGAAGGAACCCAAGAATCACAAAACAAGTGAAAATCAATAAATGAAATTTTAAAAATCAAACAATAAAAACCCTCCAGACTAAAAAGCTTTGAAAATTTCAATGCTCTCCCCACCACAGTCATAGAGCATCATCTACATGCTCACAGAAGCCCTTTCAGCTCTTTGGTTTTTTTTCAACTCTGTCCTGTTAAAACAAACAAACATAAAAAAGTAGAACTGACTGATTTTATAAGGTGGATCAAAACCTGACTTTTCACTTCCTATTCCTAGTTTATGTTTAATATCCCAACTAATTTGTTCTACAGATAGTATAAAACATTGGGTGGTGTAGAGGAATCCTCCATACTCACACACTGAACTGCAACCTCCCCAGCAAAATCTACACTAAACCAATTCCCCCTCACTACCAGGTACTGAAACTGCCTTCTGGTCCCCTCTGTAGTATCTCCTGTGAATTTGTGTTTTCCAATTAGAAGCACACAAAACAACTATTTCCTGTGGCACCCTCTCTCCATCACTTCTCCCTTTCAAGAAGTCAAGCAGTTTAGGGGAGGAAGCTACCATATTCAAATGCAGAACTTCCAAATGAAGGGCAAGCAGAACGGCCTCTAAATATGTAGATGCACTTGAATTGGGAGTGAGAGGAGGAACAGTGATGGTGACATTAATCTGATGGCTTCCTGCCCATTTTTCAAGACATGACTGCAATTATTTGCTACTAAATCTTTGCAACCTTGCTTCATTCAGAACACAAAATGCATCTGCTCTGAGGACTCTCCAAAAAAAAGAGGGATATAGTCGAGATTCCCTCATCCTGCTTACTATGTAAGTAATCTGCTGCAGTAAATGAGTTCAGCTAGTTTACATATCTGAAAGATCCTCTAGAGAAATGGCTTCTATTAATCTCTGCTACATAGTTCTTGTGATTCTGGTTACTATTCTCCTCCTGTCCTGTTTTTTTGAAGAACCCAAGACCTGATCTGCAGAAGCACTGCCTCCCAAGCCAAGCAGAAATTGTCATCTGAAGTGGTGAAATGTTAGAGTGCTTAAGTACACTAGAGAAAAAAAATAATCAAGAACCAGAAGTCTCAACTTCATCATCCAATATTAGTGGAAGTCAGTCCCTGTGCCTCAGCTCCCCTCCTTTACAATGAGAGTAATGCCAGCTAGTTGTTCTGCTTAAACCATCAGAAAAGGCTTTAATGATTATAAAATGTTTCTACTCCAACAAAAGATGAAGTAGTTATCTGTTTGAGGCAAGTCTTTGATTAGCTCCCACATGTAGGCAACAAGAATTCATCCTAGGATGCAAAAACTGACAGGATCAGGCCAGTTGTGAAGAAAACCATAGAGCTCAAGTGCAAGACAGTTACCGTCACAATGCTATTGCTTTCTGTTGAGTTACAGGCATGTGGTAGAGATTTCATCCCCTACCCTTTCTGTCAGTCTACTTTAACTGACAGCTGTTACCACTCCTACTTGTACAGGAGAATGAAGAAGTCCTCAGAAGAGGGAGTGAAACTGTGAGCCACCTCCAGAGGGATGATCCAAGAAGGGCTTCACAAAAAGTGCCCCTCTGGAATCACCTCACCTTCCCCAGCGCCAGACAACCCTCAGGGAAGTTGGTAGGCAGGCAGGTTCACCAGCCATTTGATTCGGCAGAGTTGCATTACAGGGATTAGGAGGAGCATGTTGCTAATTGTTATTGTGATTACCACAGGCAGCCCCAGCAGTGTGGGTTGCCTAGCAACATTTCTCACTCCTCGTAAGAGCCAGAAAGAGCCATCGTCCATTTTGGAGGTAGCCTGAAGCTGCAACAACGAGCTGGTCTAAGGGAGCAGGGGGTGAGATCCACATCACTTTCCTCCTGCACTGCAGAGCAAGCCAGACATTCGAGATGCCAGTTCACAGCTTCATTTACATTTATCATACTTCCTTGTAAGCCACATGGTCCTCTTCAACATCCTTAATAAAAGCTGGATCAGAAACACAAGCAAAAATCTTGCAGAGCGCACATTTTAATCAACATTTAGTTCAGATGCATTAGAGAGAAAGAATCAATCCTGCCAATAAGGAACTAGCAGATTAAGTATGAGTTTTATCAGTAAACAGCCTGACTGCCTTGGAAAACAGTTACATAAAAATGGCAAAACAAAGTCACACTGTGTATGCTTAAGAAAGGAGTTCTGCAAGCCTGGACTCAGGCTGCTTGGAACACCACAACTAAATACTAACAAAAAGCAAAATGCCATAAAGAATAAAAGACAAAAAAACCCCACTTGAAGCACAGCACATACACACAGAGCCACACAAGCCCTTACTGAGATCAGACAATACAGGCATACTCTCAGAAATCACAGGGAAGGGTAAACTAGGAGTTAGTTGTGTACATTTGAAGGGATTTTAAGGGAAAAGGCATCGTGCATACCCTCCTCTTCTGTGGCGCTCCTTGTGCTTGGAGATTCTGTAAGGCAGAGATCTTTCTCCCAGGTTTTCCAGGTTTCTCACGATGGCTCCTCTCTCCATGAGAGCCTCAACAGTGCGCTTCAGCGCAGCTGCAGTCTCAGGCTTTAAAAGAAAAGAGAAAAAAAGGCAAAAAAAAGTGGGACATGTACACAAATCTGGTTATTCTTACCATGGGATTAGAAGGGACACCTGTATTTGCGCAGTTCAGTGCTGGAGGAGATCATTCTGTAACCTAAGAGGGCACAATGGAAGCAGAAGCAGACCTCCCAAGAAAGACAATTTTTAAGAACAGGCAAATTCCTCTGTGAATTCTGGCAACAGCAAATTTCCAGCCAATTCCAAGGTCAAGCCCCAACAACAGCAGGACAAAGGAAATAGGTAATGGGGTAAATTCACCTGGAGAGGTAATGAGTAATTATAAATACTCAACAGTTTTAAGGTCTCTGGACCGTCAAGGCTGATCAATATTGTTCACTACTCCATTTAAAGTGAATGGTGTGAAGGGAAAACTAATCTGTGGCTTGCTACAGAGACAACAATTAGCACTATATTCATGGCATTCTCACAGCCAAGCTTAACAACTGTGGATTGGATTGGTGAGATGGATTGGGAGCTGGCTGAAGGACAGAGCTCAGAAAGTTGTGGTCAGTGGGGCAGAGTCTAGCTGGGGGCCTGTGGCTAGCAGTGTCCCCCAGGGATCAGTACTGCGTCCAGCCCTATTTAGTATATTCATTAATGATCTGGACAAAGGGACAGAGTGTACTCTCAGCAAGTTTGCTGATGATACCAAACTGGGAGGAGCGGCTGACACACCAGAAGGCTGTGCTGCCATCCAGTGTGACCTAGACAGGCTGCAGAGGTGGGTGGGGAGGCATGTAATGAAATTCAAATATGGGCAAGTATAAAGTACTGCATGTGGGGAAGAACCCCATGTACCAATACAGATTGGGTGCTGACCTGAAGAATAGCTCTGAGGAAAAGGATCTGGGACTTCTGGTAGACAAGACGATCACCACGAGCTGACAGTGTGTCCTTGAGGCCAAGAAAGCAAATGGTATCCCAGGACGCATTAAGAGGAGTGCGGCCATTAGGTAGAAGGAGATTCTCCTCCCCCTCTACTCTGTGCTGGTGAGGCCTCACCTGGAGTATTGTGTCCAGTTCTGGGCACCCCAGCTCAAGAAGGACAAAGAAGTACTGGGGAGAGTCCAGTGCAGGGGACTGGAGTATCTGTCATTTGAGGAAAGGCTGAGTGAGCTGGGTCTGTTCAGCTTCAAGGAGGCTGAGGGGGAAATCTTATTTATACTTACAAATATCTAAGGGGTGGGTGTCAGTAAGATGGGGTCAGACTTTTCTCAGTGGTCCCCAGTGACAGGACAAGAAGTAATTGGCATAAAGTTAAACATACAACATGAGAAGGAACTTAAATTTTAAGGGTGGCAGAGCACTGGAACAAGCTGCCCAGAGAGGTGTTGGAGTCTCCATCTCTGGAGACTTTCAGTGCCCATCTGGATGTGTTCTTGTGTGATTTGCTTAAGGTGATCCTGCTCTGGCAAGGGGGTTGGAGTTGATGATCTTCAGAGGTCCCTTCCAACCCCTACCATTCTGTGATTCTGTGATTTTACATCATTTCTACTGCACGTGCATAATAGGTATTTGGAGCCTTGACTAAATCACTGCACTTTTGCACAGCTGACACCAAAGCCTTTTAAAGAGTTCAGGAACTGATGTGCAGTAATTAGCCTAACATGCAGAGATTTCACTCCTTAGAAAAACAAGTTTGAGGGACAGGCAGCCAAAAAACAGTAGGTAAAACAGATGCAGCATTTTCTCTCTCACTGCATATCAGGGCTCTTTAGAGCTCTGAATCATTTCAGTAATGACACTCAACAATATCTATGAAAATGTTAATCAAGTACAAATTAGAATGTTTTGGAAACAACTACAGACTTACACTCTCTCAGCAACAAGAAGTATTTTAAGAAACAGATCTCCTACAGAGAAAGGAAGCTAAATGGATGTCCAGCTGAACACAAACCAAACTATATCTTTCTTCTGCTTTCCTTGCGACACTTCACATCAAGATGCATTCTCAAGTCTACTTACCCAGTGAGATAGCAACAGCTGTAAATGGAAAAGCAATAAAAGAGCTGATTTTCAGCTTCACTCAGATTTCATTGAATCAGACCACCATAATAATGTCACTGCCCTTTCTCACCCACAAGAAAACTTGGGTAAGCCTTCAATAACCTTATACTTAAGGTGACTGAAAGTTAGTTTCCTAAGTCTAAGGTACAGATCAACACCTTGACTACAAAAAAAAGGGCTGTTCAATATCCAGATCCCTTAATGGAAATTGGTTAGAAAAGCTGGTATCTGAATCTCATAACACACAGCATGGCCCATGCTTTGTCATGTGAAGCTTCTCTTTCATTTTCTTGAGGATCACAGAATCACCAAGGTTGGAAGAGACCTCAAAGATCATCCAGTCCAACCTGTCACCCAACACCTCATGCCTACTTATCTCTCAAATACTTCTGCCTACTAGATTCAAATACTAGAGAGGATCCCATCATACAAGGATTCTCTTCCAAGAATGGATTCTTAGTCTTCTCTATATGCTCATGTTTTGCATTACTTTTAATCCCCCCTGACAACTACCACCAAGGAGTCCAGTTCTGTCCTTTCTCTCTCTCTGCCCATAAACCCAAGCAGAAGGACAAGGAAACACTATTAGAGAAGAACTGGTAACCAGCAGCTGTGGCATGTCACTCCCTCAGTACATTGAGCAGTACTCAAGGAGTGGGAAGGAGGACTGGGAAATCTGTAGGGTGAGCTGATAGCACTCAAAGTGAGGAAGAGGATCAAGAAAAGCCAAGTAATGAAATCTAGTAGTATCTACACAACAATGCTAGCAACTAGGAAAGAGCATAGAACAAAGTCCTATCTGCATCACATCTGTGTGCTGTTTTGCCATAGTGGAAAGTGGTCTTTCACACTTCTGCTGAAGGAGAAGCATTAGTAACAGCCAGAGAAAGTAAGCAGCTCCACTTTACTTGACCCCATCCTCCACACTCCACAAATGCCAAAAAGCAAAGGGAAGAAAGGGGAGTAGAAGGTCTTTTCTTAAGATTTTCCCCATGAAGAATTTCTATGCAAGCTCCCTGTAGGTGTTTTAGCTTAACTTACATGGCATAAAGATGAGAGAAGCTGGTCCAAACACTGGACAAGCTTTATGCTGCTTCCATCAATGCAAGATCTCAAAGATCAAGCCCATCTAGATCAGGAGCTATTTGGTGAGACACCCTCATTTGCTGAAAAGCTGTAACTCCATACAGACAAGTCAAACACTAGGGTAACAGAGCTGCTAGTGATATCCAAATTTTACTGCTTTAAGAACTACACCAGAAATCTGGCTTCAATAAGCAGAGCAACACAAGAACTGCTGAGTTAATGAGGCTGGCACCACAGTATGCATTACCATCTACAAAGTTTTGCCTTTTAAACAAGAGTCTGACACATACTGATAGGATTTTACTTACCTACATTAGTAAAAGGAAATGAGCTGTTTTAGAGAGAAAAAGCAGCTAACCTCCCAGCTTTCATATTTTGTGCATTGCAGCACACCTGTGGTGCTTCCAACCCTTGTCTTGAAAACACACTCTTGGAAGGCAATAGGATCTACCACTGTGCCTGCTCTGTCTGGTTACATTGCAGAAGCCTCCACAGTGCACAGAGAATTGTGACAGGAGAAACCTGCCAGGTCAGTGAATAAAAATACTATTAACGCTGCTGTTGTTACTTGTCTCCTACTAGCATAAAAAGTACTGATCTATAAACAGAGCTCTGCTCAAAAGAGACCTTAATTGATTGAGACCTTCAGACAAACAGCTGTATGCCCAACAGTGGAGCTGTCTGACTTACCCTTCTTAACACCCATGCCGATTCACGTTAAATGCTATTGTGCAACCTTATTCCTCTACACCCCTCATACCCTCAAACGACACATAAGCTTTTTGCCTCTTTTATACATGCCAACAGATCAGCACATTCCCTGGGTGGCTGCATGTCCAACGTGTTGTGCAGTTTCTAAACACAATGGAGCCTAAGATCAAGTCCCATGTATTTAAAAGCCAAACAAAATGAACAAGAAAAGCAAGCCACAGATTTCTACATGAAGGACTGTACAATGCCATGCGTTTTTGCAACCTCCCCACTTGTGGACACACTTTGAAAACATAAACTAATTGTTGGTTTGGAAAGCTTGTCACTGTAATCCCTCTCATTCTTCCTCTCCAAAAAAGATCACGGTTTATCATAGCTTGCTTAAAGCCATCGACCAAACTATATATAGGCTAGCCTTTGCTAACCAGAATATCCACAGACACAGGTTCCTTGGTTTGCCTCAGAGCCAGACCAATTGAGGACATAGGAAATGGTAATGCCTGGCTCCCAATCCAGGAGCCACAACATTTTTTCCTGAACAGCCAGCACTAATTCCAGTACCACAGATGTGGGGAAGCAAAGATGAAGGAGAGAAAAGGAGAAGATGGAAGCTGGCACCAGGATACCATGCTGGGTAGCAGGGAGCACGACCAAGAGCACGTAAACTGTGGTGTGTAATTCTAGCTTAGGTTCCCTCTTCTACATGCATAGCCAAGCCAGAGCCCTTTCAACTGGCATCACCCTTAGTGAACTTGGTGAACTTTATCAATGAAACTAGGTTCACTATCATTCAACCATGAGTTGAAACTTGTTCTCAGAAAGGTACATCCCTGTATACCAGATGATGATGTGGAAGGACAAAGAGGGAGCTCACTGCAGACTGTCCAAGAAGTTTCCCTTGGGAAACTGCCTCTGGAAGAAGTAACTGGAGGACTGTTGTCTACAGATCAAAATTGCCCACTCCTCTACCCCTACATTTTTTTATACTTTAGAGCTGCCCAGAAGAAACATGCTAACTAGCATGTAAAGCTTGTATCTGCTAGGCAATCAATTGTAACATTACAAAACATACTTCATTTGCTTTCTCCACAGGTAAGGATCGCTGCAGCCACATTTACCATGCAACTGCACTGCCAGGGAGACCCTGAACAGCTGCTGCCAGTGCCACAGGAACTACATGAATAGGTATCACCAGGCAGCTTTCCACAAAAAGTCCAGTCCAGTTCATTTGAAACTTCACTATGTCCATTAAGTTCTATGTAGCTCCAGGTGTCACACAAATTACAGCTGAACACCATGCCCTAAGCACCTCACACCTCTGGATTCTCCCCTTCTCCTCATGAATCATCATCCAAGTGAGCAGAAAGTTGTTTCATGCAGAGCCTTCTTCAGCACCTCACCAGATGGCACCAATGGAAATGGATGGGGGTGCATTATCAATTAACAGCCCAGGACCAAAGCTACAAACACATGGTAATAAGCAGCAAGTACCGCAACACAGTGACAACAACCTCTTTTTGAGGGGAGCCTACATACCACCAGCATGAGTGAAAACCATAGCACAGTTTTAATCAAACAGAACTCAACAGCACCAGCAAGTGTCATAAAAATAGCCAAAAAGAAAGAAAAGAAATGGGGAATAGTCTGATGGCAAAGCATCTTCTACTGGAGGCTAAACTAACAGGAACTTTTCAGCCATAAAGCTCCACGGAACAGCTTGGAGACAGACCAGAAACGTGGCAAGAGCTTGGAATAAAGCTTTGGTAATGCTGAAATCTCATAAAAAACAAGAAGTCAGCAGCTGAGTCCTAAAGGGAAGGACAACACTGTAGCTGGAACTAGAGCCATGTGAAAATACTCTGCACCACTGCTCAATTTTCCATCTCATTAGCTGGCCAGAGGGAGTTAAAGAGAGGACAGAAAGTTAAAGAAATAGGAAAAAAAAGAAAGAACAACAGAACCAACCAGAAATGGGTAAAAAAGAAGTCTTCTAAAGCCACCAAAGCTCCTCCAAAGAGTCTCTTTAAAGACAGATGTGGAAGCAGACACCAAATACTTTGTTTTGGGGCTACAACTGTACTCAAGTTCTTCTGGCTGCTTATTCAGTTCAACAGGAAGCATCAGAAGTCAGTGAGCACATCTCCCTAAATTATAAACAGAAACAAATCCATCATAATTAGTTTGATTACCCCTCAACATAGTCATAGCAGGATAAAATAATGTCATCTTTTCGTTGTTAAACAGCCACAAAAGGTTGTTCTGAGGTTGTTTACTGAGGTTGAAACCAAAGAACACAAAATCTATGTTTAGAAGAAGTCTGCAATTCAAAAGCAGCAAAACTAGGAAGAAAAAACAACTTCTTACTACTGTGTCAGAGGACACAGTCTCAAGCTGCACCAGGGGAAGTTTAGGCTCAAGGTGAGGAGAAAGTTCTTCACAGAGAGAGTTGTTAGCCATTGGAATGGGCTGCCCAGGAAGGTGGGGGAGTCACAGTATCACAGTATCACCAAGGTTGGAAGAGACCTCAAAGATCATCGAGTACAACCTGTCACCACAGACCTCATGACTAAACCATGGCACCAAGTGCCACATCCAATCTACTCTTGAACACCTCAAGGGATGGTGACTCCACCACCTCCCTGGGCAGCACATTCCAATGGCAAATGACTCTCTCAGTGAAGAACTTTCTCCTCACCTCGAGCCTAAACTTCCCCTGGAGCAGCTTGAGACTGTGTCCCCTTGTCCTGGTGCTGGTTGCTAGAGAGAAGAGACCAACCCCTTCCTGCCTACAACCACTTTCAGGTAGTTGTAGAGAGCAATGAGGTCACCCCTGAGCCTCCTCTTCTCCAGGCTAAACAATCCCAGCTCCCCTGGAGGTGTTCAAGAGGGGATTGGACATGGCACTTGGTGCCATGGTCTAGTAGTCATGAGGTCTTGGGTGACAGGTTGGACTTGATGATCTCTTGAGGTCTTTTCCAACCTTGTTTCTATCATTCTATAATAAAACACTAAAAACTTATGAGTGAAAAAGATAGAGCAAGCACGCAGACGTTTCTGAACTAGCCAAGATCAACACTGACATATGAAAGAAGAGCTTTGCAATGAGAAACAAGGAAAAGCTGGAAAGAGTCAATTTAAGTCATCACACTGCATTTTAGTACACAAGAAGACACAGCAAACCAGTAAGAAAATAATCAGCAGATTAAGAACGGACAGCAAAGAAAAAAATCAGCGCTAAGCCAGGCACACAAAACAGCTAGTGGCAAGGTTGTTCTGTAGGCACCTAAGGCACAAACTTGAATTCCTGGTACAAGATAACAAGCTGCAATTACTATAAATGCATAACCAACACAGAAATCAGTCTCAAGTAGGGTACAACCACTGAAGGATACGCACGGCTCAGAAAGATCCCACTGAAGATAAAAGCGGTACATCAAGCCAACAGAAGATGTGGGAGTACCGCTGCACCCGTGCGAAAAACAAGCTGCCTGTGATCCATGAGCACAATCAGGATGTCCAAAAACTGAGCAACAAAAATGTGAGGGCTCTGAAGTTTAGATCCAGGCAAGGGTGGAAAGGGCTCAGTCTAAGGAAAGCTCAATATAGGACAGCCCTATATAGGCACAACTGGGACAGCACAATTTTCCCAGTATAGAATAAGGAAAATGGGAGAAACCCAGGTGCTGATGTACATGATAACATGATTGTGTATTTACATCAAACACTGACTGAAAAGGCCTGGTACTACTCTGGAAATGTATTTGGCAAATAGTGAGAAAGTTACAGCAGGCCAAGTCACCAAAAGTAAGTTTGACAAAGTGATCAAAATTGACTCAATCTGAATTAAAAATAATAGCCCATCTTCAAAACAGAGCTTTAATTATTAGTTTAACAGGATACAAACCAATGTACTAGCAGATTCACCTGATGCTAACATGAAGCCTGGGGACTTGGATGAAGAGGAAGCAGCAACTTGTAAAGTCAAAGTGGTGCTAATATCTCTTCTGTTCTGAAATCCACCTTTCTGCTTCAGAGAATCTGAATTCTGCCATATGCCTTTTTCCTCTTTCTCAACGTTTAAGATCAAAAGGAAATTACTAAAAGAAACTGAAGTACCCCATAAACACCAAGTCACAGTAAACAGTCTCAACATTGAACTTAGCTGAATTGAATTCATTTTAGAGAACTGATACTCTTGATACTTTCTAAAAATAACTCTAGAAGGTGTTTTTTACATCTGAAGTAAACAGCAGCCAAATGCTCCGTAATTCAGGGCAGTTTTGAGGGTTTACTACTAGAAACAGCTAACATAACAATTGGCCACAACTCAAGAACCCATTAAACACCTTACTTAGTACTCCACGTAGTGAATTACCTCCTTATCAACCACAATAAATTGTAATATGGACTTCAATGTAGCACTCCTGGTCAGCTGAAGTCTACCTCTCAGAAACTTGCCAAGACCAAGCTTACCAGAAACTGCAAGTAAGTTTTGTTGCTCTCATGACTTTTAGATGTGTATACATTTCATCAAGTTTACTTTGCATATTCATTAAGCTTAAATAATCAAGAAAAGAAAAGGGGGGAATAAAGAGAAAAGTAAAAGACATGGAGGGATTTACTTCCAAACTCCTTTGCTCCCTGGGCTCCCTGGTGTGCGCGCACACACACTCATTTAATTCCTGTTGTTCTCACTTTTATCGTGCACAAGATGAAAACAGAATGCATTCCAATGAAGAGAACAAAAAGATAACAGTAGGAGCAGAAAAGAAAGGGAAGGCAAGTCAAAGAAGCCTGCTCCAATCTTGTGATACAGAAGCTGGAACCCCAGTCAAAATAGCCCGTGCTTCTTTCACCATCTCCTTACTTCTCACTGGTAAACCCCTTCCTGAGCATATTGTGAGGGGAAACATGGTTTCAGTTTGCCAATTCAGCTCATCAATTCCTCTCCTCAGAGCAAGGAGCTCCCTGTTTTATGATAACCTGGAACATTTTGAACTTCTCAAACTTGCCCTTTAACACCTCAAGCCTTTGCACTATAATTGCCCAACCTCACAGTTTCCACCTTCAGAAGACCCTGAGATAAGCAATATATAAAGTCACTTAACTGCACAGTCTAATCTCATCAAGATCTGTATCAAGTTGTCCATAGAGTAAGTTTAAAAAAGCAACTCTGTGCACAACAGTACTTTTAAGTGTATTCAGGATTTTAACCACCACAGAAAGCAGAAGTTGTGTCTCACCTCCCCCCTCATCTTCCAAGATTACATCTGTTTTACAGTGTACGGCTTTCTTGAGAAAGTTGGTCATGCCCCCCCTAGATAAGAGGGTTTGTGGTGTAATTTTACCTAGTAAGATCTTGAGTATGATGCAATTCCTATGAAAACAGGCTGTGGATGAAAAACAATGCATGCAAACCTGCACCAGATTTAAGGTGGAACTCAGTTTTGGAAGCTTACTTCTCAAGAATGTTATCTATACTATAAAAATTTCTCAAAGCAAGACTCATTTTAAGTAAGATTTTTTAATTCTAGATAAGATCTCTATTCTCAAATCAGCTTTCTTTCAATTTCTCCCTTCTAGCTCAGCCTTGTTTCCCATCTTCATACAATGTATTATTTCCCTAGTGTTTTCTCTCAGCAACTTCTTTTATGCTTTTCTATTCACCCACACATTTAACAGCAGCTCAGAGGACTTACAGACACAGACAGAAAGGGTCCAAAAGTGATGGCTACTACTTCCAGGATAAACTGAAGCCCATCATCTCCTTGCCCCAAGCCTTCAAAAGGAAAAGGCTACCTGGCACCTCTAGTAACTAGCTTCTCTGCAAGGTGGGGAAGGGACACAAATCAAACTACTGCTGCTGCTACTGCTTGCTTCCCTGGATGGTTCAGAGACAAAGAAGAAGGGCTTCAGCATGTTGCAAATGGTACACAAGATGTCCAGAGCTCACAACACAAGCCACACAATACTGAGCCTGGTCCTTTCCCACAGGGAATAGCTCACTGTCTAACATGAGACACAAGGAGGCAGCTCTGAACTTGCAGGAGTTCTTCCAGTGCAATTGTTCTGGATGCGTTCAGCATTTTTCAAACCATCTCTGTAACAGAGGAAAATCTGTGCAGCAGCAAAGGAAATGGGCAATGCATGGCTTCCAGAAGACAAGCACTAGTTTGGTTGAGCCACAGGTGTAAAATGCCAAAGAGTTAATTTTTACATTCCCTGGGTTGAAGGCTTCTGCCTGGAAGTGCCAGCAACAGACCACCCTTGGGAGAAATGCCTGCAACTGTACAAACCATCAACTGTAGCAGCTGGGTATCAGGATATATTCCAACCAAATCCCCAACACTCCACACCTAGTGTGCATCACTAGCACCATCCAGACTAGTCTAAACCATTGAAGAGCTCCTTTCTATGAGAGAATCTTCGAAGGACTAGAGATCTGGCTTCTAACATGCAGCTGTTACACTCATCATGCACATCCTTACCGACAAAGAAGAACAAAGAAGAGTTGGGAGAAAGAAAAAGCTGAGTGTGGGTAGTCAAAAACTTTCCAGAAAGGTGTGAGAACCATAGTCACATTTTCTGATTCTCATGCTTTTGCAGAAAAGAAACAATCTTTGGCTTTGAACCAACATGGCATTTAAGGTGGAAGTCATGCTGTTTCCACCAACTGGTGTGCAAAAGTGAAAGTCAACCTTGGCAACCTCCTGCTCCAATTCTCCTGCACACTACAGCACATATACCGTGGGATACTCAAAGCTAGCACACGAGACTAATTTGGTGATTCAGATAAGTACTAGAAATAATTGCTGACAAATTAAAGGATTATAAGCATCACGACCATGATGTCAAATTGTCACCTAGCAGCCTACAAGCATCTGAAAAAAAGAGTAAATAAAAGCAAATCACTAAGTACCACTTGATTAAACATGCTTGCGAGATGGGCAGGAAGAAAGGACCTCCTGGCTTGTTCACTTTCCTGGCAGGAGATCACGCACAGGGCAAACTAGGACAGCCACATCCAAGGAGGCAGAATTCGCTTTGGCGCCAGCAGGCAAAGAGTGCTCATTACCACCATTGCCTTGGGTTTTTCCAGTGAACCCTCAAAATAAACGCTGCTGTAGCACTTCTTGAACCTGCCCACAAATGGCCTGGGCCAGGGCTCCACAACCAAAGAAACGCTGAAGTCTGAAAGAGATTGACAGAGTCCTTGCTAACTCATACAGATGAACCCAGCTAGTGACAAAGAGGCTTCTTGAACCTCTTTCACAGTCAATGAAACAGAAAGCTCCTAACCCAATAATCACCTAAAAAACTAATTAGACAATTAATTAACAGCTAACTTAAGAAAACACGAGTCCCACTCCCTCCTGGAAAGCACAAATCCAAACCAAATCATAGAATCATACAGTCATAGAATCAGCAAGGTTGGAAAAGACCTCAAAGATCACCAAGTCCAACTTGTCACCCAAGACCTCATGCTTACTAGACATTGGCACCAAGTGCCACGTCCAATCCCCTCTTGAACACCTCCAGGGATGGTAACTCCACCACCTCCCCTGGGCAGCCCATTCCAATGGCGAATGACTCTCTCCGTGAAGAACTCTCACAGTATCACAGTATAACTAAGGTTGGAAGAGACCTCGAGGATCATCGAATCCAACCTATAAACACAGGCCCCATGACTAGACCATGGCACCAAGTGCCACGTCCAATCTCCTCTTGAATGCCTCCAGGGATGGCAACTCCACCACCTCCCTGGGCAGCACATCCCAATGGTGAATGATTCTCTCCATGAAGAACTTTCTCCTCATCTCATGCCTAAACATCCCCTGGCATAGCTTGAGATTGTGCCTGGAGGCAGAAAATTCTGCTTGTTTTTCCATCCAAAATTCCCACTCAAAAAATACTTTTTTTACCCATTCCTGGAACAGACAGTAACAAAGAACATACTTTTCTTTTACAATGCAGCAGTGAGAAAATATCAAGAATAATTTCCAGCTTTCCCACTGCAGCTGAAAAATCTCAGTTTATAGCATCCTCATCTCAGCTTTTGCCAACAACCCATCACTAAACATCTCAATCCCAAACCCACAGGCCTGCCTCCCTTCCTTGCTGAACCAGCATCACTGGACAATAAAGAAGTCACGCTGTACACCACGCTTTCCATGGCTACCAGTTCAAACATGTGCTTATGGGGGACAGGGACTAGGGAAAGAAGAAAGTGAGATGTGCTTGGTCTCCCCTATTAGAATTGTGTTAACATTTTAATCCTTTGTTCAAACAAAAGTTGAAGAGGTATCTTTCCCTCTTCAAAGTTACCTATTTAAGTACTGACGACTGTAAGTTCTAACCATTCCCTACAAGGCAGGAGCATTGTACACATCACTCTCAGAATGTGACTGCTGGCACAGACTCTTTGGAGGACTTAGGCATCAGGACTCATTTGATTTCTCAATCACACTAAAAAATAAATACAAGGCAGACACTGAGGCATCCAGGCTTGGGCAGTTCTGGAGAAATGGCGAAGTACAACTGGAGGTATTTAGGGATATTCCAGAATGAAGAGGGTGCCTATCAAGAACTGGACACTCAAAGGAGGAGGCACAATGAACAGGGCACTTAAAGAAGCAGGGTGGGGAGAAGGGGGAAGTAACAGTTTTGAACGTGGTGGGTTAAAGAAGGCTGCTCTGTTAAATGAGGCTTCATCCATACTTTGTTTTGCATGCAAGCTGCTGCTCTGCAGGGTGCTTCAGGTGGCTATTCTTGTCCTGCCAGCATCCTGAGCTTAAGGTCATACAATGATCAGTCCAACCCAGCCTACCCCAGCCCCATCATCTCCCTATGCTCTGAGTTGGCCTGAAAGTTTTGCAGCCAAACTGTGCACCAATATTTTTGATCCTTAAGGTTTTCTTGTAGGTTGTTGAGGTTTTGGATGCTGGGGTTCAGATTTGGGCGGGGGGGGTGTTTGTTGGTTTGGGGGGTTGGTGTTGGGTTGTTTGAAGGGAGGTTGTGGGTTTTGTTTGGCTTTGTGGTTTTTATTGTTTGGTTTGTTGTAGTGGTTTTTTGGTTTGGTTTGGTTTTTGACTACCTGAATGCCCAGTCACTGCTTCAAGAGGTCTGCCTTTTAATAACAGGGGAAAAGGGAAGTATATTTATATATAGGGATGCAAGGCTTACTGTAAGTAAGAATATATATGACAATTATGGACAAGTTCTCCAAAACAGCTTCACAAATATCTATTCTGTTACTGCTTTTTCTTTTTTTCTCTATTTTTATTGAAACTTTGTACAGAAGTTTTAAACATTTCCATACAATACTTTGAGACAGGACAAAAATGCCATGGTAAAGGAATGTAAACTGCAAGAAACACAGTCTGAAGTATCCAAATACTCTCTAATAAGAGTTTTAGTTTGAAGACCAATGCAGTAGGCGAAATAATATGCATACAGTATACAAAGAACAGTATACACAGGGCCAGCAATGCTAACTATGAAAATTTTGCATCAGATTTACTTCAAAGATTTATAGCAATATGATAATTCTATACACTAGACCAAAATTAATTTATCATACATCGTTTCTATGACAAAAAAAGCTTGTCATTAAGGACAGTAGCAACTTACAATATAATTAAGCTGTATTAATCTCATTAACACTTCTAAATCTATATTCCTACTACAATATTTTATTTTTTTTTTCAGTATATTGTCTTATAAGATCTTAACAGACCTTTAAATAACACTTTACCAAAAGAGACCTGGATCCATTATAGTGATCTTATCTACATGCCCATTTGGCTTATTAAAAAAGGAAAAGAAAAGAACAGAAGAGAGAAAGAAAAGAAGAACAAGGGACAAGAAAAAAAGGCAAGTTTCAAATGCTATATGATATAATTTGGTTTTGGTCTGAAATGTATTTTAGTTTAATAGTTAAAAGAAAATAAAACAAGGCAGTTCATTAACTGGTAGTTCATATAAAAACTGCAGAAAAATACAACAGCAACAAAACCCCAAAATACTTCACAGATACCTAAAAAAACAAAACCCATTCTATCAGAGATACAAGGTAAAGCAGCATCACTTTGACACTGTGCTTTAAAAATAAGTGGATGAATGAAGAGACTGCTCTAGTGAGATTAGAAAATTTGCTTTCTTCTTGAAGAAGACTACTAACATTTTGCACAGCAACTATTTTTATAACCACCTCATTTAAAAACGTGTATTCATAGACACAGAGAATTGTCATATCATTACCATTTTTTTGCTCAAAGTGTCTGACTTTACACAGTGAAACTGATAATGCTGTCACCAGATGTCACTATACCATGAATTCAGTATCAGAAGTGAAGCAAATGCCTTTAAACCAACACCATAAAAATAGGAAAAGAAAAAGTGTTTTGTAAACAAAACAAACCACTTTGCAAAACAAGAGAGTTCAGAGATCTCACAGTGAAATCAGAAATCCTAATTATATATGTTTACATTCTAGGACTACTCTTTACCTTAGGCCAATTAAAGCACATTAAACCATTTAATTATATACAAACATTTTCTTTTTAAGAAAAAAAAGAACAAAACAAAAAACCAAACAAATTAAAACATTGCACACAAGTCTGCTTCCTCAACATCACGTGACAAGGTTAGTTTTATTTTCAAAACAACTACATTTAAGGGCACAGAACATACAGAATACCAAATTAACAGGTGAGTAGTTTTGCTTGGCTATACATGCTAAATCCAAAGATTTCCTCGAGCAAGCTAGAGCTTAGAAACTCCAACTTCTTCCACGTGTCCTGTTCTCTGAAAGGGAGCATCTCCCAGCATCTCCTTTATCTTAGGATTTAAAAAAATATATATAAAAAATAAAGCTGTATGTTTTAAAGTCAGAAGCATCTCCTGCTTTAAGCGCTCACACAGAGATCCTTCGACGGCTCTGCCCGCCGCACTGTAACTTTGGGGGAAATCCTTTTCGTTACTCAGTTACAGCACTCCCGTGACTTACATCAGAAGTCTCATGCTGGCCCTTTTGGGGTAAGGGTGGAAAGGGGAACACAGAAGTGGAGCAGTAGAAGATACACAAGTGGTATGCTGAAGGCCATTTTAATATCTTACAACCTCTCACCATTTCCTTTCAGGTATCGGTACAAGCTAATGGGAAACATTACAAAAATAACAAAAACTTCTCTAACCTTTGGCAGAAAACAGCATGAAACCAGCCAGGAAAAAAAACAACTTAAATAACAATAATCTCCCAGAATGTGCTACTAAGCACTCAAGAAGCCTCTTCCTTTTCTTGTTTTAATTTTAAATTAAAGGTTTCTAACAAATTTCTAGGAGAACAAAAAAAAATCATATATCTTAAAGAGAAAAATAAGTTAAGGGAAAATAGCAACAACAAAAAAAAACCCATGTCATTCCAAAATCAGTTTTTCAAGAGGGTCATTCTAAGCTCAAGGCAATAAATAAACCAATCACTCCAAGACAGAAGCACGTGTCCTGGATCTATCCCTGCATGACTAGCCGGTCCCACTGAGGTGGTGGAGGAGGCCAGGCGTTAAAATCAATGGAACTGACCGTCCATCACGTGAGACGTGCTGTGGTTTTACCAGACCAAAAAAAGCTGGTGTTTAAACCAAAACTTATTAACCTGGGTTAACACCTCCTCTTCCATGTAGATCATGACCAGAAGATTAGCAAAGGCATGTTTACGCTATTAATAGAAAACAAAATCCTCAGACAACTTCTTATACGAAGGTCCACAACACAGGGCCACAGTACTTGCTCACCAACACACAGGTTACTTGAAACTGCATACTACTATTTTTTTTTCCTGATAAAGGCCTTTTATTAAGTGGTTATATGCAGCAAAGAACATCAGGCAAGTTCTATAACCTCTAAGACGTGAAAACAGAATGCAACCAAAGAGGCTGGCATTAGGCAGAGAGTAGCATAGAAATGTGGGTTTTAAATGACTTAAGAGAAAAAAAAGCACTGGAGAAGTCATTTGCTTAAAAGCATCTTCAGAATAACAGAGAGATCTAAAGATGAGGGGATGCAAAGTATTCCTTTATTCAGATCCTGACTGCTAAGGGCCACGAGGATGATCAGAGGGCTGGAGCACCACTCCCATGAGGACAGACTGAAGGAGTTGGGGCTGTTCAGTCTGGAGAAGAGAAGGCTCCGAGGTCACCTAATTGTGGCCTTCCAGTATCTGAAAGGGGGCCTACAGGAGGGCTGGGGAGGGACTGCTCAGGATCTCAGGTAGTGATAGGACTAGGGGGAATGGAATGAAGCTGGAGGTGGGGAGATTCAGGCTGGATGTGAGGAGGAGGTTCTTCACCATGAGAGTGGTGAAGCCCTGGAATGGGTTGTCCAGGGAGGTGGTTGAGGCCCTGTCCCTGGAGGTGTTTAAGAGCAGGCTGGATGAGGCTCTGGCCAGGCTGATCTAGTGTGGGGTGTCCCTGCCCATGGCAGGGGGGTTGGAACTAGATGATCCTTGTGGTCCCTTCCAACCCTGACTGATACTATGACACCATGATAGTAAGTACCACTGCGATTAATGCAGCAACTTGTTAGTTCAACAAAAATGAGAATACATTAACTGGGAGATGGAGCATCTCAGATTCAACAGTCAAAGGCTGCACCATACATTTGCAAAGGATTTTGACTCCCTACCACAGTCACAGGATAATTTCACCACAACTCTGACTGTAGTCGTACTGGACAGGACATGGGCATTGTGTGTGTTAACTCTTTGAGTTGGGAGGGTAAGAGGTGAGGAGAAACAAGCTGGGAAAAGTTCATTATAAGCAAACCACTCTTCAGGTGTCAATACTTCAGCTTTGTAACCATGTAAGGCACCTTGAGGAAAAAAGCAAGCACAGATGAAGCAATGGCTGCCAAATAAAAGGGTCCCTGAGCTAACCTGGCTTCACAGGCTAGGTGGCAATGCATTTGTTAACACTGAGAGCAAGGATGACTGGTCTGGAAAATCCAACTACCAGTCACCCATAGAAACACATGCCAAGTTACTAAGGGACAGTGCCTGACACGAGTTTGTGTTTCCTGGTGCCAAATCAGGCATATGAGCCAGATCCCAGCCTTTTCAAGATACTGTTGGATGGAGATGTATTGTTACCCTCCACAAGCGGTGATTTTCGATCCTGCTAAGGCAAAGTTTTGCCTGCATAGAAACAATTAACTGTTTTACCTCCTCTTTTGTCATCCCAACTCAGCCCACTAATGAAGTAACTTGAGATACCATTAATGTTTCACACACTACAATTTTGCCATTAAAAAGGATTCAAAATATTTTTCTGAATAAAGCAGCCACATAAACCATGAGAAAATGTGTCTTGTCACACTGGTGTTTGCATCAAGACTCAGGTACAGTAACTTGCCTCTTCTACAGATACTGCAGCATCACTTCTACCCTTATCACTCTTTCCAGCTGAGAGCAGTCTATTCTCCAACCGCAACAACTAAACAAAGTGGAGAGAAGTGGGGCACCTCAGCCTGTTTAAAGTCTCAGAACAAATGGGATTCAACTGACTTGAAAACACCACCAAAACAAAAATGCCATACAAATGGAAGTTAATTTGATCTGAAAACACGTATTATATATCATACTACTAAAAGCTATTTGGACAGACTGCAGCTTATGGTACCACCATACTAGAAAATACACTTCCTCCTGCAAAGGCAGGATATAACCCTTATGTCATCTCTACAGAACTACTTCCCCCATAGGGATTGGTTCTTGTACTTGGTTCTAAGCCAAGGAAACTGGCCCCTTGAATTAATGCTGCTGAACTGCCAGCATGGTCCCTCAGATTGTTTTCTGCCTAGCCAGTTCATGCTCTCCCCAATAGGTCCCAAGATGAGCTCAGGAGCAAAGACAACTAGAGGAATTATTTTCACAGGAAGCCTGGATATGACCACTCTGTCCTGGAGAGCAAGGGAATGTAACACTACAAATTTATCCACATGATATCACCTGGCCCCTACACCCAGTAACAGGTCCTTGCTTGATTTAGTGTAAAGGCAAGAGTACCCAGGAAAACCCTTAAAACTGTTCCTTACTGCCTCAGGCATCCATCCTTCAGGAGAAAAGAAACTCAGCACCTCAAGACCATCTGGGAAAAGATGCACTTTTTTTTTTGAAGACTCCTAAGGGCAGACCTCAATTGCCAACACAGATTACAACAGCACACACTCCTCATCTCCTGACACAGAATCCCTCAGGAGTTCCTTAAAAAATAATGTTTGGCAGGGTGAAAGTGGGAGAAGACACGAGGCAAAAGGGCTATGGAAAACAAGGACCATTTCCACCTCTTTCCCCCCTTTCTCCTTCCTCTTGTCTTCCCATTGTTTTTCTCCCTTTACAGATGCAGTATGCAGCAAGGGTAGGGCTGCAGCATCTTTCCTTTTGGACATAAAGAGCAGAGGAAGGGAAAGGGGTCGTAGTTTTTGTGCTTAGCAAACTGAACACAGGTAGAGTCTCACATTTCTTTTTCCTCTAAAGAGAGGCTTCTATTTATTTGGACTGTACAGTATAGTGAAAGTAGTTTTTGGTTTCCCATTTCCCCCTCTCCTTCAGTGCAAGTTGGTTACTTTCAAAGTTGTTTCAGGTTTGTTGTTTGGTCCTGTGGGAGCTTTTGTTTGGGGTCTTTTTTGGTTTGTTTGGTTGTGTGTGTAGGTCCTGTTTGTGTTTTTGTGTTTGTTTGTTGGTTCTTTTGTTTCCTCCACATATAGCAACTTTTCAGTAGTGGAATTTACAGTAGACAAATCAAAATGGAAAAATCTTCTCACAGAGAAAAAAAAAAACATAAGAGAGAGGGAAATGCTAACAGCCATCAATGTTTTAAGTGCTACAAGGTAATATAAAATATGTTCCCGTTGTTGCCAAAAGAAAGAGAAGCAACTAAGAAAAGCAAAGGAAAAAAACCAACCAAAAGAGTGAGCAAAATTAAAAGGTGCTCATTTGGCCCAGGTAGTACAGCTATGTTACAAAGAATGACTACACGGTGATGTGCATCACAACCCTACCTTTAAAAACCTTTCAACAGAGCTTTGCACATTTAGATTTTACAGATCAATAAATAATTACTCATTATCTTCACTTAAATGCTGACTGAGCTCTAGAACTGCTTGACTTCAAACAAAGCCAGCTGCCTGCCTTTGGTATATTTATACACGGGGAAAATAAAAGGTTAGTAATACAAATGGAAAAACAAAAAAATAAGTGTGTGGGGGGGGAAACAAAAGAGACACCACCTGACATGGAGCAGAGCTAGGACAACATCTCACATTGTCTCTAAACAGGTTAAAGTTGAGTTGATCTTACAATGATAGCGTAAACAATGCCTGGGTTGCAGTTATGTTGTTAGAAAAGGAAAAACAAAATGAAGAAATCTCCAGAGACCTTTATCAACTTCTGTATGTTTAGTCATACCCTTAGAAGTTCACTATTCACTCACAAAGAGAAATAGACAAACATGAATATTCCAAGTGAACAGACACAGACCAGTCCAGTATTTAGTAACAGTTTAACTTTTGGAGTCTCTTCCAGCATTTGTAAACAAACAGTCTCTTCCTCGACCTCCCGAACAGCTCTCTTGTTCATGGTTTTACTCTTAAAGCCACAGAACCAATCTATGAATTTCAAATGTGTCTCTCTATCATCAGTCTCTTCCTCACGCTTTTTCTCCCCCATCAAAGCTGCTTGTCCATTCGAATAACAATCAACTGGTGTCTCAACTTCAGAGTGACTCATCACTGGGGTGCTGTCATCTCTGCAAGTACCCAGAAGATTGATATCCTCCGGCTTCACGTTTTTAATGTTTTCTTCTGATTTGCCATTTGGCATGATATGGTTTGCATTTTCATTGCACTTGAGGATGCTCTTTTCTTGTACTTTGTACAGCTCCCCTGTGGTAGCATCCTCTTTTACGTGCCTGTTTTTCAGGGCCCAGAACGTGGTCGTCCGAACT
The DNA here is from genome assembly GCF_026170545.1 of Melanerpes formicivorus. Taxonomy (NCBI): domain Eukaryota; kingdom Metazoa; phylum Chordata; class Aves; order Piciformes; family Picidae; genus Melanerpes; species Melanerpes formicivorus. Next base: position 12,350,598 of record NW_027142363.1, on the reverse strand, counting down.
TGCTCCTTTGTAGGTGGAGGAGTGAGAAGGCTTACTACAAAGGTCACAATCCCAGTGATCCAGAAGAGAGACGTTGCAACATACATGTAATGGATATTTTTGATAAAGCTTGGCCTAGTATCTGGCTGGTTACACTCTGGAGCACGATAGATAAACGCCAGTACCAACCGTATTGCTCCAAGCACAAACCCAGCCATTCCACCATAGAAAGCCCCCTGCTCGTTGCAACGCTTCCAAAAGATACCCATAAGAAAGAGAGCTGCCACCGGTGGGGTCAAGTAGTCTGCTACCTCTTGAATATAAAGGTACATCTGACCACCTTGCATTTCTACAATTATGGGGACCCAGGCAATGCTTATGACTACCATGAACGCAACAAAGACTCTTCCTACAATCATCAGTTCTCTAGACGTTGCACTCTTTCGAATGAGCTTGTAGACATCAAGCGTGAATATGGTGCTGGCACTGTTGAATATCGAGTCCAAGTCACTCATCAGTGCAGCAATCATCACAGCCATCATCAGTCCCCGCAGACCAACTGGCACAAGTTTCATCACCAAACGTGGGTAGGCAATGTTAGAGCATCCAGCTCTGCTCCCGCAGACTTGGAAACAGTGTTCTGGATTAATGCAGGCAATATCATCTGCAAACAGTATTCGTGAAATCATCCCTGGGACAACTATAATAAACATGGGCAGCAGCTTTAAGAAGCCTGCCATCAGAGTGGATCCTTTGGCATGAGCAATGTTTTTTGCAGCTAAAACTCTCTGAACTATAACTTGATCGGCACACCAGTACCAGACAGAAGCCGGGGTCTGTCCCAACAGAAATCCAGGCCAGGGAATGTCTTCATCTGTTGGCTCACGCAACATTTTCAGAGCGTCAGGCTTTGGGTCAACATTGCAGGAATTGGTATTGGAAATGTTGTAGGTTAACAAGATAGATGTAATATTTGGTGATGCTAACATGTACCTTCTTTTAACTTCTTCAAACCCACCAACCTCCATTATACTTATGATCATAAGTGTGAGGGCACCAATAATCATAAGCAGAGCTTGAAGGGTGTCTGTGTAGATGACAGCCACAAGACCTCCAGTCACAGTCAAGAGCGCAGTCATTCCAATAAGGAGGATAACTGACAAATAGAGGTTCCAACCTAGCGATTCTTGAATAAAAAGTGCCCCTGAATACAAGTCAACTGAGAGTTTGGTGAAGATATAAAGAATTAGAGACAACGCTGCAAAATATATTTGAATTCTATGCCCTCCAAAACGCTTGGACAAGTATTCAGGCATGGTGTACACTCCCGACCGGATGTAGACTGGGACGAAGACCCATCCTAAAAGCTGCAAAAGCATTAAGGCGTTGAATTCCCACGCGCCTACTGCAAATCCACTCGCCGCTCCGGATCCTGCGAGCCCAATGAAATGTTCACTTCCAATATTGCTTACAAATAAAGATGCACCAATAGCTACCCAGTTCATAGAACGCCCCGCCAAAAAGTAGCCACTGACGGTGCTCCGATTGTACTTCCACATGGCAAAAAAACCTATGCACATTACAAGCACGAAGTACAGTGCCACAATGGCAATGTCTGCCGTTTCCAAAGAAGCCCTCATTTTTGCAAACAAAATGACTTCGCACAGCTGACGTCCACTTCTCGCCCCCCAGCAACCGTCTTTTAAGCAATACGTGAACCAGTTAACATATATCAACACTGCGGATCAAATTCTTTGTCCCTTGGGTTTGCTGTCCTGATGCTGGTGGTTGTGGTACATTTACTTTCTCCGCTTCTCAAATGGAAATTTGGAACTTAGCACGCACTTTTAATCCACATTCCACAAGAGCATCAGCCTTAACTCAGTTGATGTAGGAGAAATTCTTAGTTGCAGCTAAGTTTAGTGAGGCCTACTGTACCAACCCTGCAAGGCAGCAAAGACAAAAGACAAAGATTGAATTAGAGAAGAATTTCATGAAGTTATGAGAAAAATTTTGAAGTCTAGTAAAACAATGACTGAACACCACAGTTTTTTTCCCCCTTACATCTCCTGGTGCATTTATGCAATCCATAATACACATAACATTTGTAGAACTAAACAGCAATGCCTATTACAAGTCAACTTTAATGTTTACAAGTACCTTAAGGGACGCAGCAATTCTGAAGTATCAAATCCACCAGAACTATGCAAGAAAGGGATTTTATTTTTCTTTAGAGACTTAAAAGCCTGCTTCTCAAACTACTAAACAGGTCTTCCTCTTTCAAGGAATCTTAGGGGAAAAAAAGCACAAAACTAAACAAAACAGCATCAACCTGGCTAGTCATTTCCTGTATTGCACTAGCACTGCACCCCACAAATCCTGATAGATCCTAGCATCACATGCATGCGCTTGAGACACCAGCTGGCTGCTAGTGCTCAAAGTCAAGTCACAATGCTGGGAAACACACATTTAGGATCAGATGGAGAACCAAGGTTATTCCGCAGGTTTTAGATGAGCTTGTAGCTTTCTGAGGTACAGATGATTACAGGATTACATTTTACTCTGAAAGCTTTTCATACATATTCTGTGTAATCTAAGTGAAGAAAGTCCCACTCAAGCAAGTGACAAAAGCAGAACTACACCTGACATCCAGCATCAGAATATTTCTGTTTCCCATGTAACTTTTAATACCCCCCCAGTTTCAGGATTTTTTGGGAGCACTCAAAGTACAGGAGGGAGAACTGGATGGATTTTGGTAGCAGTCACAGTTGCCAAGATGCCACGAAGTGCTGTTCCCAGCACCATCCATTTGCATTCAAGCATGAAGAGCATACTCTGTCACTATTCCTGACCCCAGTCATGCCCAGTTCTACCAAAGCATGTCAGGAGACAGATGCTCATTTAGGTGAGTAGAACTGATCAAAGTAGAGGGAGATGGATAATAGTGAGACTCACTGGCAGACAACCAGACAGGTGAGAAAGGAAGGGGTACTGAAAAGCTGCACAATAGCTTCTTACCTCTGCCATGACAACAGGATGCTGCTATCTCCTATTTATGCCTTGGGAGGTGTTATTTACCCACAGCCTTTTTTAAGGGTTTAGAGTGATGGCTATTAGACTCTTCTACTTCCTATGCCAAATGGACATAGCAAAATGAGAAGGCCAAAGGAAAGAGATGGTCTAAAGATCAGAACACAGATCTTCAGTATTCAATACTACTACAGAAGACTAAGGCACAGGGACTGACTCCATTCCTCTTTCCCAACCACTGGTAAAGATAACGTAGGCACACCAAAAAAATCACTGATTTTTTTTCTGACCATAAGATCTACCAGCCTTCTAAGTCCTACAAGCATCAGCTTCAGCCACTGCCTCTCACACTTACTTGCAAAAAGTGCTTTGGCACTATGCTGAAACTCACAGTCCAGTAATAACCTATGATTCACATCCAAATGATATAGTCTAATATTTGGGTGGTAGCACATTTGTTTGGCTAAAAAAAATAAGTAGATACAAACTTTAAAAGTCCTCAGGTAGACTGAGTAATAAAAACTACAGTTAGTGTTGAAAATGCACACATTGGCTTACTTTGTGCATCACTGAAAGCAGCAACAGTGCACATCTCATTAACCCAAATGTATAGTTTACAAACCACAACTTTAGCCTTAAGGAAGTTCACACTCGTGATATTTGTATGGGCTGGCTGCTTCTCAGGATTAGTTCAGAATCAAGAGATGAAATGGGTTCCCCACCATCACCTCACATGAGAGTACAGACATTCATTCTGCTGGAGTTACAGCCAATAGTGAGAGACTAAGGAAGCATGGCACAAAACGGACTTATTACAGTCGTGTGCTAAATTTATCATGCTCATAAGCCTCAAACCACAGATGTATTTTAAATTCTTCCACAGAAGAATTCACATTCATCCCCACCCACAAATGCAGCAGCAGTTAAATGCTCTATTAGTTTAATCCAACACAAAATTATAAACCTTTCAGATCGTATGACGCCACCAGATAGAAGGATAATGTAGTGTTCTTGGGTTTAAGCACTTCTGGGTAACGTTTTAATAGTGTTGTGCCTTTGGCTACATCCAACTAACTCTTCAAATTCAGCTACACTATGTTCATACCAAAGTCATAAATATTTTAAGGCAAAGGGATGAAATTATTTTACTCAGACACAGTGAAAAGAAGAACTACTATAGAGGAAATTAGAGTAATAGGCAAGCTAAAGAAATAGTAATAACCTTTTCCCTCTTCTGCTGCCCTGCTCTGACTTAAAAAAAGGGGGGGAAAAAAAAGTCAGACCTTAACTTTAGTTCACTCGCTACCATCTGCCCTGGAAGTTAATCAATGACCTTGCAAAACTGTACTGGAGCGTAATACACATCCATCACAAAAATATCTGTTAAAGTTGATTAGCTACAAGAGGGATCCAGCTCATAGTATCACTATTACAAACATCTTCAATCCCCCTGAAAAGTGTGCAAGTAGGAGACGCAGCTGCCCTTGGATAGATTGTGACATTTCTCAATTAGGATACTTGCCAAGCTACAATGGGCTCATCCTAACCAAAATAAACAATACATGAAGTTTCTTGAGCATTTTCCACCAGAAGGTACTGCCAGACCATGCATCTGAAGTCTACAGGGATCTGAATCGTCACCTTTGAAATCAACATCTGAATTTTGCTGCTTGCTTGAGCAGGAAGGTGAAAAGCTTTCAGTACTGCTACAAACTTTGCTACAGTGGTACTAAAATACTGTGCTAAAGTAGCTTCTTGTACCAGTTTCTTATTAGACCTAATTCTAAAATAACCCTGGAACTCTTTTTTCATTACAAAAATGAGACTCATCCCTCTGAACTTTCAGCAAGTTGTGACCTCAAGTCTTAAGAAGGACTTTAGAGACGCCCCGTGCGAGTTTAATCTCAAGTTATTAGAACAGCGTACATTGTGGCACTAACTCGGGGCGGGGGGGGGACAGAAAGACAGTGCTGCTGCCAAGGACTGTGAATTTCTGTCCCCTAAGGCTGTTTTCTGGCTGGATCATATCAAAGACACAAAACAATGTGCTTCCCTCTTGTCTGAAGACAGAGTGCTGCAGCTTTGGTGAAACAATGCATATGTCTCTCCAACAGGCAGCCTGTCCTTTCAGGGAGGGGGGGAAAGTCTCAAACAACTCCCTGAAGAGATATTAGATAATGTGAAGCAGATTTAGGGTGGGATTTTTTTTTTTTTGAGCAATATGATTATTTTAAAGCAAAACTTTCTCCACAGTGCTTTCCTAATAAGATGGGATTTAAAGTATGCCAGAATCAAACTGCTCCAGCCCTAAAGCAACTATTTGTTTTCTGCTCAGTCTATTTCTCTTCTCAGCAAATGGGGAAGTCTCTTACAGTTAAAAGAGTCAGTCCCAATGGCCAACACATTATGGGTTAATATGAGGATGCAGACATCCACATATCACAAAGGAGCATCCACTACTACTATTTTTCAGTAAATTAAGTACATATTTAAATTTATTCATAGACTTCATAGTAGTTTTGGAGTTCTGTCTTAGATACAATGTTTTTCTTCTGCACCTTCTTCAAGCAAAGGTATGTCAACTCACACCAGTAGCATTTTACCTACTGAACACCTCATTTGCATGGAAAAAATGCACCCAGATTGCCAGGCTCAACACCTACACAGTAAACACTAATGATCTCTCTCCTAGAGGAAAAAAAAGGTCAAAGTCAGTCTCATAACTCGAGCAGGCCTGGGTGACATTGAAAACCTCAAATGTTTTGTCTGGCCTGCTCACACTGCAGGCCACCTGCTAAACTGATGCAAATTAATTCCTACCTGTCCACTACTCCACAGTAAATACAAGGTTGTCTGAGGTAGCCTATTATCTCAGGAAGAAAAGGGGAAAAAGGCAAAAGCTTCATTCCATTTATTACAGCACTCTAGAACACACAAGGAACAAAAAGGAGCACAAATGTTCTTCATGGAATAACTGATACACATCAACTTATCCTTACGTAGTACATGCCCTTGAGAAAGCAGGGGCTATCCTTGCTAGCTGCTCAGAGCCCAAAACATCCAGGACTGAAGTTTCAGGACTTTCCCTTGTGTATCAGGAGCTGGGGTGAGAGGAGCCGGACAGGAATCCCACCTCAAACAAACTGGGTATGCCGTAGGAAGCAAGAATGTTCGGAGGCAGAGGTTGACCTGTAGCATCTAATAAATAACTCAAGTTAAGGGCTGGACTGGTATTCCCAGTAGCTCAGTAGGCTGGGGTAGGAGAGTACCACATTTGAGTTACCTGAATCAGCAGTGACCTGACTAACCTGTTTGCCACACGTGCTCTGCTGCCCCAAAGTGGTACTGCATCAACACTTCTGTTGGCCTTGGAGAACACGGGTGCTGCGGGGCAACTCAATAAATCATCACTACCACAAAAGTCCAACTTGAGGTGCAAGGTTCAAGTCAGTCACTCAAAGGAGTTGTTTTGGACACATAAGGTCTGAGGTTTCAGGAATTGCTCCAGCTCTGGTCTTCATTTTACTGCAGCATCAGAAAAAGAAGCTTGCTCCACAATACATTCTTCTCCATTCTTTTCTAAAGGACTGCTGAAGGAGACATGAGAAATAAGTAACCTCACAGCATGCAGTTCAGCAGAAGACAGAACTACACTATGTTTGCCAGGCAGAATTGTAGTGCTACTGTGGTCTATTACAGACACAGTAACTGGAGTACTCTAAGTCTGACTGAAGCTGAAGGGCACTGTGACTGGCAGCACTAGAGCAGCAGATCAATTTAGCTGATGGCTTCCACTCCCCGTCCCAGGTGTATACACCTCTTTAGGTCTCCCACCAAATCACAAATTAAGAAGGGGGAAGCAGGTGGGGGGTGGCAGGAAGGAGGCAGAAGAAAGAATGTAGCTTCATGGCAGTGCTCACTCAGTACTCTGCAAACACAACAGAAGCTACAGTACTGGTGAATTGCAAAGCAAGATGGCTTATTTTCTGAAACCTACATCACTAGCAGTGCCTCAGCAAGCCACTTCATGCCACCGCCTGTGGCATTCACATTTGAATAGTTTCCTTTGCCATGAGTTACCCTCCAGTACTCTGTCAGGAATAGTGGATTTATTTGCTTCCACTGCTCTTCCAAAAACTCCCAACACCTAAAGGCAAAGGGGGAGGTTAAGCCAGGACAGAAGAAAGGAGATAGAAATGTCCTTTCTATTTGTTAAAATGAAGACATACCATGAAGAAAAACTACCTTCTCCACACCTATCTAGACATGCTGTAGTCATCTCACTCAGGTCCTAAGAGTAGTCCATCAACTTAAGCTTATTGACTATTCATTTGAAAAAAAAAAGCATGTAAGCACTTCCTTTTCCCCTTGCCAGCCCAAAGAACTGGCTTATGTTTACAGGGGTGTCAGATGTTACCTGGGCTCTCTGAAGAGAGCAGAAAGTACAACTGCTGATCAACTGGGCCACTCTTCCCTCACAAATAAACACAATTACTCATGTGTCTGCCATAACTCAAGCAGGTAACTACCAGAAACTCAAGATGCTCAAAGATTGTCACTATAAGCAGCTCCATCCCTCAGCAAGCCACCCATGCTCATCTTTGCAGCTTCAGATAGATGATACTCTTTGTTCAACAAGAACTGGAAGCAGAAGAGGAAAGAGGGTACTGAGAAGACACAGTCAACAGTAACTAAGTAAAGAGCACAGGAGGGCAAACCAGGGAAAGCAAGCTATTTTAATAGAGGCAGGAGGTTGTCTGTCCACCAAAGGATGGCAAAAAATAGAAGATTCTGGCATCAGGCAGCATTTTTCCTGCCAAGTAAGTATGTCAAGATGTCAGCTGACAAACCAAGTTGGAAGCTGCAGAGGGATACTGAGCCCAAAGAATCAAACACCTTCTTGTGGCAACCTAAACTTCAGAAGCATAAATATTGTTACTGCCACTGGCAAATACTATTTACCTGAATTAGTTTAAAGGACTTAGTCTCTAAGAGCAACAGCAAAATAATGTGTAAAACAAGCATAAACATCCAAGTATTTGATTTCTGCAGAGGACCTGAGACCACAGTCTAGTTGCTGGATGTAAAGGACTAATGTTCTCACCATACTAGAAGCGCACCATCAGAAAGTGCCGTAAAATCCCCACCACAAATGAAAATGACCATTTTCTTTATCTGTAAGGTGATGTGATCCAGTTGGTGGTTATCACCATTCAGCCATAAATGATGTATCTCCTCCTAGCCTAGAAAGATGTGTTGGTTCACCCCATCCTGCTCTGGAAAGGGGGCTGGGCTAGAGGATCATTCTGTGATTTGAAAAGGATTTTGACTGGGACTGTAAAGACTTCAGAAGTCACTTGAGGAGCGAGAAAGGAGCAGTGGAAGTGTCAGTTAACAAGCAACTGAGTGAAATACTAGGAGAAAATTATCCCTAGAATTTCTAAGGAGAATATAAAAAAGAGAAAAAAAAACCCAACCAAAACCACACCAAAACAGACTCATTAAGCTTATTTAAGACTTCCCCAAGTTCCCATTTATGGGTGCCCACAATCTTTCCAAAACCAAAGCATCACAAGGTTTACTAAAACACAAGGCAAGTTTCAGGGGCATACATAGTGCTAGAATTTAAGTATGAGGCCCTCCAAGATTCCTAGCCTGCTGGGTGCTCTTGCAAGATTTCTCATCCTCCTTGGGGATTTTAAGACACCAGAACAAGGCTTTAAGTAATCTTGGATATAAAACAACTAGGGCTACTCTACATCAAGCTTTGCAATTACCTACATTAAAAGTTAGCAAACACTAATCTGTTTTTCTAATAGTTTCAAACAACTGCACTGAACACATTCCCCTCCTGCATCCATGTTCCACATGGACCTGTGCTTTAAATTATTACTCCTTAGACATCTGCATAACTGAAGCACAAGGACTGGCTGATAACTGAACAAACCAAGATGAAAACAAAACAAGAAACATCCTCATAATCATATTTCTAGGGTTCATGATCCTTCCTTTATACTATCTACTACTTTTCCTTCCCTCTACTCACTAGGGGTAATGCCTTTTATTGGTACCTCATTTTCAGTACCCACATTGGCCTTCACTTGCACAGATCTCACCTTACTTTCCCTATCTTTCCCATTCCACATAATGAGCTATATTTCACCTGCCTACCTTCCCTTTTATTTCCACCCCATTCACCTTCTTATCAGCTCTTCTACAGAATGCACACCAGAGATATTCCTGCTGCTCCACTGAGCAGGCAGCTTTGAAGGGAACATGGTGCCCAGTGGTTTCTGCTGTCCTCGGATAAGCACCACAGAGCTGGCACAGGCAGCTGTAGCAAGCAACTGCTTCCACATAAGCAACTCTTATGCTCCCAGAAGAGACCTGGGTATCTGTGGCTCAAAATAAAAAAAGTAGCAAACAGCTCTGGCAGGAATGTGACCAAAAAAGGCAAGATAAGTTACTTGATCGATAATCAACAACTACCAAAGTAATTTTTGGGTGGAAATTGACAGTGCGATGGCTCTAGTGTAAGAGAGAAGGGGAAGTCAGCTCCTGAAAGAATATCTAAAGAAAGCAAGAACTTCCATCATTACAAAACATGGTATACATGACAAACTAGAAGAAAGCAAACATATACACACATTCATACTTCAAGTAATTTAACAGCTTATTTTAAGTGATAGAATCATAGAATTTTTAGGCTTGGAAGGGATCTCTAAGATCATCTAGTTCCAAACCCCCTGCCATGGGCATGGAAACCTCACACTAGATCAGGCTGCTCAGAGCCACATCCAGCCTGGCCTTAGAAACCTCCAGGGATGAGGCTTCCACCACCTCCCTGGGCAACCTGTTCCAGTGTCTCACCACCCTCATGGTTAAGAGTTTCTTCCTAACATCCAATCTGAATCTACCCATTTCAAGTTTTTTGTCAATTCTCCCTAGTCCTATCACTACCTGACACCCTGAAAAGTCCCTCCCCAGCTTTCTTGTAGGCTCCCTTAAGATACTGGAAGGGCACAACAAGGTCTCCTTAGAGCCTTCTCTTCTCAAGACTGAGAAGCCCCAACTCTCTCAGTCTGTCCTCTTAAGAGTGGTGCTCCAGCCCTCTGCTCATCTTCATGACCCTTCTGTGGACATGCTCCAGCACCTCCAGATCCTTCCTGTAATAGGGACTCCAGAACTGGATGCAGTACTCCAGGTGGGGTCTCACCAGAGCAGAGGGGGAGGATCACCTCCCTTGACCATCTTATATGTCCATAATGGACATCTTTAAAAGAACCACTTTTGAGGGTTTTCACAAAGGAGAAAATGTTATCTTCTCACAACAGGTTCTCCTCCCTTATTTTTCAGGAGTTAAAGGGCAGACAGTCTGCAATGAACAAACAGGAAGAGATACACAGCCAAAAGAGAAGAGCACATTACTAAACAGGTAACAGAGACAAAGAGAAGGTGCATCTTAAAGGCTAAGCTGCCACTCCTGAAGAAGGGCTAGCCAAATCCCACTGAACTCTGCCAGTCCCAGAATGGGCTCAAGAGCCTGCCCATAGATCTGCTTCAGTGCTCAGGCTTGCAGCTCAGGGAACAAGAGTGACAGAGTTAACCAGAGCATCCCATTACCTATACTCACTCAAGCATATCACTTGATACACTGCAGAAACCTGTGAAAGCCTCTTGGTTTATAACTCCCTTATTCTTGTCATCATCTTAGTACTCACTTGGGAAAGTTGTCCAGATTTACCTAGCTAACAACTATCTGTTTTAACAAGGCTCAAACAGTTTTGTATTTTTAAAAAAAAAGGGGAAAAAACCAAACACATTAATTCCTTACCTTGCCCCACACTCAAGCCAGGCACATATCTCAACTTGGCAAAAACTCAGAAAAGGACCACTCTCAAGTCTTCAGGTTGAAAAGTGGCAAATGTCAGCCAAGAGGGCATCATTCTCAAATGCTGTCTGTACCACACACTTCAAAATCCAGTTATTCTTACAAAACCAAAAAGCTGACTCCTACAGGAAAGTCAATGTTAGATCTTGTGGTTTTCCATTCTTGCCTTTTAGTTCCAACTGTTTCATTCCAGCACCACCTCAGACACAAGGGTCCTTCCCTGCTAGACGTAATACTGTGAAGAGCAGCCAGTTTCAGCCTACAAAAAAGTGAAAGGAAGTAAGAGGAAAACTCTTCTGTAATTTTAACCTGCTAAGTAGGAAAATGTGCAGGGAAGATGAACAATTCAACTGTAAGAACAGGTAGATTCAGCAGAACACAAAGAAAATAAAACCAGTATCTGCCTGCTTACTGCCATCTTCATTCTTTCCCCCTTTCTTCCCAGCAAGTAAGAAATCAAGAGCCCAATTACTGCAACTGCCTACACAGCAATTAGAGTATAATAGCCAAGATGTCAAGCAACACTACTGCCCATTACTTTGGCTTTCCTAAAATACCTAAAAATGTCCCCAGCAGGGTGGGGAATTTCTGAAATATGGCAACCCACTCCAAAGGCAACAAACATATGCTGAAGACAACTTACATGGTGTGAACATGCCAGTCAAACTGAGAGCCCAGACTCACTGCAGTATTACAGAGGTGGGTGGATGGGTCCCCAAGTCTAGGTATTTGCTACTATTAATTAGGTTTCCAACTATGACATATTATATATTTGCTCCTCGTTACATGTGAAGTGGAGAAGAGTATGCTGCTGATAAAGTCTTTTTCTTCATTTTTAGTGAAAAACTCTAATAAAGTATTTTCAAACTGTCTATTTACTTCAGTTCCGTTTACAAAGTTGATTTGTTGAAGACCAGCGTCCCAGCTCGCAAGAGTCGAGCGGCAGCGAGAACAGCATGGGAATACCGCCACCTTCTCTGTCTATCCTAGGTTCCCCAGGCTGCCAATTATCCTTGGACGGTGTCTCGCATTGCCGCCCTGTGGTCAGTCTGAAAAATAGCATCAGAGCAATAGGAAGCCATTTCCAGCCGTTGTTCCCTTTCCCCCCAATTTCCTTCCCCGGGCTCTCAAGAGAGCTTCGGCAGGACGAAAAGGGTAGGAAGAGGAAACCTCCCTGAAGAGCTCTCCTGCTAATCCAGTAGCGGCTCACTACCCTTTCCTGCTGAAGGTCCTGAGCTGCCATAATTACCCCCCTCCCCTGCTGCTGAGCAGCCAGATGACTCTCCTGGGAGACAGTTAGAAATAACTAGAAATTCATATTTTGCTATAAATAGTAAAGGTTAGAGCATGAACAGCTGTGTCTTCATTTTGCACCTCTACCTTCACCACAACTGTGGTCTCTGACGCAGGCTCTTGAGGGTAGTCAATGTGCTGTTTGCACACATCTGTATGCTACTGGTAACAAGTCTGCATCAAACTCACCAAGCTCATTCCACTACTTGTTACTTGGGAGTGTAGAAAGCCACACATGTGGACAAGATTCATTATTTCCACCCTAAGATGCAGTCACTTCATTGGCCCCTTGTCTTCCTTCTTCTAAAGTGTGTCCTCCATATACTTGCATACACAGAGTAACGTAATCCAAGTTGTCCACTGCAGCTGCTCTTCAAACACAGTGATACCACAGAGAAGTAGGGTGGGGTTTTTTAAGATGACTTTATTTTGGGAGTGCTTTTAGGATTCATCAGTTTTTTCCCCCCCAAGACTCACTCCTCTGATTAAGGATTCCATCCACAGGCAATTTATAAATACAGTATTTCTAGTGGAAGTTAACTACCTGATTGTCCACTACCTAGAAAACAAGACACAGAATGGCTGCTCAGCTATGGCTTCAGAACAAAGTCAGAAGCTCTTGTGACATATATACGCAGAGCACTGGTGGAAAAGTTTTCACCCTTGTGCCCCCCACGCCAAGCTCTTGGGTGTTACATTTTGAAGGCAAAAAGAAAGCTGAAGAGACTCCGAGAAAGTCTGCAAAGAAGCAAGGGGACATGGCAGCATCAGGCAGCACTCAGGGGTCATGTTCACACTGTAACCACATCGAAGTTAGATAGGTAGGGGAGCCCAGCTGCACAAGACTACATGGTTCACAACAGAAGCCACATGCACAAAAAGAATGAAGAAGGACCCCAAACTTGAACATGGTACTAGGGAGAGCAACAGAGTTTAAAGCAACAAAAGTGAATTTGAGGGATTTCTTCTGCCTAGATCTATGAAAATGCCAAGGTAACTATTAAAAACAACTGTGGGCGGGGGAAACCCCACAAAATTACAAAATTTGACTCTGAAGACAGTCATGGAAGCCTACCATATTGTAGCTCTGAGGTTTGCACTCAAGCTGCCAGAGAGCTCACAGGAGCTAACAACAGCCCTAAAGCGTAAGAAAGCCAGACAGGAGTGTTGGTGTGAGGTTTTTTTTCTGCAAGGCAGAGGAGCTGCCAAAGATGAGGAAGGATGCCACAGACACCAAGAGAAGCATCAGCACTTGTTCAATCCTAAGACCAAAATATGCACTGGAGCACACAGTCACCACACATGGCAGGACAGAGAATCCCTGCCCACAGGTAGCTTCATCTGGAAGCACTAGTGTTAAAGCAGCCTTGTAATTTATTCAGGACTGTATATGATATCTCCAGCTTCTACAGGAAGCAACTAAATGATCACTGTAATTTCAGACTGTTTCATTAGCTTTGTATTCTCCAGGTTTTGGCTACTTTAAGTTTGCATTATGATTGAGATTATGCACTGCTATGGGGGTCGTTAGGGCAACCCCTCTGCCACGATTCAGCAACACCATGTTGCATATAACCACCACAGGAATTTCCCCCCTCACCACCCCCCCCACCAAGTGTCTTTATTACACTAGAAAGGCTGCAGTAGTAAGATAATGGAACACAAAAAAGTACCTAGATCTGGTGTACAGTCAACAGCAACAACCACCAAAAATAAACTCATCTAAAGATAGACATACTAAATTTTACAGTTACAACTGTGGCAGGTTAAAACCAGCACTACACCTGAACCAAAACACAAGTGTTTTACCAAAATCACAGAACTAAAAAGCACCTTAAGATACATCTATCAGGAAAGAACATACTAGAGTCAAATTCCAGAGAGGAAAAGAATGTAGATGCTAAATCTGGAAAGCACCGATGCTCATTAGAAGCATCATACAGCTAAAAGCTTATCCCAAAGATCCTTTCCACTAGGCAGCACTCCGTGGCATCCTTACAGAGTAGTTAGTTTATTCATGTCTCAGTATCGTGTCAGACCTGTCATGCTTTCTGCCCTGCTCTGTATTTATAGCATCTGCATGACATAATGCATCTCTCACATTAACAGCATGTATACCAAATGTATCAACCTTACCTATGGCTTATACACTGATGGGAAGGATTGCAGAGGAAAGCAAACAACAACAAAAAAAAAAAACAACCCACAAATGAACAACCAAACAGCATACTAATAAATTTTAAACCCCACATGTTGACAGCCTAAGTCCAAAGCAACGTGTTTTGTCAGACCAACCGCTGCTCTGCGAGGTGGTGCAGCAATGTCATCAGGTTTTTTTCCCCCTGTTGCTACATTTCTCCACTAGAGGACTCACCTGAGAAGTCTACTACTGCTTCTGCAGTTACGGCAAGTTCATTTGAAAAAAAAAGAAAAGAAAAGGGCAGCCCTGACATGTGGATGGTACATGTAGAATGAATGGAAATGTACTAGTATGTGTCGCACATGTAATACATGAAGACATGCTCCCGTAACTACCGGGAAAAAAAAAACCCGTGGCGCTCTTTAGCTTCCCGCTATCGTATGACAAAGATACATGTTCATGTAAACAGTGATCAAATGTGAGAGCAAGCATGGTCCACGCTGGGTCAGATCAGAAGGGTTACAGCTCAGCCGAAATGCTGCTACATTCCAATACCAGCACTGCATACGAAACTGGTAAGCAGCAGATAAAGACTACAGGAGGTACTAGAGACGGACTAGGATCAGCTATTATTTTTCATCTAATCAGGGATGTTTCTATTTATTTTTTTACACATAAGAATACGCACCTCCCGCACCGATGCGGCTCTTGTAAAACAGAAAGAGCATCATAACCTCACTCGCGCCACGGCTTATCATCATGCCAGCAAATCCAGCGCTAACGGCTGGCAACGTTTCCCGTGGGCAATACAGCGAGCCGTTATCACCAGAGTTCAACTGGTGTTTGCAACAGCAGGGGAAAAAATAATGAGAATGGGACGCCGCTGGCACAAAGGGGGCCGGGTCAGGCACGGGGCTGACACCCCGCGAGGGGAAGCCTGTCCGAGGGAGCCCTTCCTTTCCCCCACCAAGGTTCACAGCAAGGACTCCCAGAGGCGAGAGGGGACCTAGTGTGGGGCTTTTGCGACCTAGCAAGGTACCCAGAGAAGCAAACCACCGCAGGTGCTGGGGTGGGGGAGGGCAAAGCACACGGCAATGGAAAGCGTTGGTGCTGCAGAGGAAGAGGGGGAAGTGCTAACATCAATGCCATAGGGGGAAGGAAAGGACTAAGTTCACTCACACCAAGCAAATCGCAGAAGAGGGTAAGACGAAGAAATGCATCTATTTCGCTAAATGTGGGATCTGCTTACCTGTGGACCAAAGGGGAGGGAGGACAGAAGGGGACTGTGACTCTCCGGGAACAACTAAGAAAACTCGCCAAAGGAACAAGGGGGGTGCAAGGAAAGAGGAAGGGGGGAGAGGGCAGAAAACACACACAGGAGCCTGAAGCACACTGCGGAACTCCGCTGCCGAGCGCGGAGGGGAAAGTAGGGAGGGCAGGGCTCGCCCCAGGGAAAGGGGCCGGCCGGGCCGCCCCACGCCTCACCGAGCGCCCGGGGACGGCTGCCGCAGGGACAGCAGCACGCGGCGGCTACGAGAGGAGGCAACGCAGGGACGCCGAGGACTGGGGAAGGGGGAAATATGTCTAGTGCCACCTGTCTCCCTCCCGCCTTCCCTCCCTCACTCACCCTCTGCATGGCTTTCAGGATCAAAGCCAGTTCATAGCGAGGCATCTTAGAGCTGTATGTGGCGGGAGGAGCGGGGATGCAGCGGAGGAGGAGAGGGAGGAGGGGAAGGTGGTGATGCCGGAGATGGGGGGACCGGAGGAGAAAAGTGCGTCCCCGACGGCAGGCGCTGCTGGCGGTGACTCCTGCCCGCGCGGCTCCCAAGCTGCACAGCCACACGGGCGGGCGGCACGGCTTAAAGGGCGCCGGCAGCTGCGCAGGCTCCGCCGCGCCGCCCCTTGCCGGCGCCAAGCACCGCCTTCGCCGCGCACACGCCCGCCCGCCAGGGGGTCGTTGCTGGTAGCCCACGGGCTACCCTGCCGTCCTGGTCCGGGGGCAGTGGGGTGGGGGGCGGCGGGAGGGGGGACACCAGCCGCCGGGAAGGGGGACCAAGCCGAGCGGGCCGGGCCGGGCCGGGCCTCGGCGCGGGCTCCACCTCTCCCCTGCGGCGGCTCGGGGCCTGCGCCAGCCTTCCTCCTTCCCGCCGCAGCGGCGGCGGCTGTGGCTGCTGCAGGGAGTGGAAATTTCCACTGTGTCCGCCCCCTCGCTCCCCCCCTCCGCGCACGCACGCACCCGAGACCGCACATTGGGGGGGGGGGGGGGGAAGGACAGTGCCGGGGGCACGGGGGCCTTTACGCCTGGCTCGCTGCCCACGTCCGCCATGGCCGAGGGCCTGCTGCCGTCGTCCCCACGCACCTGGCAGGGCTGGCACCAGAGAAGGTGGCACACCGAGGCAGAAGAGCCACTTTGACAGAAAGCAAGGCAAGGCTGCTGTCGTGGCTGGGGCCTCCCGTATGGGGCATCCTCAGCTCTTCCAGAACCTTCCACAACCTTCCATGTCCCAGTGTTTCAGGGCCCTTCTGTGCTTTTGGCCCCTTGATGGAGGTGTAGGTAGATGTGACCCACCCACAGCAGGCTAGGTGTAGGGACCCGAGGGGTTGTAGGATTAAGGTGAAAGTGCAGGGTTAGAAGATGGCTGGCCTTGATGCCTAAGTGCTCCAAGCAAGGAAGATTGCGGGTAAGCATTTCCTCACCAGTGGGGCTTTGTATACACATGGTACTCGCACACAGCCATCAAGGTCAGTGGCAGAGGATACCCTCTGTCAGCAGCACATGTGACATTGGTGTCTAGCCATGGCTGTGCCAGAAGCTTACAACCACTTGTATCCATCAAAGAGTGGAGAGCCTGGTGGCATAATCAGGCTCCTCTCAAGAGAATTTGTTCCTCCACGCTTTGAGAGTATTGGCTTACATTCTCCTGTACCCTAGACTGTCCACCTAAGGAAAGCTAATGCTGAGTGTTTGCCCAAGGTTTTGAACCCCTCATTGCATGGCTTTGTCTGCTCTCAAAAACAGGAGAGGCAGGATGAGATAGTAGAGCCACCACGCTCAAGGGGAAGGAGAAGCAGGAAAGATGGCAGATCTCAAGATTTCATTAAAAAGTTCAATGAAATGCATTATCTGTTAAATACCAGTGCAAGGCCATTAAGAGGGGCTTCAGCCATGCCCTTCCACACCAACAAGCATGGTTGCTTTCTATTGCTCTGCGTGCACCCAGAGTTGTTGAAATGAATCTTGGGTGCAGATACTGCTCAACCGGAAACGTTCCCAGCGCTTCTCCTCATGACTTGTGGCACAGCCAGCACAGACAGTGCTGTGGGCCTTCCTTGTTGTAAGCAGCTGTGATTTCTAGGTAGTTCCCTATAGGTACTGTGCCCTACAGGCACAAGAAAGCCTATGTGGGTGCTAGGAGCTGAATTGTGTGCAGTGCCCAGTTATCAGCTGTTCAAGACAAATTGCCTATGCAGAGGTGTTTGCACATATTCTCTAACTCCCACCCCCACCCCTCCAAGAGCTTGGGCAGTAATTGCCAGGCAGTTGACAGGTGTAATTTTCTGCCTGTTGGTGCATACCACATAACAAGCCCACCCTGGTTTACTTTGCTTGCCTTTTCTTTTCTGTATTTTTTTTGTCATGTGGTGTTGCCTGGCCTGAGCATCTTCCTTGTTCTAAACAGGTGCCTGATCAGATCCAGAGGAAGTCCAGATTGTTTGTTAAGTGTTGGTCCCCAATGGAGGTGACATTGCTCAGGTATCCTTGCAACATACACGATTGAATAGCTGTCCCCACCCTCCAACCCAGTGTACCCTGCCAGTAGCACACTGACATGTGAGCCTTGCTGTTCTCTTCCCACTATGTGAAACCCCTATGCCCTGATGTACTACTATCACTCTACCTGCTTGAAACACTCCTCTGCCAGAAAAAAGGAAACACATTCAATCCTTCTTTCTGAAGCCTTTCTCACACAGAGAACTTTATGTAAATCCCAAGTCTATATACTGAAATATCTGGTGCTGCTTTCAAATGCCAATATTTGATTCTCAGTTGGATGTACATTTATATTCACTGTTCATATTATGTTCCAAATGCAAGCCCTTCAAATACATATCTGCACGTTGCCAACAAACCCTCTTGGTCTTTTTTGTGAATCCTGTCTACACCCATGCTTTAACACTCTGTCTCAAGACCACACAAATGTAATGCTGAGCCTGAGTCCACTTATATCTGCACCTAGGATTTGCTCACACATGCAGAAACATTTGGGCATGAGATTCTATCAGCACACTCCCAGACAGGCATTCCTATATACATTCACTGAATGAGATCTGTGTGCCTGAGGGTCTCTCATGCAACACAGGTGAGAGTGAGCATATCTGAGTCTGAATTTTACATATTTATGAGTGTCTGTTTTCATGCATCATGCCTACATAGAGCTGTGCACATTTGCTGGTGGACTGACCACTGCATACATCTGCGATATCCTCTACCTTTGTGGGAATTCCTAGTGCTTTCTCTATACTGATGTAATATGTCTACCAGGTATGAACTACCTTGAATCTCACAAGTTTGTTCTTTCCTCAGAGCACTAACCACCAGTATACAAAGATCACAGGAAACTCTCATTTAATATTTAAAAGCACATGGTTCTTCAGAAAGGTCTGAGTAATGTGCCACAAATACTCAGTAATAAAATATAAACTCTCCTAATACTGATTTTATTTTACTTTTTTTAAAGTAACAAATGTAAGCTTTTGAGTTTTGAGAGGCTCAAGTTATAGCTTTTTAATTGCTGGGTGTTGGGCATGCTACAAAGGCAAACTGTCCTCTCTGCATCTTAGTGTCTTTCACATTCATGTGTATGCCAGAGAGCAGCACAGACAGCACTAATGTGTAACATCTCTCTTTCTGATCAAGCACAAGATAAAGATATGTTCTCATGCATTCTACATGCATATGTAAATACAGAGCCTATTCTGTGAAAAACCTTTTGGAAATGTTTTAGGGAATATCACATAGACTCCTGACAAAGAAGCTAGTCCAGTCCCTAGGATTAAAGGGAAAATGAAAGAAAAAAAATCAGCTGCACTTTTATAACTTAAAAATTACCATTAACAGCCTCTCTAAGCACAACTATATTGCATTCCAGTAATCTCTGTCTCATGATGGCATATACCTAGTTTTGAAACAAGTACTCTGTGCACCACAGAAAAGCTAATTCTCTCCTCTTAATAAAGAATTTAATTTCTAGCTGTAATACATTGCACAATAGCAAACTAAAATCAAAACTGGTCACAGGTTTAGGACTATGATGTTGGCTGTCTTGAACTTCAGATCAGGACAGGTTTTCAGAGTGTTAGCAGAAAAACAGGAATTTGCTTTAGAAAGAGTAATTACACTGCCAAGTACATTTTTGTTTGCTTGTACTGGTGTTTGTCTATAGACTATAGACAGGTCTATAGATAGCTTCAGATACATGCCTATTCTCCCAAGTATTTACTCATCTCAGCAGGGTTTGCAGCTAAGCACTACACATTTGAGGTAACAGCAGGTGAACTTCGGAGCCTGCATGGGAATACCTGGCCTGCACCAATAGTGTGGCCAGCAGGGAAGTCATTGTGCCCCTGTACTCAGCACTGGTTAGGCCACACCTTGAGTACTGTGTCCAGTTCTGGGCCCTTCAATTTAAGAAGGACATTTAGACTCTTGAACGTGTCAGAGAAGGGCAACGAGGCTGAGGAGAGGCCTGGAGCACAAGCCCTACGAGGAGAGGCTGAGGGAGCTGGAGTTGTTCAGCCTGGAGAAGGCTCAGGGGAGACCTTATTGCTCTCTACAACTACCTGAAGGGAGGTTGTAGCCAGGTGGGGGTTGGTCTCTTCTCCTAGGCAATCAGCACCAGAACAAGAGGACACAGTCTCAGGCTGCACCAGGGGAGGTTTAGGCTCAAGGTGAGGAGAAAGTTCTTCACCGAGCGAGTCGTTTGCCATTGGAATGTGCTGCCCAGGGAGGTGGTGGAGTCACTGTCCCTGTAGATGTTCAAGAGGGGATTGGACATGCCACTTGGAGCCATAGTTTCGTAGTCATGAGGTCTGTGGTGACAGGTTGGACTTGATGGTCTTTGAGGTCTTTTCCAACCTTATTGATTCTATGATTCTATGATACCTGCATGGCTCGGTAGTCATGGCAGGAATCTCTACTCACCCCCTACTGCCAATCCTGTCAGCAAATACCCATGAATCCCCAAACAAAGTAAATTTGTCTACTACTCCTTCTGTCCAGGCACAGAAGACAGCCCACCTCTCTTATCAATTTCAGTTAGCTCAGAGTGGCAGGGAGCTCTGTGGCAAAGCTAAAGGCTTCAACCCTAATGACATTTACAGCAATCTATGGCTGCATGATGGAAGGGGGGTTGAATTTTTTTACTGTTTGCTTTTTCAAAAAGCTAGATAATTGCACATATAAAATCTGCTTTAAATGAGGACTAGGTTGTAAAATCAATAGTACATAATGAGGAGTGTTATTTTCTCCTTCCTCTCCTTTGCATATGCATATGCAAAGTATATAATTGCATAGTTTTCTTTCCGTGGGATCACTGCCACATTTCTTTTTGAGGGTGGAACTGCTGTGGAGCTGTGTTGGGACTGCACAGGGGCGGAGGCCGCTGTCTACGGGAGTTTTTCCATATTTGTTTCAGCGACTGGAAGATATGCAGTGAATGACAGTACAGGATCATATGACAAAGGAAGAGCTCTTAGTTAAAAGATGCTGAGCTTGGCCTTAGGAATGGATTCAGTCATTCCTTCGCCACACACTTCTTGAATGATGTTGGATAAGTCAGTTAAGCCACACTTGCAGGTGGCCATGAACTTCATGCTCCTCATTTCTGGGTATGTGAATTGGTATTTTGTGGTTTCATTTGCAGAAGTGCTGAATGATCCCAGATGAAACTAAATTCAGTTGGTGCTAGACATACAAAGCACTCTAAATGAAGAACCTCACAAATTCCTGAAATGTTCACCTGAAGTAGTAACTCTCAAACCAAGTAACCAGAATCTGCTCTGTAGCCTCATACCTCAGGAAGTGTCTTATCCTCACCCCTCCCCACCCCCCCCAAAAAAAAAAAAAAAAAAAAAATACAAGATAGAATAGTAGAATAGAATAATAGAATAATAAACCAGGTTGGAAGAGGCCTTCAAGATCATCGAGTCCAACCCATCAACCAATCCAACCCACCCAAACAGCTAACCCATGGCACCAAGCACCCCATCAAGTCTCCTCCTGAACACCTCCAATGACGGCGACTCCACCACCTCCCCAGGCAGCCCATTCCAATGGGCAATCACTCTCTCTGTATAGAACTTTGTCCTAACATCCAACCTGAACCTCCCCTGGTGCAGCCTGAGACTGTGTCCTCTTGTTCTGGTACTGGCTGCCTGGGAGAAGAGACCAACATCCGCCTGTCTACAACCTCCCTTCAGGTAGTTGTAGAGAGCAGTAAGGTCACCCCTAAGTCTCCTCCTCTCCAGGCTAAGCAATCTCAGCTCCCTCAGTCTCTCCTCATAGGGCTTGTGGTCCAAACCCCTCACCAACTTTGTTGCCCTTCTCTGGACTAAGCCTGGACTAAGATAGTGCAGCAATGTTGCTGTGACTCACCTGCCTCTCTCACAGAGACCCTTCACTGCTTCTTTGTATATGTATTAATGGTCCTGCCTGATAGGACGATGAGTAAGTCAAATATAGCTGCGTAGTGGTGGGAGAGACAGTGGCAGGGGTCACAGGCTTTGACAGAGTCCAGTTCTTGCAGGCAAAAGCACTAGGGCACAATGGAAATTAGTGTATGGTTGGGAAGGTGGAGTCACCAGGAGGGTGTGGGTGAATTTTCAAGAACTGCTGAGTAGCGAAGGTTCTGGGGCAAAATATGGGAGGAGCGGGCTCAACCTTTAAACTAAGAAGTAGGCTGGCAAGTGATACAAGTACAAAAGTAACTGTAACAAATTGTAGTTCATGAGGAATACAAGATTACAAGGAAACATCCCTAAATGCATAGCAGGTAAAGGAAGACTCCAGAAAGAAAGCTGCAGACCTGGAGCAGGCCCTCCGTTGGTTTCTATGCTCCAGTTTACAGGCAGGAACTTGGCTAAATCTCAGTTAAGTGTCTCATTAGCCCTCCAATGTGACTATACACTCCAGCAAATTAAGGACAAGAGTAAAAACATAAAAGGAGCCTGTGAAAACAGAGTCAGAAAGGATAAGGCAAAAAGAGCAGTACTATTAGCAAAGGAAAGAGAGAATAACAAGATAGGACTTTGGTGCATTAGAAATTAGCACAAAACAATGGCAAAGACACTATCTACCCTTTGGCAAATATGGATAGCTAGTATGAGGCAACACAGAAGAAGCCAAGGTAATTTTCCCCTCACTCCTCTGCAGAAAGAATTACCTGTGATCAGTTGACTGACTATCAATGTCTAAGGCTAAATAACAGAAAGAACAGAATAGAGTAAGGCAGTAAGTCAGTTCTTTCCCAGTCAGCCAGACCTGACAGAAACCAACTGAGATCATGTGGGAAACTGGCTGAAACAATCCTAGAGCCATGAGGAATCCTTTCCAGCAGCACCTGGGGAACAGAAGAGTGGTGACAAGTGATTGCATTAACTGTTTTTAGAAAAGAAGAAAAGCAGCTTGTGGAATGTAGCTGGAGAAAACAGCATAATGTGACTTGCTGGAAATATACTGAAACAAATAATTAAACAAAGTTTTCTTTTGTGTATGAGAAATAATGAAATGATAAGTAGAGGCCAAGAAAGATTTGCCAGGAACAAATCATGCCGATCCAAGCTAATTTCCTTCTCTGACATGTAGCAGGACAATAGATATTACATATCTTGATGTGAACAAAGCTCTCAGCACAGTCTTTTGTGCTTTCTTGTAAGTGAGATAAAACAAAACTGTTGTAAGGTGGACTCATAGCTGCTTTAAAAAAAAAAAAAAAGTACTAGAAGAGGAATTATCATTGGCTTAGTTTCATAGTTTCATAGTTTCATTCAGGGTTGGAAGGGACCACAAGGATCATCTAGTTCCAACCCCCTGCCATGGGCAGGGACACCCCACACTAGATCAGGCTGCCCAGAGCCTCATCCAGCCTGCTCTTAAACCCCCCAGGGACAGGGCCTCGACCACCTCCCTGGACAACCCATTCCAGGGTTTCACCACTCTCATGGTGAAGAACCTCCTCCTCACATCTAGCCTGAATCTCCCCACCTCCAGCTTCATTCCATTCCTCCTAGTCCTATCACTACCTGACATCCTGAGAAGTCCTTCCCCAGCCTTCCTGTAGGCCCCCTTCAGATACTGGACGGCCACAATGAGGTCACCTCGGAGCCTTCTCTTCTGCAGACTGAACAGCCCCAACTCCTTCAGTCTGTCCTCATAGGAGAGGTGCTCCAGCCCTCTGATCATCCTTGTGGCCCTTCTCTGGACACCTTCCAGCACCTCCACATCCCTCTTGTAATAGGGGCTCCAGAACTGGACACAGTACTCCAGGTGGGGTCTCACCAGAGCTGAGTAGAGGTGGAGGATCACCTCCCTCGACCTGCTGGCCACACTTCTCCTGATGCAGCCCAGGATCTGATTGGCTTTGCGGGCTGCAAGTGCACATTGAGAGCTCATATTGGGCTTTTTGTCCACCAGCACCCCCAAGTCTCTCTCCTCAGGGCTACTTTCCAGCCAGTCACTGCCCAGCCTGTATTTGTGCCTGGGATTGCCTCGACCCAGATGCAGGACCGATGCAGATGCAGGCTTATTGCTGAAGGGGAAGAATTATGGAAAGCAGTTCCATAGAGGCACTTCCTGGGACTCATACCACTCACTATTTTCATTTTGTTTTGGAAAATGGCATATTGAGTATGGCTGCTAAAGTTGTGGATAAAGTTCACCAAGCACCTTGGCAGGGTTATCATCTTGACCAGTTGAAGACATTTCTGAAAAGAATAGAATTTGGTGCAGTAAGAACAGGTGTTAAACTATTAATTACACTTGGGTAAGAATAAACCTCCAAATAGAGAGCAGCCAGAAAGAGAAAAGACCTGCAAAAAAGTGCCCTGGTTGATTTGGAGGAGCAATGTCATATTGGTGTGGAAAGGCAAGTATTGTGCTGAAATGTGTAAATTGGCTGGGTGAGATAGGTGAAATTATTTCTCCACTCCTCTCTAGCACTGGTGAGGTGTCAGACTGGAAAATGCAGTGATACACTTTGGCCACTGAACTCAAAGGAGGATTGGGCAATTAGGGAAACTCACGAGGGCAACAGAAAGTACCAAAAGTCTTTGAAAACTGACACTCAAGGAAAATCTGAAAGAACTGGATTTGTTTAATCTAGAGAACAGAGGACTGAGAAGAAACATAACAGTCTTCAAATACAGAAAAGATGCTTAATAGAAGGCAGTAGGTAACAATGCTTAGGAGAGAGCAGGGAGCTTAAGTAATATCTAGAGTTACAATTTCTGCTGTATATAAGGAAAAATTTCTTGGCTAGAAGGCTAAGAGGGCCCTGGTGCTAGTGGAAGTCATTGAGTCTTTAGCAGTGATGGTTTTAAACACAGCTTAAAAACGCATAATTGAGTGTAGTGTGTTTGAAAAGGGGGGGTACTACACCCAAAGACAACAGCTTGTGAGCCAAGTGTACATAACAACTTGCATACACATATCTGAAAGGCATATGTGGCATCTGGAGCTGGGTTTCGTGGCACCATGAGGGTGTCATCGTTGAGTGAATGTCTCTCAGCTACCAGTAAGTTCTTTCCAGCACATGTAACCTCAAAGCAGGGATAAAGAAAGCAGATCTGACATGCAAACTTCAAAAAGTTTTTGACCCCTAGATAATTTCTTGAGGTCTTTACCTACCTCCTACATTTGTAAATAGACAAAGGCTGAGCCAGGATGACCAAATTACTGCTGCAGCAGTGTCCTGTTGCAGGTGAAAAACAAATATTAAGGCTCCGCTGGTAACTTAGAAAATGAACAAGTAACTCTCTAATTCCATCCTGCATTTCTGGCAAAGGAGCTTGAAATCCCATCACCTGGGAGACAACCGAGTGCTAGCATTTCTCCTTTGTGAGACGACTGAAAGGTTTTGTCATGAACCTGAAAAGATCAGGTTTGTTGCATTGCTTTGCAAACATTTGGGAGGCAACTGGCGTTTGCTTTGTCCTGGGGGCATGCTGTTCTGAGTAGCCAACCTAAGAAAATGGTGTGAGGAGCAGCAAAGGTACCAAGAGGGGAAATTAAATACCAGCCTGTGCAAAGTGTGTATGACCCAAGTAGGAGTAAAATTCAGGTCTTTCTGGTGTTCACACCAGTAATATCCATCTTCTTGCACTGCTGTCATACCATAACAGTATTGGTTTTGTAAGTCGTGTGGAAGTTGCAATTTTGGTGGCAATGACCATAGACTCTCTATTGCTAAGGCATTTTCGAGTGCTATGAAAGTAATAACGTGATTCTATGAACTAAAATTATGCCTCCTATATGCATAATGCTTCTCCCTAGATTTACAGCTGTTTACCATGTACTCTGTGAGGGTGTTTGCCAGTAATAAATTGTGTTCTGAAAATACAACAACATGAACAAGGAAATCTAAACTGATCCAGTTGTTTAATCTACTTTAAACCTACATTTTCTCAGAGCAATCTCTAACCCTGATTAATTCAAAGAAATTATGAGGTTTAATCCCACCACCTTTATAAATCACATACCAAAACCCATGCTATTATGTTTCTACTAATAGTGCTGACATGTATGTTCATAATCTTGTAAATATATGAGAGGGGGAAAAAAAGAAAGAAAATATAATTTTCCCTTGTTTCAGTAGAATCCACCTGTCACCTGCTTCCCTGGGGAAGACCTGCATCATGGCTTCAGATTATTAGCTTCTCAAGTTTTAGTTTATGAAAGTAATGAATGTTCAGCCAGATTTCGTCTCTGCCTCTCTTACAGCCGGAGCAGGGAGGTCATTCTGCCCATGTACACTGCACTGGTTAGGCCACACCTCGAGTACTGTGTCCAGTTCTGGGCCCCTCAGTGTAGGAAGGATGTTGACTTGCTGGAACGAGTCCAGAGAAGGGCAACGAAGTTGGTGAGGGGCTTGGAACACAAGCCCTATGAGGAGAGACTGAGGGAGCTGGGGCTGCTTAGCCTGGAGAGGAGGAGACTCAGGGGTGACCTTATTGCTCTCTACAACTCCCTGAAGGGGGGTTGTAGACAGGCAGAGGTTGGTCTCTTCTCCCAGGCAGCCAGCACCAGAACAAGAGGACACAGTCTCAGGCTGCACCAGGGGAGGTTCAGGTTGGATGTTAGGAAGAAGTTCTATACAGAGAGAGTGATTGCCCATTGGAATGGGCTGCCTGGGGAGGTGGTGGAGTCACTGTCATTGGAGGTGTTCAGGAGGAGACTTGATGGGGTGCTTGGTGCCATGGGTTAGTTGTTTAGGTGGGTTGGACTGGTTGATGGGTTGGACACGATGATCTTGAAGGTCTCTTCCAACCTGGTCTATTCTATTTTCTATTCTATTCTATTCTATTCTATTCCATTCCATTCCATTCCATTCCATTCCATTCCATTCCATTCCATTCCATTCCATTCCATTCTATTCTATTCTGCAGACACAGTAACTTCCATGCCAGGTTACCATATCCCCAAGTTCCCCTGAATATTTATTCTTTTTCCATTCCCAAAATATCTGGCCACAAAACACAGATTTCATACATTTCTTCAGAATTTTCAGATGTCAGACAGTCTGACTGAAATTGTGACTTTGAGCGTGGCTGATAAATGTTTGACTGTCATTGACTCGCCTATTGCACACCTGCCAGTCACTTCTGTGCTTCATGTATGCCAAGGCCAATGCTTCTGCCAAGGCATGTGCTTATTCTGCATATATTGTATAACTGATTATCACCTGTGCAGGACTTCTGATGCTACAGAGATGTTTTGGATTGACTGTGCTTTCACAGACCAACTACGAGAAAAGCTAACAATTTCAAAAGCCTCAGATTCAGTGCACATGCTTTATCCAGGACATGCAGCAGTATTTTTGTGTGAGAAATCCTCAAGAAAAAATAGCCTCTAAAGGTCTTTGTGGAAATATTACTCAATAAATGATAGTTAAGGCTAAAACCCATCTTGCACTATGTTTTTCCAAATGTGCAAGGGAAAGAGAATCTCTTGAGAAGAGAGAGGAATATTGGGGAGAAATGGTCAGTTGATGCCAAATATGTTTAGCAGGTAAGAAAGCAAATCTGTCCCTCTCCAAGCTGCCTGCCTTGCAAGTAAGTTAGCTGTGACAGGCTTTACTCCCACTTTGAGAAGTGTTACATACCCTACATCATTCATTCCACTGGATTAAGGAATTCTTTCTTGGTATGACATGAAGACTATTTGTCAGGCACCTTCTCTATTTCCCTCTTCTGCTGCCAGCCAGAGAAAGATTGTTGTGATCAGCAAAAAGCCTTGCTATTAGTCTTGGTTTCTTTACTGTGGAGTAACAATTTATAATTATCCATAATAAACAGGATCCCATATTTCCCCCACTGTTAACTTCAGTGAACAGAGCTCACTGGAGTCATACTGGAGAGGAGTGTAGTCCTATCAGTATTATATTAGGAAAGCTGTCAGTGCAACATGAGCAATTTTCATCAGAGGATTTTAAACCTTTCAGATAGCTACAAGTATTCAGGCACATGCAGCCTGCAGTAGATGCCTATACCGTTACAACCATCAGCTCCACGTTCAGCTTTTACAGATGACTAATGCAGTTGTTAGTCAATTTCTACAATTAACATTTGTGGAGATGTGCAAAGGTCAAACTGCTTACAGGTGTTTAATGTTACTGATATCATCTACCTGGGAAATGAGATCACCTGGGAATTACGCAGGTTTGGAGAATTTAGTAGCAACAGTTTCCTAAATCTATTATGAAATTTCTGGCAGTTTCTATTCCTGTCTGGATGGGAATTCAGAAGCAAAATGTCTTTTCCATAACATTTCAAAACTGCACACGACAACAAGACTTCCAAATTGAAAGTAAACGTTGGAACATTCTTCTGAACTTCTCCAAGACCTGCAAGATTTAAGGGGTTTCAATAAAGTTATAAATTCATGTCTGAGTCTCCCTTTAATTTTCACAGGAGAAAAACCCTCATCTTGGAAAAGTTCTGAGACAGCCTGCACTGGAATGATTCTGAGAGTCACTTGGTTGTCCCTTTCTCAACACACAGTCAGTTGTGTCACCAAAAAAAATTATATATATCTTACAGAAGGTTTGCATCTGGCTAAGGAAGCATTGAACAGCTCAGTCTGAAATTGGACAGGACAAACACAGTTTTCTGTCACAGTGGGACAGAAAAAATAAGAGGCTAGGAAATGCACCAGATTCTGCTAGTGACTAAAGCTCTGCCCCTTTGTGTAGCAATGAAGTATCTGCAAGATGCAAGAAATGCTTTCTCCAGATTTGAGTTCAGAGACCATTCCACTTCTTCTTAAGGAACATGCGCTCACACAGATTAATTTCATAGTATAGTATCATAATATCAGTCAGGGTTGGAAGGGACCACAAAGATCATCTAGTTCCAACCCCCCTGCCATGGGCAGGGACACCCCACACTAGATCAGGCTGGCCAGAGCCTCATCCAGCCTGCTCTTAAACACCTCCAGGAACGGCACCCCAACCATCTCCCTGGACAACCCATTCCAGGGCTTCACCACTCTCATGGTGAAGAACTTCCTCCTTACATCAAGCCTGAATCTCCCCACCTCCAGCTTCATTCCATTCCCCCTAGTCCCATCACTACCTGATATCCTGAGAAGTCCCTCCCCAGCCTTCCTGTAGGCCCCCTTCAGATACTGGAAAGCCACAATTAGGTCACCTCGGAGCCTTCTCTTCTGCAGACTGAACAGCCCCAACTCCTTCAGTCTGTCCTCATAGGAGAGGTGCTCCAGCCCTCTGATCATCCTCATGGCCCTTCTCTGGACACCTTCCAGCACGTCCATATCCCTCCTGTAATAGGGGCTCCAGAACTGGACACAGTACTCCAGGTGGGGTCTCACCAGAGCTGAGTAGAGGGGGAGGATCACCTCCCTTGACCTGCTGGCCACACTTCTGATGCAGCCCAGGATCTGATTGGCTTTGCGGGCTGCAAGTGCATGCATGCTGAGAGCTCATGTTGAGCTTCTCGTCCACCAGCATCCTCAAATCTCTCTCCTCAGGGCTCAGGGCTTTATATATATATATGTATATATATACATATATATATGTATATATATATATATATATATATATGTATGTATATATATATATATATATTCATACCAAATTACCCCAAGGAAACTTCCTAGCTTAACAATGAGTATATAACACAATGGTAATACCTCTGGTTTTGTTATCACTTTGTTTTTACCTGTCCAATTCAATTACAAGTGTAATTGAAGTTCTTTTAAGACAATGAACCAATAAAAGTTTCATTGCATTTTTTCATGGAATACAATATAATGAACACATATACTAAATAACTAATCTACTGTCTTGAGTTTTTATTATACTCTTCTAATTTAAGTAAAATATGGGATTCTGTGAATTATTTGTGGCAACCAATACAACATATCTGCATAGTAAGTATATTCAGCTATATACCTAATTCCCAGCAAAACAAAAGAAATCAGTGCATGGATCTAGTGTATTTAAACCATTCAAAGTAATCTACATTAAGAACTTAGTGGCTCTCAAAGAGCTAATGAAGCTTGTGGTAAACCCTTAGCATAATATACTGCAAGTTCCTTAGTGAAGGAAGTGACAGAGCAGTACAAGTCTGCCTTAGTGACAATCATAAGCCAGATCTGCAGTTGTGAGCATGAAACTTTCAGTCATTCTGAACTTTTAAATGGGATTCTACCATGAAAAAAGGCCCAAAATGAGAATCAGGGTTCAATGTTTTTTGCAGGGAAATTGCTTCACGAATGCATACTCTGACCTCCAGACCTGAAAAAAGCATGAGCTCTGAGGATCAGCCCAGGGGTATTTTAATGACATATGCATCATTTCCAGTCATAACACTTGTTGGCCTTTTTATGCTATAATGGCATCTTGGCTATCTCATCACTTCCAGTGTATTTGCAGAGGTACAGTAAACAGCTTTGTCTCATCTGTAAAAGAGAAGGAGCTCCAGCTTGCTCTGTCTCTATTTTTTTTTATTCATGGGAAGTAACAAAGTAAAAAACCTTAGAAGAAAACACTGCAGGCAAGAATATATGAATGTGTAAAAATAGAGGATTATCTATTTCTTCCATACTTTGAATAAAAGCTCAGAAACCTCTCTCAGGACCACAACCTAAAAAAAAAGAAAAAGTGATACAGCACATAGATGAAAACAGTTTGCAGCCTCATTTCTTACAGATAGCAGCCTACACTGCACTGGTTAGGCCACACTGGTACACTGGTACACTGCACTGGTTAGGCCACACCTTGAGTCCTGTGTCCAGTTCTGGGCCCCTCAGTTTAGGAAGGATGTTGACTTGCTGGAACG